>NW_025766983.1:600000-1172252 GCF_003918875.1 Haliotis rubra | reverse complement strand
ATTATGAGGCATGTGTGAGAAGTATCGGTGGTCTTTGACAGAAAACGCGAAGGTATCCTGCTCCACCGGTGGCATCCGTCAGAAACAAAGGCATAAGACGCTGTGCAAGGATAAGAATCTCTGCATTTGTTTCTCGACTTATTAGAGGGCCCTCAGTGCCAGTTTCGATCGGGGTTGCCACGTCGGTCCATAATCTGTTGAAAGCAATGTCCTTGCCCTCCCTCGGTGAAAGCCAATCCTGAAATAGTCACATGAACAGTGAAATCTTCACGCGAATAATGTGGACATTGTAAGACTTCACAGTGATTGCAAATATACTTTCAAAGTTTATAGAAATGGTAAACCCTAAGCTTTAGCTATGTTTACCATCGCTTGTTGAATAGAGAAATATAATTGTGCTTGCAAGAAGTTATTTTGTTGGTTTTATCATATTATTTTATTATGTTTTTTATTGAACGAACCTGAGGGAACGTCTGCGGCCGTCCCGCAAAGTCCACAGACTTCCCTACGTACGCTTCCTGCACAACCTCAAGTTGTTGAGAAACACGAAGTGCGTATTGGACCTACGGGAAACAAGCCATGTTTACAGTCGTTCATAATAAACACCGAACAGATTTTGTCGCAGTACAAAATACCCCAGCTATAAGACCACAGCCTGTGCACAGGTGAAATCCATAGCCTGAGTCTCACAGACCAACAGAAGTCTGGACCAGTGAAGATTCGGGTTAGAATTAATCTTTAACAACCCATGCTTCGAGGCGACTCCGGGATCGGGTGGTCGCAGGCTGACTGAGAGGCTGGATCACCTACAGATCGCCGTCTTGTAGCTGGAATAATGCTGAGGGCGATGTTAAACAACAGACAAACATACCATGTTAATGTTAGGTCTTTTCAGTCATGGACTTGCTTTTATTAAATAAACGCTCAGGATATTGTATATAAAACTCTTTTAGCTCCTGAAAAATATTTGTACGTATTGTCCACAGAAAACTCCGTACAATATTGATTACATTTGGATGTGGATTACTGAGACTAAAAAGTATAATGAAGGTAAATGACAAAATATTAATGTAACGGGACGCATTGTGCAATTTAGGAGCAGAAGATGAGCACCACCTTTTATTTGTTTGTAATGTCTAAAATGCTCTTAGATCAAATGGTTACCATCTGTATATTGTCAAAACCTAATGATCCTAAGTTTTAAATTCCTATCAACTTCTAATAACAGAAACATTTCTGAGAAAAATTATGGACTGACACACAAAAACACATAATCGGGACTAACTAGGATTCGAAGCCACAATCACGGGCCAGTGGCGTGCACAAAGGCCTCTATGCTTTACAGGGAAATATGGCCCACCAGACGACTGTGCCACCCATGGAAGAATATCGTATTAATTGTCGTTACATCATTGGTTGTATCCTTGAAACTTAGAACAATTTGAACCAATCACAAAGCCGCTTTACCAAGGTTAAGGGTTATCACGGGGCCGTACTTCTTTTCCAACTGTATCAGCATCCGGAACAGTGACTTGTTTTGTATTGCTGCAATTGATGTAACAAAACACATGTATTTTGATTATTTGTAAACGTTGAAAACATATATACATATATGGGCAGGGCCACACTTAAAATTCTAAGCTATAGAAGCATATAACTTTGAAACCTGAAATGTATTTATGAGTTAAAATTCAAATTTTAGAGAATATTCGCGCAGACTTAAACTCAGGACAGTTTCAAATATGGAGACTTCATATTTTTTAACATTTTCCGTCTGCTTTGATGTTCCGCTTACCTAGAATATTGCTAAGCAACGGGAGACCACGTGGTCCCGGTGGAAGCTTGTAACGTTTCCGGGTCATAAAATACACCATTACCGTCGCTGCCAAAGCCAGCATTAGTGTGATCCGGTACTCCAAAGCAGTTGTAACTAATCCATTCCAAAGTCCCAACCATGATGTTTGACTAAATTGAAAACAAGAGTCACCAGAGGAAGACTAATCCCCTTGTACAGACGAAAGAATATATCATCTGACTATTACTTTAATTCAACCTTGGTGAGAGTCCTGTGAAGATCTATCTAATATTTCTATCCGAATGCAAGAATAGTATGAGCTATATAAAAAATACCATGTAATTGAGATTTGGAAGTCCTTGACATGGAAACTGAAGATATATAAATTCAACAAATCCCCAAATAGCAAAAGCCATAACTTGACAACCTGGTCTTGGTATGGCACAGTTTAATAAGTAAATGCCAACAAAGTCCGCAAATAGTACAAGGCACTACTTCAGGATCTGCTTGGTATGTCTGCCAATTTTCGTTGGAAAATATTGAAGCGTTTTCGAGAAGGGCTTTACGACGAAC
This sequence comes from Haliotis rubra, assembly GCF_003918875.1. NCBI lineage: Eukaryota > Metazoa > Mollusca > Gastropoda > Lepetellida > Haliotidae > Haliotis > Haliotis rubra. The sequence continues at coordinate 1,169,884 of NW_025766983.1, read as the reverse complement.
TATCATGTGTTATAGGCTGGTTATAGAGTAAATGTTTTCCAAAGAATACTTTCATCACCTTCTGAATTGTTCCAAATGAAAGCCATTTTTCCTATAGAGAGGATCAGACTCGATTGTAGCAGTGAATTGCAGCTAATGTACGAAATTTCGTTAAACAGTAAATTAAAATTAATAATTTAATGATTTTTGTTGGATTCAAGACAGCTCCCGGTTAAATTCTTATACCTATAACATGTGGCATTAACAGTGAGTGGGGCGTCCTCAGAAGAGAACGATACATAGCCAAATTTGATAATATCTGAAATATAAATCTTGACATTCTAATACACGCACGCACACGCACACGCACACACACACGCACACAAACACACGCATACACTGCGCCTGTTAACATGTAACGTGTCGTGCTTAAGATTACAAATGACAAAGTGGAACGTAAGCCACCAGTTTAGACCCTCAAAGCAAATAGTTCACGGGCAATTGATATCGCCCAAACCTCCGTCTAAACGACATCCTACATTCACTGATTGAGATATACCAGAGTTGACATGAAAATTTGAATGTAAGTAGGCATGGCGACTGGGAAAGTCAAATGCACCGACAAGATCTAACTGTGTCACCTGGTGCAGTGAAGATATCCCTGAGATATTCTGTGGGGTTGGTTTGTATTCACAAGACAAACAAATCGAATAGCTCAGAAATGACGGGAACTTACGATTATGAAGATAGATCCGCTTCAGTATGTTTCGAGGTAGCAGCTACCGTGAGACACGGACCCCACAAACAAAACCGAGTATAAATATACACTGACGGTGATCACGTGACCTGACTGTTTACAATCGCTCACGAGGGAGCGAATCATTTTATGGGTCAATAGTTAAGGGGGGCAGATAAAAAATCCAACATTTATTTAACAAACAAATGCTCCCCTGACATATATAATAGTTCTGCTTGTCATAAATTTACTGGAGCAGCACCAATAAACGAAGAAGGAATACAAAACATATTGAAGCACTAGATCAAGATCAACAGTAGAAATTTTGTATTTGTGTACACGTATGAACACCCCTCTCTCACACTCACACACACACACACACGCTCGCTCGCACGCACGCACGCACTCACACACCCTCCTCCGAATACGCACGCACGCATGTACGCACGCACGTACCTACAATGATCTACACATTGATTACATTTACGAATTAACGTAATTTCAGAAACTGAGAGTTCATGATAATGTTTTGCAAAGACAGCCTTTGCTGACCACATACAACCGGAGGCTGTTTGGAGGAGAAACGATTCCCCTTGATATGATGAACGAACTAGCTCGTCTAAAGACGGGTCGGTGGGATCGGCTGTTGTCGGGCACGAAGGTCGGGTATACCGAACTCAGGTAAATGCCAAGTCAGCCAGCCGCGTATATCTTCACACAAACACTTCCAGGTCACACTATACACTCTAAGTTGTCTCGACCTCTGCTTAAATGGCGGTCTGGGTGAGTGTTGGTGAGTCAGCGTGGAGAGTGCAACGTAACAGAATACACGTTCATGACTTTCACATGACCAATCTGTCATGGCATGGTAAATTAACTTTTGTGCTGGGAAAGAATCAAGTGTTGTCTTACTTCACTGAGGTAGTGTCGCGGTACTTTTGTACCTGTGTGGTTCTTGAATGGTAATGGTCATATTATTGTACTGCTGTGGTACTGTCATGGTATTTTACTGGTGTGGTACTGTCATGGTATTATACAGGTGTGGTACTGTCATGGTATTGTACTGGCGTGGTGCTTTCATGGAATTGTACTCGTGTGGTACTGTCATGGTATTGTACAGGTGTGCTACCGTCATGGTATTGTACTGGTGTGGTGCTTTCATGGAATTGTACGGGCGTGGTACTGTCATGGTATTGTACTGGTGTGGTAACTGTCACGGTATTGTACTGTTGTTTTACAGGACACGATAATGTGGTGGTGTGGTAACTGATCATGGTATTGTACAGGTGTGGTACCGTCATGGTATTGTACAGGTGTGTGGTACTGGTGATGGTATTGTACAGGTGTGGTACTGCTCATGATATTGTACTGGTATGGTACTGTCATGCTATTGTACTGGTGTGGAACTGTCATGGTATTATACTGGTGTGGCACTGTCATGGTATTGTACAGGTGTGGTACTGGTTATGGTATTGTACAGGTGTGGTGCTGGTTATGGTATTATACAGGTATGGTACTGGTCATGGTATTGTACAGGTGTGGTACTCGTCATGGTATTGTACAGGTGTGGTACTGGTTATGGTATTGTACAGGTGTGGTACTGGTCATGGTATTGTACAGGTGTGCTACTGGTCATGGTATTGTACAGGTGTGGTACTGGTCATGGTATTGTACTGGTGTTGGTACTGTAATGGTATTGTGCTGGTTTGGTACTGTCATGGTATTGTACTGGTGTGGTACTGTCATGGTATTGTACTGGTGTGGTACTGTCATGGTATTGTACTGGTGTGGTACTGGTCATGGTATTGTACAGGTGTGGTACTGGTCATGGTATTGTACAGGTGTGGTACTGGTCATGGTATTGTACAGGTGTGGTACGGTCACGGTATTGTACTGGTGAGGTGTTTTTCACGGTATTGTACTGGTTTGGTAATGACCAAGGTATTGTACTGGTGTGGTATTTTGCACGGTACTGTACTGGTGTGGCATTTTTCACGGTATTGTACTGCTGTGGTATTGTTCATGGTATTGTACTAGTGTGGGACTGATCGTGGTATTCTACAGGTGTGGTACTGATCTGTGACATTAGGGTTAGAAGTCAGCTATGTTTAGCAGCATCTGTAACGTATGGCCACCCAAGTACGTAGTAAAAAGAATATGGGTCCGACACAAAGTCCCACAATAAATATACCGTCATGGTATTTTCCCGGTATGGTACTGTCATGGTATTTTACTGACGTGGTACTGGTCATGGTATTGTACAGGTGTTGGTACCTGTCATGGTATTGTACTGGTGTGGTACCTGTCATGGTATTGTACAGGTGTGGTACTGGTCGTGGTATTGTACAGGTGTGGTACTGTCATGATATTGTACAGGTGTTGGTACCTCGTCATGGTATTGTACTGGTGTGGTACTGTCATAGTATTGGACTGGTGTGGTACTGGCCATGGTATTGTACAGGTGTGGTACTGGTCATGGTATTGTACAGGTGTGGTAATTGTCATGATATTGTACAGGTGTGGTAATTGGTTATGGTATTGTGGTACTGATCTGTGACATGAGGGTTGGAAGTCAGCTATATTTAGCAGCATCTGGAACGAATGGTACTCCAAGTACGTAGTAAAAGGATATGGGCTCGACACAAAGTCCCACAATAAGGATAACGTCAGTAAAGCACTTGAAAGGGTTGCTTCCCCACAATAAATATATCGTCTATATAGGCGAAATACAAAGTCCATTCTTTAGCAAACATAACATCAGGAATGAACCTCAGAAGGACAGTTCCCTTTGCTGACGCAGGTTAAGACTTCCCCGAGAACGCTGTGTTGATACCTTGCTTCATGATACCAGCACATATTATATGCGCGTCGGTAGACACATCAGAGGAGGGAATATGTCCTCCCAGAAGAAAGATCCTGTCAGCTTGCTGTAGACGTCCAAGAGCGCCATAAACTTCCTGAAGTCATCACTTCCTACGTCATGCGTAAAGCCCCGCACACAATCCTTTGCTAGTCATGCAAAGCATGACATCATCACAACTGTTGCACACTGACCTTTTAAAACATGACATCATGTTAATTGTTGTACACAGTCGTGCAATAGCATGACATCATAACAATATGTCGACATTGCATCCGATACATAAGCTTGCAGATCTTGAACTTTGCTGATATATGTCTGCAATTGATTGTTCAGGGATTTTGTGAACAGATTTATATGAGGTTGTTCCCATTTCATCGTTATTGGCATGAAGGTTTCTGAATGAAGCCCATCTGTCTATAGGACCTTGTCTTGTCATGATAAAGCATCTGCAAAGATGTTGATTTTCCCTTTGATGTGCCTTACCAAACTGTTGCAATCCAGACTGTCGGCTAGATCGCGAAATTCTCTCGTTGACTTGAGAATGGGTGCCTCAAATTCTGTTGATACAGGCAACTACTGAGGCATTGCCCAATGCAACTACAGGTTGTTCAGCTTGACCTGATCAAGTGAATACTAATGCATTGCAAGACCGTGTCACAACTGGTTGGGTCTATTACTGTGAAGGGTGCGCCTTTGTCAGCAGATTGTCAACATGTCCGAACAGCCGAGACAAGGTCGATAGAAAAAAAATGATAATTGAACTGGGTGGAGAGAGTGATAGCGAGAGTGAATTGATTCTGAAAGTAACTGACTTTACATCGTTAAGTTAGTAAACCAAACTAGATAGCATATGACTGTTAAAACAATTCATGTTTTAATTGAATTGTTTTTTCAGAAGTGTTGTTTTCCGGGACAAGTTCTGTAACGAATCCATGTATGCATGTTTCGCACGAACGCAACAATAACAACAGTCTCTGCTCCCCTATTTAATGAAGTTAACTCAACCAGCCGTTTGTGCCATTGACCTCCTCGGGTCATGCATATGTAGAGTAGCTCAGGTCAAGCTGAACAAGCTGTAGTAGGAAGATTACCAGAGTATTAGTGGCCAGTGCGTGATGGCTCATAGTACTGCTCTCATCTCAGGCTATTGATGTGGGCTGGTGAATCTAACTCACCGAGACTTGATGCCACCTTGTCTTCCAGATGAACTCCCCATTCCGCGGGTGAAGTATTTGTGAAGAAATTATAATCTGCCACGGCATTCTTAGTATGGGGTGTGATGTTGTCAGGATTCTTCCACCACAATGGTCCTTGACTACCAGATCCATAGGTACAATTACAGAACCTAGCAGTTTCCCTCGATGCTGGTTGATCCAATTCTGAATGAATCTTAGATGCAGTGGGTCTCTGAATGTGAGATCCTGCAAAGATGCGAGATTGCTCCTAATACCAACATCCATTGCTGAAGAGTGTGTGGAGAGTTTTAAACTGCGTTATCCTGGCTTACGTGTCAAATACATCCCCTGTGTATTTCTGTATTTTCTTGGGCTGAAGCTCTGGTTTGTCTTGATACAGCATCAAACCAAAATTCCTGACGAAATCGGGAGTCTTCTAAAGAGTCATCTAAATTGACTTTGGAGACAGGAAACCAGATAACCATGAATTATTATGTGTTGCACATGTTGCTATGCAAGTACCATGGCTGCTAGAATCGTGAATAACCATGGATCCACTGATATCACGAATGGTGGAACTCTGAACTGAACTCTGATGCAGATCGACTCTGTGGCGTGGATGACCGGTGCGGTCCATGTGATCCATGTGGCAGGTGCATTCCATGCAGTCCGTGCAGCCGATGTGGTTGCATTCCGCTTATGATCTATGCAGGTCGCTGGATCCATGGCGTGGTCTTGATATCTAATTCTCTGCAGCAGCGTCTCAGTCGTGGTCCGAAGATGAAGTTCGCACTTCAGAGTCCTACTTTTATGTACCAGGGTTTTCCTCTGCTCTGCCGTCAGTGCTGGCCGTGATTTGGGCTCCAATCTCGTGGGTCTTTCTAAATGACTGCATCACACATTCTTCCTTCTTCTCAGCGATCATCGTTAATCTATATGATGGACCGAGTTTATGTACGCCTAGCTTGATCGCGAATAAGATAATGAAGACCTACTTTGATGAGGCCTGAGATAATGTACACCTAGGTGGATGACGCCTGATGTAGACTAAGTTGGGTGACGAAGGAGATAATGTACACCTAGGTGGATGACGCCTGAAATAATGTACACCTAGGTGGATGACGCCTGAGATAATGTACACCTAAGTGGATGACGCCCGAGATAATGTACACCTAGGTGGATGACGCCTGAGATAATGTACACCTAGGTGGATGACGCCTGATGTAGACTAAGTTGGGTGACGAAGGAGATAATGTACACCTAGGTGGATGACGCCTGAGATAATGTACACCTAGGTGGATGACGCCTGATGGATAGGTGGATAGACTAAGTTGGATGACGAAGGAGATAATGTAGGCCAAGGCTCCGCACTGGGTCCCTTTATGTTCCACTTTTAATTATTTACTTGATGGTATCTCAAGCAACATGCGTTTATTTATTGAAGATACCTCCCTTTACATAATCATAGGTAACCCCGCTGAAACAAGAACATTGAACAATGATTAATCTTTCTGAACAAAGGAATGACAGGTAATTGAAAATCAGCGGCTATGTTATTCATAAAAAGTAATGCCTAGTGCTAAAACAGATTTAATGATATGACGTAAATTGCATGCAACCAAAAATCAAACATAATTAAAACACAATTATTATTCATGACATAAAAACATTGCTGGTTATGAAAAACATATAAACAAAATTATAAGCGTACAATCGCAAATCAAAAGTGCAATATTATTGTACTTCGGTTTACTTCCCAAGAAACGAAGCAGCCGGGATACCGAACCCAGTCAGAGCGGGTGGGTGTGCACTCAAGTGTAACGGCTGGTTCATTTGCAGATGCCCTCACGGCTGATTGTGTGTGTATATATAGAGATGTTGGGTTTTGTAAATACATGCTCATTTTTTGGGTATAACATTTTGCAATCAACAGACATCATAACATGTCATGTGTTCAAGTATCACACCTGCCTGTCTGTGTAATTACATAATGTGACAGAGACCGAACTCGGGCCATAAATCAATGCATTTTGTTTATGGTGTATAGCCTGATTGGTGTTAAGTTCAAATTGCATGTGGTCAGTGATAGCAGCTGTGTATTGAATATTGTCATTAGCAGACAGGCAGGCAGACACACAGGTGTCAATAAAAAAACCCATTGAGTTTAGTCTGTGACAACGACATATCTATATCACAGTTGGAAATTCTGTCAACGCTAAATAATGGCATTGCTTTTAAGTATCGAACTGAGAAAGTGACTCGGTAAGAAGAACGTGTGGTGAAATAGACAAATGAAATTATATAAACAGTTAATTTACTGTCATAACATATAAAAAGCTCACGCCTGTGAGATATCAACAAAACATTAGAAAAATAGCTCACACCAAAGCCTTCACCGAGTATTCACCGGACAACCGCTCCCAAACTGCGCGAACCTACCTCACTGCGCACGTGCTATAAGCGCAGCCCAGCTGTTGAAACCTGTTTTCCCCAGAAAAGTCGGGGGAAAATTAGTGAAACGTTTGAACTCCGATTTCGCGCGTTTTTTTTCATCGCGTTATTTTTCAACTTTATAAGTTGAATTTGCATTTTTGAAAATTTGTTTCGGTAAGTCCATACCGAAAGGTATAAGAATCTGCAAAGTTATGTTTTTTACGTTGCATGTGACCTTTAAAGAAGTTGACTATCATAAACATTTAGGTCTATGGTTTCAAAGCAACGGTAAATAGGATATGCAAATCGAATATCTAGTAAAAAAAAACTAGTCCTATGATAAACTGCTTATGTCTGAAATATAGTGAGTGAGAGAGTTAATATTCAACGTCACATCGGCAATATCTGAGCAATATCGTGACGAGAACATATTTGACAATGAAATGGAATATATGTATATTATAAAAAACCTGTCGACGAAGGACAGTAAAACAACTAGAATATCACAGTTACAACTAAAACTAGTGTGGAAAGTTAAAACTGATCGCACTATTTGGACAATACAATATAAAAGCAGGCTATAGATCGCCAACAACTGAAGGCCTCGACCCCATCTCTCTCAGTTCAGACAGATGCGTCCCTTTCCGGCTGGTGTGTGTGTGTTCTGGGCAGTCAACTGAGAGCAGTCAGGCTGGTTTTCGAGAGCTTCAAGGACCATGTTCAGAACCAGACGGTTCGTCTAGAAATGGACAACCAGACGGCAATGACGTGTATCCTGGAAGCAAGGTGACACTGTGTCTGGCCCGCTCACTCGCGGAGGCATGGCAGTTCCTACTTTGGTGCGACCGGTACAACGTGTCTGTGATCCCAGTGTACCTTCCGGGCTGGAGAATGTCCGAGCAGATGCCCTGTCAAGGCGAATCCTAGCCCCACACGAGTGGATGCTCAATCGAAGGACATTCAGGGTTATTTCCCAGTTGTACGGACCGTTCCAGGTGGATCTGTTTGCGTCTGGGGGGACAAATCAGATTCCTGTGTTCTGCTCTCGGATCCCAGACCCAAGGGCGTTAGCTTCCGACGCCTTTGCACTGGATTGGACGGGCAAGATACTGTGGGCTTTCCCGCCCCTACCGTTAGTCCCCAGGGTCCCGTCTCAGATTTCCACCCAGCCAGCTCGGTTTCTTGTGCTCCTCGCACCCCTTTGGCCGTCCCAGAGCTGGTTTCCTGTAATTCTCAGGTTTCTGGCTCAGCCTCCTGTTCTATTACCTTTTCGACCGGACCTTCTAACTCAGAACGAAGCGCCACACCCGAATCCCCACATTCAATGGGTGGCTTGGCCTCTGTCAGGTCTCAACTCGAGGCACGTGGAATTCCTACACCAGTTGCAGACACAATTCTGGCTTCGAGGAGGGGTTCGACAAACGTTCAGTATGAGGATAGATGGGCCCGTTATGCGCGCTGGTGTGACAACAGAGGGTTTCCAGATCCCTTTTCTGCAGATCTAGTCACAGTATTGGAGTTCCTTCAGTCCCGTCTGAACGATGGTTTGTCGGCCTCGACTATTCGAGGGTACTCCACGGCTATTTCTACCTTTCACATCCCTGTCGATGGTGCTCTTCTGGGACAGCACCCTCTTGTACAGCACTTTCTAGCGGGAGTGGATAGAGTGCGCCCTACTACAAGAGGTACAAGTCCCCCTTGGGACTCGACAATCGTTTTAGATTGGCTCTCCGATCCTTCCTTTTCTTCTCTTTCACTCCAGCTGCTAACATGGAAAATGCTTTCCTTGTGGCGGTGACTTCTGGTAGAAGGGTGGGTGACATACATGCTATGTCTGCAGACCCAGCGCTTACTGTTTTCCACAAAGACAGAGTAAGCATTCGCCTCCCGGATACTTATCGTCCTAAGGTTGCTCATACCTTCCATGTGACAGCTCCTATTGAGCTTCCTGCTTTCACACATCCTTCTACCTCGGGATCCTCTCCAACGAGCTCTCACTCGCTGGATGTTCGCCAGGTTCTCCATGCCTACATAAAGAGAACAAAGGAAATCCGCAAGGGGTCTCAATTGTTTTGCTGCTATGGCGGAGGGAAGGTTGGCGAGCCAGCCAATAAGCAAACTATTTCCCGCTGGCTCGTCTCTGCAAATTGTACGGCCTACAACTTTAGGGGTAGGCCTCCCCCTGAGGGGTTGAAAGCTCACTCGGTCAGGGCTGTCGCTACCTCTAAGGCGTTCGCAGCTGCCCTGCCCATTGAAGAGATCTGCTCAGCGGCTATTTGGAGCCGACCGAGTACATTCATCAGGCATTACCAACATGACCTAAGCTCGAGAGAGCGTGCTTGCTTCGGTCAGTCGGTTCTCTCCAGTAGGCAGGGCCATGCCTCCCTCACCAAGTGATCTTGTATTGAGTATGTCATGGCCTTTGTATATCATTATTCATAAAAGGGGGTGATACGCTCACCACTGCATACCGCATCAACAAAATTAAGTTTGTTGTTAAATTATTATTTTTTTAAATTAAAGACTCTTTGCACGGCCATTAGACATGTTTTCGGTGAAAAAATGCTAGAGTACCCAAGGAAGAATTACTTCAAGGAATAGGAAACCTCTCCAGGTTTAGGTAGATTTTTATTACAAGATATTTTTAGAAAATGTAGTACAAAATGACAGTCAAAAGTACATAGAGATGCAGATATAAGCACTTACAGAGATTCCAAAGGGAAATAGACACATTGATTGTTCTGTCCATTAAACAGTAGTACACTTAAGAAATACATACTTTCCACACAGAACCACATACCATTTAGTACCAGGGGACAGGTGAAACATGCATACAAGTAAATGGTGAGGTGAGGTGAAATTGGTGAAAAAGGTGAAAAAATTGTAGCCTAGTGCTAGTTATATCGGCTGAAGCCAATTGTTACATGTAGTGTTGCATGTAGTGAATACACATTGAATACTAAAATGCTTGCTCCGGATTACTTACACACAATTTGAACAAATGACAATTAAGGATCAATAAGAAAGGGACGTCTCTATTCTGAGGAGTAAGCTTTATTGCTGTGAACACGGTATGTACAGTGTTAAATGCAACCAATGCACCTCGTCTTCCGAGCTCAATGAGGTGAGGTGAGGTGAAATTGGGTTCTACGTCGTGCTTGAGAAATTTTCGCTCATATGACGACGTGCATGCGTGTGTATGTGTAGGTGCGGCTGCTTGTACTAGCCCAGACTGAAGCTGGCTTTATAGTCCTAGCCCACTGAGATACCATGCCGCAGTGAAGCATGAATACCCCACTCAGACACATTATACTGACTCCGAGCCGACCAGTCCTTGTTGTACCAATTAATGCCGAGCGCCAGGCAGGGACCAACAAGTACCATATTTTAACGTCTTTTGGTATGACGCGGTCGGGGATCGAACCCACGACCTTGCGCTTTCCGGGCGGACGCTCTAACCACTACACCACGGAGGCGGTCACAAGTAAATGGAGGTGACACACCTTTTAGTGACTTCAGTATATATCATGCATATTTCTGTTTGCCTTAATAAAGAGAATACGTGTGAATGAAATTTCAACCATGCAACGAAATTCCAGAGTCATATTGAACGTCATATGGCGTGATGTTTGGTGATAGCATTTGATCTGGAAAACAGATGATTAAGGGCGACGATAGAGCCACATGGCTGGAGGAGACGATAGAGTCACATGGATGGCTGGAGGAGACGATAGAGACACATGGCTGGAAGAAACTATAGAGCCACATGGTTGGAGGAGACGGTAGCGCCACACGGCTGTAGGGTGACGATAGAGCCACGTGGCTGGAGCAGACGATAGAGCCACATGGCTGGAGGAGAAGATAGAGCCACGTGGCTTGCGGAGACGATAGAGCCACGTGGCTTGCGGAGACGATAGAGCCACGTGGCTGGAGGACGATAGAGAGACGATAGAGCCACATGGCTGGAGCAGACGATAGAGCCACATGGCTGGAGGAGACGATAGAGCCACATGGCTGGAGGAGAAGATAGAGCCACGTGGCTTGAGGAGACGATAGAGCCCCATGGCTGGAGGAGACGATAGAGCCACATGGCTGGAGGAGACGATAGAGCCACATGGCTGGAGGAGACGATAGAACCACATGGCTGGAGGAGAAGATAGAGCCACGTGGCTGGAGGTGACAATGGAACCACATGGCTAGGCTAGAGACGATGATAGAATCACATGTCTAAAGGTGACGACGGAATCACATGGCTATAGGTGACGATGGAACACATGGTAAGAGGTAACGATAGAACCACATGGCAAAAGGTGATTATGAAATCACATAGCTGGAGGCGACGATTTACAGACGAGCTAGATATGACAAAGCACACATATTTTTATATTTAAAGATGGATAACTAATGTATGCTAGGGAAAATGTTTCCATCAACCATTACTTTCTACCAAATTATTCTTACGTAAGCTGACAACATATATTAGCAGCATAATTCAGTTATGTGTAAAATTAGTACTCCACGTACACATGGACATCACCTGGATTGTCACATCTTCCAATCTCATGCAAATCTGTTTTTGACGACAACCTGATAGCGCTTAGGCGTAAATGAAAAGCTTCCTTCGTCCGGTTCAAGGTCAGGGGTCACTCCGTCCGGCAGTCGAATCTCAAAACACCTCATGAGCGAGGCCAAGACAACATGCAGTTCCGGTTTGGCCAAAGCTTCCGCCATACACGCCCTCTTGCCGACAGAGAAAGGCATCCAACTTTCTGACTTCGGTGCAAACCTTCCGGAATCGTCTAGGAAACGTTCGGGATTAAACACTTCCGGTTCCTTCCAGTGTCTTGGATCATGGTGGATAGCGAAGATGTTGGCAAACACCATCGTCCCTTTGGAATCTCGTAGCCAGCTGCGAAAATATGTCGAAAAGAAAAACAAATTTTAAAAAAAGATGAAAAGTGTGAGCGACTGAGTGAGTGAGTGGGTTGGGGGTTGGATTTTGGGTAAGTGAGTGAGCGGGTGGCTGGGTGGGTTTAGGGCAGGTGGGTGAGTGAGGAGCTTGGAACACTATTTCAGTTTATGTACGAAATGAGATATGTTACTTGCAGAAATCCGTAAGTCTCGGACTAGCAAACTAAGGGGATCATAATCCGGACAAGTCCGAGGTTCGATCCTTCGGTTTGTTGATCCTGGACAGTTCATGTGTGAATAATTCTGTCCTTTTTCAGTTCTAACTGTGGTGCCCTTAAGAGGAACATATTGTAAATATCATCACCATGACCAATCAGTACTATGTTACTGCCAATATATACAGACCCAAATAATAGGGCAAATCTTAAATGCTGATATTAAACGTAGCCGTTAAGTCAAAGACTAACATACAGTCTGCTCCCGTCTTACCGACAGTTGTATCACAAGTGGTTGAGTGGGGGAGACCCAGAGGCGCCACTGTCCCTTTCCGCATACTCTCATAGAGCACGGCTTCGGTGTACGGCAGCTTGTGTCGCTCGGACAGCATCGGTACTCGCCGCTCACCTGTGAATGAAAATTGTTTAGAAACAGTCCTTACTGACAGTTTATACTTCTAAACGACTAGGACTAGTTGAACACCTAATGCATTTACAGGTTACAATTGGCAATCTTAGTTGACCAAATTCGAGTCGTAGCAGTAGATACAAATTCAGTAAATACAAATCAGGTATTTATCACAAATATGTTCGGCTTCACCAAAGCAAGATGTCACTTTTCAAATAGCAGAGATAGATTCATTACAAATACAAAGAAGGGTGATTGTTTACAATGGTATTTACAAAGGAGTTGAAAATCAGCACCTGATTACAACTGGATAATGTTTTGTAACAGGCAGCTTCATTTAAATGATCGTCGAAGTTTGTCCGTATCCGTGTTTACCCGCAAATCCGGTCATCACGCGCAATGCACACCCAATATACGAGATGTGAAATCCAGTTTTTGGTGCCGTTGAAATCAAATTTTGGCAATTGTATTACTTCAGTTGGATTTTGGCTTTAAGTTTGACAACCTTTGAAAGTGCAATCGACAAGGCTTTTTCTATTACAATTACAATTTGAAGGAGGCTCTGGTAGACATGACGAGAATATTTTAAAGTCAGTGACAAAAATAAAGTACAATGCAATTCCATAAACCATGATAATTCTGTGTGGTTTTTTTCCTTCAAGTGCATGACTTGCCTGTTCATGTGTTTGTGACCGGTGATACAGAATGCGTGTCTATTTGACTGATTCAATAAAACCTCATGATGTTGTTGGAATCTTACAAATATTGCATCATCATTATTTAAAGGGTTTTTGCCGGTTGTATTGCGATACATCAACGAAAACAGACGTCCTGATGTACAAAATGTCGTAAATGCGTTACTCCAGATTGAGTATCAGTTACACTGCAAGTAACAAGGCGACCAGGCGCTACAAAGTTGTAGGGCTACAAAAACCCGTGGCGTGGCGTGGCGTGGCGTGGCGTGGCGTGGCGTGGCGTGGCGTAGATACTGTATCCTTCAGCATCGATGTCAAATGCTGTCTAAATGCCTGTGATAAACTTGGCAAACTTAAATTTGAAAATGGCACTGACAGAAAATGATTTGAATTCTGAAGGTTTTCCTACCCAGCACCCTGTCCACTTCCGCATGGAGTTTCGCTTGTACTTCCGGGTGGGCTGCAAGGAACAGGACTGTCCAATACAGAGTCTGTCGAGACGTGTCCAAGCCCGCTGTCAGGTGAAAGTTTATATCGTAAATAACGGTAAACAAAATGTAAACCAAAGTGGGAATTTAATATTCACAATTTAAATATCTGTGTATATAGTTACGTTCGATCTTGAAGATACATAATTCTATATTGACAAACATTATTATAATTGTGTCTGATCAATTTACCGATATGTTTCAAAGATATTTGTTTCAAGTAGTAGCGTACTTCCTAGTTTCTCGCGATGCTTTTGAAAAGCTTCATATGTGTTTTGATTACCTGTGAAAACATCCGCTACTGTCTGGCCGAGATGCGTGTTGGTGATCTGGTCTAGCAGCTCCTGGTCTTCTTCCTCCTCTGCCTCTTTCTGGGCAATCAACATGGCGTCTGTGAAGTCACGTTGTGCATCTGAAAAACCAAGTCTTGGTAAAGGGCAACACTTATTGACACAAGCTCAATGTTTTACAAAAGGAAATTGATATTTTATGAGGCATGCGTGGTTTTAGAAACATTGATACCTGTAAAGTAAACCATTCGTTAAAAACCTGTACAGTGGCCTTGACTCAAATCTTCTCAAAGCAGGGAATCACTCTAACGAATGTTTTCAGATAGACACAGATATATCATCATGTGATGTAGGTTTAAGTGGTTATCAAATTATTTTCTTCAGACAAGAGTGTGAATATATGGATGGTCTTCCCACCCACTGGGAAGCCGGATTCAGGGTATTACAGCCTCAGTAATGGGGAATTTTCATTTGTGGACAGTACCACCAGTCAGTTCTTTCAGATGTTCATCCCTGCGCTGATATGGAATGAGAAGTTACTTGGAATCTGATTCCGGATAAGATCTGCATTATGATACATATTGCACACCCTCTATCCACCATCCAGTGCTGCTAAGAATATCTGGCATCAATTGTTCACGTTTTAACTTTAAAATTGGCAGACTGATCCGACCAACATTCCCGCACTCTCCGATGTTGACTTAATTGTATATTCGCATTTGGTACAGTAATAATGATTTAATTGCAATAACACGTTTCTTCCAATTCGCATACTGCTTTTGTAAGTAAGCGATAAAACATACGAAGTTATTAAATAATCGCGAGATATTTTGCACGAAACAGTTCGCTTGTTTTCCGCTGCATGGAAATGCATTAGTTTTGGATTATGGACGCGAGACATTTTGAAGGTCCTTTGTGATGGGACTTTGTCACGTTAACATTTGTCGTACATTTTACTATTCCAAAGGCAATAAAACCATCTCGAAACTGTGAAAATACGATGCCATTAATGTCACAGATCATTATGGGAAAACATACGGTAAATACAAGTAGCTCGTGAATTATTTTCATGAGATGTCAATGAATTTGAAAGTTCTCCCGAGGATATTATTATAGGCCCAAAACAACTCGTGCTTGTTGTAAGAGGTGACTTTGGTGATCTGGTGGTCAGACTGGGAGACCTTGTTGATTGCGTGTCATAGTAACCCTGTGCCGGGATTCGTCAATCGCAACATCGATCAACCACGGTAGAGTCAGGACAAGTCTAGATTATATACAAGCCCGCATCCTCATTTTCCTAAGAGCGACGTTATACAACATACAGACCATTGTAGACGAGATACAACAGCTGATCTTGTGTGACGGACAATATTATTGAATTACATAAGCGATGGTGCGAGAGAAAAGTTCTACATTGAAGTGGAGCTTAATTCACGAAGCTGTAGTAGCCACTTGACACAAGGTGTCTTGCTCTAAAGACGTCGAGTTTAATCGATTAAACGCGGATAGATACAAGAACTGGTACGTGGTAACTCTTTTGAGACCGGTGAAGATCCGGGTTAGAATCGGTCTTCAATAACCCATACGCTTGTCGTAAAAGGCGCCTAACAGGATACGGGTGGTCAGGCTCGCGGACTTGGTTGATGCATGTCATTGTATCCAAATTGCGTAGTTCGACGCTCATGATGCTCAGAATATTTACCTGCTATAAACGTTTCTCTGTGTGCGTTGATCCTTTTGTACATGAATTTAAGTATCCCATCGTTTAGTTTCATGAACTTCCTGAATTTCGCTGTTGGATAAAGTCTTAAAGGAGGGAATACATCTTCCGCGAATCCATTTCCTGTTTCTTGCGAGAAGATGTCAAGTGCCTTACAGATTTTCAGGAACTCTTCATTGTCCGATGAAAACCTAAAACAAAATATTGTTTGGCTTTTTAATACACTCCGCTATCCATACTACTCCAGGTCTATCTGGAGAGGGTCTGTTAAAATAAGTCTGGACTAGACAGTCCAGTGTTTGACGAGAGGAACATAACGTAAGTATGGTACGATGCTATTTGGCAACCAGGTCAGCGGGGCCTGACCACCAGATCCCGTCAACCCCTAAGGATAAGAAAATGTTGCTGAAGATCAGTTCTAATTCGGATCTGACCAACGTTGGATCGTCACGCCGAAGACCCGGGTTCGAATCCCTACATGGGTACAATGTGTGAAGCCCATTTCTGGTGTCCCCGCCGTGATTTTGATGGAATATTGCTAAAAGTGGCGTAAAAACCAAACTCAGTCAGTCAGTCTAATTCGGATCTTTCTGGGCGTTATATCTTCAAATATCAACATACATGCCAACGTACATATTGCAGTGGTTGTGCTCATCCCTTCACAAGTAGTACTTCGGTACAAACATCGGGAAACATACAAAACACAAAATAACCGCCACATACTAAGAAGAAGGAATAGATTTGACCAGGTGCCGAAAAATGTCGGAATAAAGGGCAATATCTGTACATTCAATATGTTCCGTCCAAAATGTAAAAGTGTATTAAGGTGATCCATTTGGCGGACGGGAAGACGAAAGACTGACAGAGAGGAGCTTTTATATACTTTTTCAAACATAAAACATTTCATGAGAATATATCTAAACGATCCTAATATCACAGTTCATGTATGCCGAATGAGTCATGGGGTAAATAGTATTTTGTTATTATTGTGAAACCATTTTCTTTTCACCGGAAATAAACACCATGCAGCTGAACTGTAAGAAATATGGAGTAATATTTATGTTGCTCACTTCTCATTGAAACAGATCTTGCTGATGATGTTGAAGATGGCGAGGTTGATGTAGCTGTAGATGTCAAACGAGCCCGTCTCTGTCCCCATCTCTATCGTCACAGCTTCCATAACTTCAGTTATCGTGTCCTGAAACCTCTCGCCTTTCATGTAGTGCCTACAAAACAAACTTTCATAGTTCTAGTTTACCGATGTCACCCCAATAAATGTCTCCAGTGTTTCAGTATTGACATTATTCTTGGCTGGCTTTCCATAAGCATAAAAATATAAGCGACAAAACCCTTTCTGCACCCATAATAAATCCCTGATGAATGCAGACTCAACTGTACAAATTTAATAATATTATGAGCATGTGTGAGAATACCAGGTCTTGACGAAAACGTGAAGGCATCCTGCCCCACCGGTGGCACCCGTCAGAAACAAAGGCATAAGATACAGTAAGATAAGAACCTCTGCATTTGTTTCTCGACTTACTTGAGGGCCCTCAGTGCCAGTTTCCGATGGAGTTGCCACGTCGGTCCATAATCTGTGAAAGCAATGTCCTTGCCTCCCTCGGTTAAAGCCAATCCTGAAATAGTCACATGAACAGTGAAATCTTCGCAGATAATGTGGACATTGTAAGACTTCACAGTGATTGCAAATGTACTTTCCAAAGTTTATAGAAATGGTAAACCTAACCTTTAGCTATGTTTACCATCGCTTGTTGAATGAGAAATATAAATTGTGCTTGCAAGAAGTTATTTTGTTGGTTTTATCATATTATTTTATTATGCTTTTTATTGAACGAACCTGAGAACGTCTGCGGCCGTCCCGCAAAGTCCACAGACTTCCCTACGTACGCTTCCTGCACAACTTCCAAGTTGTTGAGAAACACAGTGCGTATTGGACCTACGGGAAACAAGCCATGTTTACTGTCGTTCATAATAAACACCAAACAGATTTTGTCGCAGTACAAAATACCCCAGCTATAAGACCACAGCCTGTGCACGGTGAAATCCATAAAGGTCTCACAGACCAACAGAAGTCCTTAGTCTGGACCAGTGAAGATTCGGGTTAGAATTAATCTTTAACAACCCATGCTTGAGGCGACTCGGGATCGGGTGGTCAGGCTGACTGAGGCTGGATCACCTACAGATCGCCGTCTTGTAGCTGGAATAATGCTGAGGGCGATGTTAAACAACAGACAAACATACCATGTTAATGTTAGGTCTTTTGAGTCATGGACTTGTTTATTAAATAAATGCTCAGGATATTGTATATAAAACTGTTTTAGCTCCTGAAAAATATTTATTACGTATTGTCCACAGAAAACTCCGTACAATATTGATTACATTTGGATGTGGATTACTGAGACTAAAGTATAATGAAGGTAAATGACAAAATATTAATGTAACGGGACGCATTGTGCAATTTAGGAGTAGAAGATGAGCACCACCTTTTATTTGTTTGTAATGTCTAAAATGCTCTTAGATCAAATAGTTACCATCTGTATATTGTCAAAAACCTAATGATCATAAGTTTAAATTCCTATCAACTTCTAATAACGAAACATTTCTGAGAAAATTATGGACTGACACACCAAAACACATAATCGGGACAAACTAGGATTCGAAGCCACAATCACGAGCCAGTGGCGTGCACAAAGGCCTCTATGCTTTACAGGGAAATATGGCCCACCAGACGACTGTGCCACCCATGGAAGAATATCGTATTAATTGTCGTTACATCATTGGTTGTATCCTTGAAACTTAGAACAATTTGAACCAATCACAAAGCCGCTTTACCAAGGTTAAGGGTTATCACGGGGCCGTACTTCTTTTCCAGTTGTATCAGCATCCGGAACAGTGACTTGTTTTGTATAGCTGCAATTGATGTAACAAAACACATGTATTCTGATTATTTGTAAACGTTGAAACATATATACGTATATGGGCAGGGCCACACTTAAAATTCTAAGTTATAGAAGCATATAACTTTGAAACCTGGGATTATGAGTTAAAATTCAAATTTTAGGGAATATTCGCGCAGACTTAAACTCAGGACAGTTTCAAATATGAAGACTTCATATGTTTAACATTTTCCGTCTGCTTTGGTGTTCAGCTTACCTAGAATATTGCCAAGCAACGGGAGACCACTTGGTCCCGGTGGAAGCTTGTAACGTTTCCGGGTCATAAAATACACCATTACCGTCACTGCCAAAACCAGCATTAGTGTGATCCGGTACTCCAAAGCAGTTGCACTAATCCATTCCAAAGTCCCAGCCATGATGTTTGACTAAATTGAAAACAAGAGTCACCAGAGGAAGACAAATCCCTTGTACAGACGAACGAATATATCATCTGACTATTACTGTAATTCAACCTTGGTGAGAGTCCTGTGAAGATCTATCTAATATTTCTATCCGAATGCAAGAATAGTATGAGCTATATAAAAAATACTATGTAACTGAGATTTGGAAGTCCTTGCCATGGAAACTGAAGATATATAAATTCAACAAATCCCCAAATAGCAAAAGCCATAACTTGACAACCTGGTCTTGGTATGGCACAGTTTAATAAGTAAATGCCCAAAAGTCCGCAAATAGTAAAAGGCACTGCTTCAGGATCTGCTTGGTATGTCTGCCAATTTTCGTTGGAAAATATTGAAGCGTTTTCGAGAAGGGCTTTTCGACGAACTATCGTGTGTTATAGGCTGGTTACTAGAGTAAATGTTTTCCAATGAATACTTTCATCACCTTCTGAATTGTTCCAAATGAAAGCCATTTTTCCTATAGAGAGGGTCAGACTCGATTGTAGCAATGAATTGCAGCTAATGTACGAAATTTCGTTAAACAATAAATTAAAATTAATAATTTGATGATTTTTGTTTGATTCAAGACAGCCCCGGTTAAATTCTTATACCTATAACATGTGGCATTAACAGTGAGTGGGGCGTCCTCCAGAGAACGTACATAGCCAAAATTGATAATATCTGAAATATAAACCTTGAAATTTTAATACACGCACACACACGCACACGCACACGCGCACGCATACACTGCGCCTGTTAACATGTAACGTGTCGTGCTTAAGTTACAAATGACAAAAGTCGACGTAAGCCACCAGTTTAGACCCTCAAGCAAATAGTTCACGGGCAATTGATATCGCCCAAACCTCCGTCTAAACGACATCCTACATTCACTGAGTGAGATATACCAGAGTTGACATGAAAATTTGAATGTAAGTAGGCATGGCGACTGGAAAGTCAAATGCACCGACAAGATACTAACTGTGTCACCTGGTGCAGTGAAAATATCCCTGAGATATTCTGTGGGGTTGGTTAGTATTCACAAGACAAACAAATCGAATAGCTGAGAAATGACGGGAACTTACGATTATGAAGATAGATCCGCTTCTGTATGTTTCGAGGTATCAGCTACCGTGAGACACGGACCGACACAAACAAAACCGAGTATAAATATAGACTGAGGGTGATCACGTGACCTGACTGTCGCTCACGAGGGAGCGAATCATTTTACGGGTCAATAGTTAAGGGTGCAGATAAAAAATCCAACATTTATTTAACAAACAAATGTTCCCCTGATATATATAATAGTTCTGCTTGTCATAAATTTACTGGAACAACACCAATAAACGAAGAAGGAATACAAAACATATTGAAGCACTAGTTCAAGATCAACAGTAGAAATTTTGTATTTGTGTACACGTATGAACACCCCTCTCTCTCACACACACACACACACGCGCGCGCAAGCACGCACACCCTTCCCCTAATACGCACGCATTGACACACGCACGTACCTACAATGATCTACACATTGATTACATTTACAAATTAACGTAATTTCTGAAACTGAGAGTTCATGATAATGTTTTGCAAAGACAGCCTTTGCTGACCACATACAACCGGAGGCTGTTTGGAGGAGAAACGATTCCCCTTGACATGATGAACGAACTAGCTCGTCTAAAGCCGGGTTGGTGGGATCGGCTTTTGTCGGGCACGAAGGTCGGGTATACCGAACTCAGGTAAAAGCCAAGTCAGCCAGGCGCGTATATCTTCACAAAACACTTCCAGGTCACCATAAACTCTGTGTTGTCTCGACCTCTGCTGAAATGACGGTCTGGGTGAGTGTTGGTGAGTCAGCGTGGAGAGCGCCACGTAACAGAATACACGTTCATGACTTTCACATGACCAATCTGTCATGCCATGGTAAATTAACTTTTGCTGGGAAAGAATCAAGTGTTGGCTCACTTCACTGAGGTGGTGTTGCAGTACTTTTTTTGTACCTGTGTGGTTCTTGAATGGTACTGGTCATATTATTGTACTGGTGTGGTTATGTCATGGTATTGTACAGGTGTGGTATTGTCATGGTATTGTACAGGTGTGGTACTGCCATGGTATTGTGGAGGTGAGGTTATGTCATGGGATTATACAGGTGTGGTACTGGTCATGGTATTGTACAGGTGTGGTACTGTCATGGTATTGTACAGGTGTGGTACTGTCATGGTATTGTACAGGTGTGGTACTGGTCATGGTATTGTACAGGTGTGGTACTGTCATGGTATTGTGGAGGTGAGGTTATGTCATGGTATTGTACAGGTGTGGTACTGCCATGGTATTGTACAGGTGTGGTACTGTCATGGTATTGTTGAGATGAGGTTATGTCATTGTATTGAACAGGTGTGGTACTGGTCATGGTATTGTACAGGTGTGGTACTGCCATGGTATTGTGGAGGTGAGGTTATGTCATGGTATTTTACAGTAGTGGTAATGGTCATGGTATTGTACAGGTGTGGTACTGTCATTGGTATTGTGGTACTGGTGAGGTATTGTCATGGGAATTGTACAGGTGTTGTCTCGTCAACTGATTGTAGTGTTGCGGTACTGTCATGGTATGTGGTTCTGGTGTGGTACTAGTCATGGTATTGTACTGGCGTGGTACTGTCATGGTATTGTACTGGTGTGGTACTTTCATGGTATTGTACTGGTGTGGTACTGTCATGGTATTGTACAGGTGTGGTACTGTCATGGTATTGTACTGGCGTGGTACTGTCATGGTATAGTACAGGTGTGGTACTTTCATGGTATTGTACAGGTGTGGTACTGTCATGGTATTGTACTGGTGTGGTACTGTCATGGTATTGTACTGGTGTGGTACTGTCATGGTATTGTATTGGCGTGGTACTGTCATGTTATTGTATTTGGCGTGGTGATTTCATGGTAATGTACAGGCGTGGTACTGTCATGGTATTGGCGTGGTGCTTTCATGGATTTGTATGGGCGTGGTACTGTCATGGTATTGTACAGGTGTGGTACTGTCATGGTATTGTACTGGTGTGGTACTGTCATGGTATTGTACTGGTGTGGTACTGTCATGGTATTGTACTGGTGTGGTACTGTCATGGTATTGTACTGGCGTGGTACTGTCATGGTATTGTACAGGTGTGGTACTGTCATGGTATTGTACTGGTGTGGTACTGTCATGGTATTGTACTGGTGTGGTACTGTCATGATGGTATTGTATTGGTGTGGTACTGTCATGGTATTGTACTGGTGTGGTACTGTCATGGTACTGTACTGGTATAGTACTGGTTTCATGGTATTGTACTGGTGTGGTACTGTCATGGTATTGTACACAGGTGGGTACTGTCATGGTATTGTACTGGCGTGGTACTGTCATGGTATTGTACTGGTGTGGTACTGTCATGGTATTGTACTGGTGTGGTACTGTCGTGGTAGTGTCATGGTATAGTACAGGTGTGGTACTGTCATGGTATTGTACTGGCGTGGTACTGTCATAGTATTGTAGTGGTCTGGCACTGTCATGGTTTTGTACAGGTGTGGTACTGTCATGGTATTGTACTGGTGTGGTACTGTCATGGTACTGTCCTGGCACGGTACTGTCATGGTACTGTATTGGTGTGGTACCGTCATGGTATTGTACTGGCGTGGTACTGTCATGGTACTGTACTGGTGTGGTACTGTCATGGTACTGTACTGGTGTGGTACCGTCATGGTATTGTATTGGTGTGGTACTGTCATGGTACTGTACTGGCGTGGTACTGTCATGGTACTGTACTGGTGTGGTACTGTCATGGTATTGTACTGGTGTGGTACAGTCATGGTATTGTACTGGTGTGGTACTGTCATGGTATTGTACTAACGTGGTACTGTCATGGTACTGTACTGGCGTGGTACTGTCATGGTACTGTACTGGTGTGGTATTGTTATTGTGTTGTACCGGTGTGTTACAGGGCTTGGTACTTGTCGGGACGACACAGAGTGCAAGCGTACTTTCAACGTTTCTGGAGAGCCCAAAGAAAGCACAACGTATTGCGGTGCATTAGACAAAATCGGCACAACCCCGATCTCCCGAAACAGATTGAATTACACGTAGCTCCCGGACTCAGCCGTAGTCTTCACCACGTGGACATTACACATTACATTACCCCATTGTAAAACTTCCAACAGTATTTGTATAAGTATACCTGCTCTACATTTATGGCACACCCAATAAATTACCCTTCGTATTTGTCAACTCTTGAAATAAACACGTTTGACATAACCTCTACAGGGCCTCCGGGGTTAATCAACACAGAAAATGAGGTACAGAAGTTATCACCTTGACACAGATCATCTTTCGACTGGCACGTTTCTCCTCAGATGCTAATTTCATTGGTTCAATTAAGCGTGATTCTCCGTCACTCGTGAAAGAACCCAAATAGGGCCCCAGTTGTTCCCCTCGTCACGGTACGGGGCGCTCACAGCATGTCAACAGCGACACAAATTGTACATTTCACCTGAGGAGATAGGCATGCGGCTGTAGACGGAAGAGGAGACAACTCTAAATTCGCACTAGTAAGTGACATTGTTCGATATACACCGTTCCTATCTACTGCGCTTATTGTATTGTACACTGTGTGTATGCATTGAATATGAGCATTGAGGTGCTACGTGTGTTCAGGCGGACAGGTTCCGACATCACGTGACCGAAAAGCTAGCAATGTCCTGGGTCACGGTGAATGTAGGGTCATCAGGTCAGGTGTTGACGAATATCTGTTACAAGCAGTCATCAACAGCTTTTGACTTCAAGGTATTCTATTCTGACGAATATCTGTTCCCCAACTTAAACCAAACTCTAAGTCATAACCCGAGCCCAGTTTTGACTTTTTCAAGAGTAAATGTTGTGTTAGGTTTTGTTCATAACTAGAACTATTCTGACAACAGGAATTATTAATTTATACCAGGGATAATCTACAACACGTTATATAGTGTCGATCCCTGTTTATACCCCCTGTAATACAACACGCTTAAATTTCATTTCACTGTAAAACATACCAAAGACGTACGCTGTCTGTATACATGCATGTCATATATACTGTATACATCAAAGATGTAAAACGATATAACCATGACTCATTAACTGATTTTATTCATATATTTACACTGATATAATACAACACGTTTTCATCTCATCACATACTCATTGTTTAAGTGAAATATATTCTCAAGACATACGGTGCGAATACTTTCAATTACATACTTAAAAGTGTCACAATATAATGATGTTCTATTATTTGTATTTACGTTCAGGTAACATTTATACCATAACACGTGCGATGTAAGAATTTATTCAAAAGTAGCGATGTAAGTATGTAAAATATCGATAATGTGTGTGTGTGTGTGTGCGTGTGTGTGCGTGCGTGCGTGCGTGCGTGCGTGCGTGCGTATACTGTATAAGTGATACTTGTAAATTGTAACATCGATTTATTAATTTATATTTGCATGTAGTTATGTGTATACCTAAGGACATTCCATATGAAATATGTTTCATTCACGTAAAATCCAGAGGATAATTATCTTCCGCAATAAAAGGCAAAATAACTGTGAAAATTGTGTTGATGGATAAACGAAAACAGGCGATAACACCAGCTGTTAGGCAAAAGGGTCATCATAGCCTGCTACTCGCCACTCACATTCAAGACTAAAATGTGGATATATGGTCAGATTTCGAATCCTTGATATGAGTGTTTCATAAACACAGTCTTTTATATTCTATCGCTATTATCAAGTATGTTCCAAAAGGGAGCGCTTCTACCCGAGGATATCCTTGACTGCCAACCAAGAGCTGTTGTACATATATATGCTCCTTATATAACATACATATACATCCTAAATTTAGAAAAGACAGTTCGTGCTCTACAAGTAGCTCTGCCTATTACTGCGTCGGCGAATTCAGCGACAGTACGCTGGTTGTTTTCGTAATACGCATGACAAGGATAAAAACACGTACGTCGGTTTGAATGAATATTCTCTTTTTGTTCTGAAATGTTTTAATACTATGTAATAATACCATGGTCATATTTGTCTGCATAATAAACATACATTGTACAAAAGTACATTATGAAATACGCTATTATTGTTTCTGTCTACTTACGTAAATTGGCACGCAAAAGAAAATTTACACGTGAAAATTGGATTAGACGAAAATTATAGCCACCACGAAAACGTTCCTCGGCTGAAAACAGTCCCCGAGGCACTGTGGACTCAATATCCGAACACAACTATGTCACTCCTTAAAATAAATCCACTGAATTACAGCTATTTGTTGGCTTCAGTGTCCCATCAACAAACATGGGTGGTTACTTTTGCTCGTCAGTGTATCTAGTATCTGCACACAAAGTTCGATAATGCTAAGAATTAATGCCGGCTTAACGACTGCAGAAATTATACAGGATTTTAGATATCATGGATGTACGTTTCAAAGTTTACTGTGTACCGACTTGGGAGTTTTAAAATTTACAATAAATATATGTATGTGTGTGTTTGTGTGTGTGTGTGTGTGGTGTTAAAATATATGTGTTTGGTTTCAAAGATTCCATTTTCTTCAAACAGTCAGAAAGCACGGACTAAACCGGTTTTTGCTCTCAGTTTCAATGCATGTCACGTGGTTACGTGTGACAGTATCCGATCCCTGAGACAACAGGTTCACCAATGTGTGTCGGTATATAGCCCGAGGGTAGCGCAAGGTCACCGGTGTACACGAGTGTGTAAACGCTGCCGTAACGTTGTATAAAGTCTAGCTTTATGGAAACAGCACATATGACAAGTGCTGATGACGATATATCTTCACACGCGGAAGTCACTGGACGATAACGAAAACAGGAAAACAGTGTACACACTGTGCACAAAACGAACAGCCCCAGAAACCGCTACCTACTGTTCAATATACATTTAATCTTACACGATTTAAGTTTTTTTTGTGACACCGTTTAGATAATATTTAGTAAAAAGACTTAAGTATCTCTTTATTATTAGAAACGTCATTACTTATATACGGTACCACCACTTGCTGAAATTCGTTCTACTTTTGATCTGGATGCATTACATTTTGATAAATAAATACAGCATTCATATAATTATTGGTGTGTACCTAAACTACATTAAATGGTTATATATAATTGAATGCATAACAGTTGCGTTTGCCCTTTAACTGGGCAATAAACGCTGTTATTTTCGCTGACATTACTGTATGATAAGGATTAATAATAGCAGGCTCATGATATACATCTCCCTTTTCAGCAAATATTTTATACTAATATGGAAATGACGGAGTCGCTTTTATTTTAGTGGTAGACTCGCGTCGTTGTTTGTGCAGCTGAAGTTACGTAAGATCGACCATTTCCCCGAGGACAAATTGTTTTATGAGTTGTGAGGGATATGGTACATTTCTTATCGGATGTAAATATGGCTGACACAACAAAGGGTCTATTTCACGAGTGGTAAAATATCATGGCTTGGGGAGCGCAGTTCCGGGCTACCCCCAGGCATTAGAACTAACAGGATAGGGTAGGTTGCTGGTTCAGCGTATACATACAGGTGATGTCAGTGTCCAACGAAGCACGTCTTGCTCAGTCGTGATATATGCAGAGGTTTATATTGGGAAAGGTATGTGAAATGTATAGCTATATCTTTGTGACTTATTGCTTGGTATTTTATTGTAAAATAATGTTATGTTATGTTATGTTATGTTTAAAGGATTTCTTGTCACTTGGTAATATAATTTCATTGGCACCGGTAGAAAATTCTTAATTTGTTTTCATCTATGCTCTATTTATACATTACAAGTGAAGTGTACACAATCGATACATTGTTGTCTCTGATACATGCCAGACAGATAACTGTTAACCTTTATACACGATAACCATTTTGGTTTGATCAAAATACCGTTGTGTAATTTGCTCCAGTAACATTTTGAACTTCAACAGTATTCGAGTATCTTGAAGTCTGAAGCAGGACTAGACGAACGCTTAGCCTATATTATTTTAATAGTAACAAATAAACTCATTTAAGTTGAAAAGGGGCCCCAGTGAGTTGAGAGATTCAGATCCCGAACCCGAGGAAATCTACATTAGCTTCATTTAGGGGCTTTACCATTGAAGGTTACTATCAACATAGATGGGCGGTGGGGTAGACTAGTTGTTAAAGCGTTCGCTCATCACGCCGAAGCCCCACGTTCGATTCCCCCACATGGTGACGCTCATTTCTTGTGTTCCCGCCGTGATATTGCTGGAATATTGCTAAAAGAGGCGTAAAACTAAACTCACTCACTCACACCACTTATACCTACATAGCATTACTGTGACACCGCGATGACGTTAACTTCAAGTTTCATTCAGGACGACGATGATGATGGTTTGGAGATTTTACGTTATCTTCCCGACATGAGGCGTATTTCGCACACGGATTCAGTCCACTCGTCTCGAAATACGCATCATGTCGGGAAAGCTTACGTAAAATCCCCTAATATCATCATGGTCACGAACAATGAATCCGCAATATTTGTTCTGTTCCCGGGTATTGGGTATCCACAAAAGTGAGTGAGTGAGTTTAGTTTTACGCCGCACTCAGCAATATTCCAGCAATATTGCGACGGTCTGTAAATAATTTAGTCTGGACCAGACGATCCAGTGATGAACAACATGAACATATCATCGATCTTAGCAATTGGGAACCGATGACACGTGTCAACCAAGTCAGCGAGCCTGACCACCCGATCCCGTTATTCGCCTCTTACGACAAGCATGGGTTACTGAAGATCATGCCTAACCGGGTCTCTGTGGGTCTCCAGTTTAGTGACTGTCACTGTAATGGCAGAATGCATTGTGCTCCCTTTCATACTGATCTGTTTCTTTATGCCTATTAATCGGATTTTCAGCTCGGGTAGAGAACGTTGAAACGACGTATACCTTGACCAAGACGTGTAACGTGACCCTCAGGTATATCAATGATCTCATATGGTTTAATGACTCCCGAAATAGCCAATTCACTGTCACTGATTTTCCCACCTGAACAAGAAATAAAGAGGACTAGATGAATTGACTCGTATGTTTTACATTGAGTGCGTGAGTGAGTGAGTGAGTTGGATTTTACGCCGCTTTTAGCAATATTCAGACAACATCAAGGCAAGGGACACCAGAAATGGGCTTCACACATTGTACCCATGTGGGGAATCGAACCCGGGTCTTCGGCGTTACGAACGAACGTTTTAACCACTAGGCTACCCATCGCCTTTTATGTGTATATAACTGGATCAACGTTGTAAAAGCATGTTCGTTTTACTTTATGAATTAGGGTTATTTTCAGTTACAAAGGTGTGATACACACTGAACCTCCTATATAACAGATGAATACACTGTTGTCCCAACACCAACATGGGTGACATACACACTGAACCTCCTATATAACAGATGAATACACTGTTGTCCCAACACCAACATGGGTGACATACGCACTGAACCTCCTATATAACAGATGAATACACTGTTGTCCCAACACCAACATGGGTGACATACACACTGAACCTCCTATATAACAGATGAATACACTGTTGTCCCAACAACGACCTCCCCATATAACAGAAGAATACACTGTTGTCCCAACAACAACATGGGTGACAGTATGATCAAATTTTGACAATTTGGTTATCTTGAACAACGGATAGACCGAGGTATGCTACTCCAAAGACGGTTTCCAACACTCTCATTTCTTCTTAATATGCTTATTTAACATGGCACATTCACAGCATGAAAAGGTAGGTCATTCTATAATGTATATTTTAGTGTATATTTTCAGAGGTAACTACCCTTCGTGTGCAGGGGCACGTGTTGCATGGATAACAGATTAATTTTCAGGGAGGCATTTAGTTGAATGCATTCAAAATGGTTTTGCTATGAGATGTGTCATTCTGTTTCACAGATCACCTGCATGGGCAATTGATGCTGAAGTGATTTAAACCCGACAACATGCTATTAGCAGCTTTCTCCGAGTTGTCCCAGATGTATCAATGTGCCATCATCGGCATCACGGCCGGGCTGTTCACCCTGTGGTGGACCCGTCCTTTCCCACGACTACCCCCGGGGCCCAGGGGCCTTCCGTTACTCGGCAGTCTTCTAGGTAGGTATAGTACCTACCCACGTGTTTCGTTTGACCACGGTGAGACAACATGCACCTTTAGACCTTACTGTTGTTTGGCTGGCTTTGTCCATTCATAAGAAGATATTGAGTTCTTTTCTTTTCTTCATTCTCACAAACGGGATCGGGTGGCCAGACTTGTTGACTGGGTTGACACATGTCATCGTATCCCAGCTGCGTAGATCGATGCTCATACAGTTGATCACTTGGTTGTCTGGTCCAGACTCAATTATTTACAGACCGCCGCCATATGCTGGAATATTGCTGAGTGAGGCGTTAAACAACAAACAAACATAGATAATTCCACATGAGAAAGCAGATAACATTCGATGAATTGCAAACTGAAGGAACAGTGAAGCAGAAATACAAGCAACAGTTCGTCTTTCATTGTGTGTGTTATAGTAATGCCAGTTATTCCGTGTGTAGCTGCTGTAAGAGAGTTCTATACGAACGATGAGCAGTAAGCAGTTTTACAGACCATTGCATGTTGTTTATGTTCACAGATTTAAAGGATGATACAGTCGAGACGCTGTATGACTGGGCAAGATATTTTGGACCCTATATGACTGTTTACAAAGGTATTGTCAGATCTGAAAAAATGTTTTAAATGACCCGTCCTCATAATGGTGAAAATGCTTGTGGTCCGCTACAGTATCCATTGAATTTGAATGTATCAATGTTATCGGTGCAGTAGTCTGATTGCCAAAGACCCGGGTTCGATTCCCCACATGGATAGAATGTGTGAAGCCCATTTCTGGTGACCCCTGCCGCGATGTTGCGGGAATATTGCTAAAAATTGCTTTAAACAAAATCTTTCACTCATTCTAAGGAGACACAGGTGGTCTGGCGATACTCTGTGTCCGTAATTGATGTATCTCTTTGAACAGAATCCAGTCACAATGTGTTCGAATCCATCATTTTTCATGACAATGATGCTTGGTTTGTGAGTACCACATATGCACGATTGTGCTTATACAAGTAAAGAGTTGAGGCTTCCACTCCAGATTAACCTGCCATGCTTGATAAAAAAAGATAATATTATACTACCGTTCAAAGGGTCGTTTTACGCATTTGACCACGGACAAATGGGTCGCTTGTATGTTTTCATCACTAAGGGATATGCCTATAAATATAAGCGACAAAACCCTTTGATATTCCCAAGACTTCTGACTGAATATGGATTTTGCATTATACGTATATCAATGGGCAATATCAAACGGGGACACCAGAAATTGGCTTCACATATTATACCCATGTGTGGAATCAAACCCGAGTTCTTGTCGTGACGAGTGAACGCTCTGACCACTAGGCTACCTCACCGACAAATTGCGATGATACCACTGTTCGCGAAAAGATGAGCGTATCCTGCCGCACCAGTGACACACGTCATAAAGGAATGAAACCTCATGTGAAAATAATTTAAAACTTAAGTATTATAGTAAAAAAATTTAACAATATTTAATTGTATTTTAAGGGGATATGAAAATGTCTATAAGTATTTCTAATGGTTGTATCCATGTGTGCAGGTCGTGTTGCCACCATGTATCTGAACACCAGAGAGGCCGTGGATGAAACATTCGTCAAACAACAGTCTGCATTCACAGCTCGTCCACAGTCTCACTCAGGTAACTATTGGACGCTGACATCAGTGACTGAGCTGGAACATTGACCAAAACAGCATTTATCCAAACTCATTCTTTACTTTCGTTTAATTCTGACTTTATATTCTCGCAGTTGCAGCGATGACCTGTGGTCAGAAGGGCATCCAGTTCTCGGACTACACGCCGACACTCAAGCACCAGCGGAAGGTGACGAGTATGGCACTAAGGTGGGCTATCATCCCTATTAGTCATATATCGAGTTTGTTGACGTTCATATTCTGAAATTGGTGCCGGGGTAGCCTAGTGGATAAGGCGTTGGCTCGTCACGCCGAATACCCGGGTTCGATTCCCCACATGGGCACAATGTGTTAATCCCATTTCTGGTGTCCCCCGCCGTGATGTTGCTGGAATAGTGCTACAAACTAAACTCAGTCAGTCAGTCAGTCATATTCTGAAATGATAGTTTGTGACAAATCTGGGCACGGGTGGTGCAGTCGTGCTGTTGCGAATCTGGAATACGTTTTACATTTGGTCCGTTGTCTTAGTAGTGTGTCGTGTTGGTAGACACCACATAGGAACCCATTCTTTGCTATTCCTGCCGTGATATGTCCTGATACCGTAAGAATCGGCCTCAAGTTCTTAAGTGTTTTGGTGGGAGTCAGCTTACGACATGAAGATCCAGTAGTAGTAGTAGTAGTAGTAGCAGCATTAGTAGTAGCAACAGCAGCAGTAGTAGTAGTTATAGTAGTAAGTAGAAGCAGTAGTTGTTGTAGGAGGTGGAGGAGCAATAGTAGTTACGGTATTAAAATTAAGGTCTTTATTTTTAGGTCCTACACGTTCTTGTCTGGCTTCCACCTGGAGGACAAGATTCACCAGTCTGTCTCCAAGGTGATAGAGCTGCTGAAGACGGAGAAGACGGCGGTTGATCCTCTGCCCTACCTCGCCCTCATCGACGCGAACATCATGTGTGGCGTCTGCTTCGACAAGACGTGAGTGTTACATTTGATTAATAAGGATGCATTGCACTTGGCTTCATCTTCAGACACCTTCTGGGTCGTTAGTTGTGATTCCACTGACTGGTTTGTCGGGTCCCGACTCGACCGTCATTAAGTAGGAACTATACTAAATGCGGCCTTAATTAACGTACACTCATTCAAGCAGATGTGATTTGAGCGATTTGTTCGCATTCAATTACTTGATGTTTGATGTTCCTCTCAATACGAATGACAGAATGTAAGAAAGCATATCTAACTCTGATATATTACCAAACAGTAGATTAGTAATTAGTAAGTAGGATTAATTAAGAAGGAATTAATTAGGAAGTACTCACTGTTACGACTAAACACGACTGATAAGGGATTATAGTTTCGAATCAAACCATACTGAGAAGCGTTTTGTTTTCTTTCATAGTGATATGTGATGATATGGCCTGGTCGGATGTCTCGAAGTTCGGATAACTCGATATTTTTTCTTGGTCGCATGAATATCGAGACAACGGTGCCCGACTGTATGTGTATATGCTATTGTAGGGTCGGTGAGGTAGCCCAGTAATTAAATGTTCGCTGGTCACACTGAAGGCCCTGGTTCCATTCCTAACATGGGTACAATGTGTGAAGCCCATTTCTGGTGTCCATCGCCGTGAATATTGCTAAAACCAGCGTAAAACTAAACTCATTCACTCATTAACGTAGGTCCGTGTGCAACACAGTTGTCATTACGTCATGTTGATTGTAGGTCCGTGTGCAACAGTTTTCATGACGTAATGTTGATTGTAGGTCTGTGTGCAACAGTTGTCATGATGTCATGTTGATTGTAGGCATGACGTAGGAAGTAATGACTTCCGAAAGTATATGGCGCTCTTGGACGACTACAGCAAGCTCACAGAATCTTTCTTCTGGGAGGATATCGTCCCGCCTCTGAAGTGGCTGCCGACGCCAAGATTTAATAACATGCTCACGACTGTCAAGCGATTAAAGAAATACATTGAAAAGAGAGTCGAGATTCACAAAGAAACATTTAACCCAGGTGAGTTCCATCAGGTTCTACTCATCTTCTGACAGTCTGCACATACATTATGTGCTGCAGGTATGTTATGAAGCAAAGTATTGATGACTGGATTTTCTGGAAGTAAAACCTTTGTGAACCTTTTTTCAGCAAATGAACTTACTTTGAAGGTTCTGCACGGCTGTTATGGGAATTATGGGACTTTGTTCTGCAACTGTAGTGACGAGGGGAGCTATAGGTTGAATTACTTACTGATGTTATGTTAATTGATGGACTTTTGCATCGGCTATATTGAATATATATTTCTAGAGAGGAAGCAAGCTTTTAACTTGCTCTACTGGGTTCTGTTTGTGAAGTACCCGGCACGGTGGGGTAGCCTAGTGGTGAAAGTGTTCGCTCGTCACGCCGAAGGCCCGGGTTCGATTGCTCACACGGGTACAATGTGTGAAGCCCATTTCTGGTGTCCCCTGCCGTGATATTGCTGGAATATTTCTAAAAGCGGCGTGAAATCATATTCACAGCTCGAGAATTTGATTAAAATGAAGTATTACTGGGAATCCTTATACCCAGAACAATATTCACCATTGTGTTACTCTTTTACTGCAGAGAACATACGGGATGTGTTAGATGCCATCTTGTTGTCTCAACTTGAAGATGAGGAAGAGGAAGTGGAGGTATCTCAGCGTCTAACAGATGATCACGTGGTGCATACCATACTCGATATGTTCAATGGTAAGTCGACGAAGTGCCCAATTTCTGGATGCTAACGGCGTTTTTCTCAACTTGAGAGGGTGCATTACAAAAGTAATGCAGAATACGTAATACAAAAGTAGGACTGTGCATGTAGTTGTTGGGGTATTCTATAATATAGGTCTTGACACATTTGATTCAGGTACCGATCTCACTATCTGTTGAGGAGGGACTGCAATATTTGTACCAGTGGGCAGAATAGGTTTTAAGGTTCTGCTGCCAGTGCTCATGAAGCCTGGTGGGTCACTAAAGCGCAATGGGATAGCGTTCTCTCGCCACGCCGAAGGCCTGGTTCGACTCCCCACATGGCCACAATGCGTGAAGCCTCATTTCAGGTGTGCCCTCCGTGATGTTGCTGGAATATTGCTAAAAGCGGCATAAAACCATACTCACTCGATCACTAATACCACAGCTTCTGAAGTTCCACCTGAATTGCCACCATAAAGATGAAGTATCGTCAAGACGTGATAACACTCACAGACTTGTTTCTTCTTTGTACTCCAGCCGGTAACGACCCTGTCCGACTGACGTTGTCGTGGACGCTGCTGTATCTGGCTGTCCACCAAGACATTCAGGAGAAGGTCCACCAGGAACTGGACGAGGTGCTAGGTAAGAGACATTGACCACTGACCAATTTCAGTGTTCAACTCGTAGTAATGTCAGTTTGGAAGAAACCAAAGTGGGATATTGCAAAGCCTATAATTCTGATCTCTTTCATTTGTTCGGATGAAAGCAGTTGAATCGATTTGAACAGTCAATGATTGAGATACATCCAGATTTTACCCAATATCGTAGGGACGACGGAAAACGCACCATATTATCAGTCAGCATTTGAAAGTTTATGTTTATTATTATTTTGGAAAAAAATCAATCTTAAGGTGTCATGGGTTATGTATTTAGACGAAAGACGTCTTATCAACATCTGTTTATACTAATGTATTTGTTTCCAGAGTCGAGATGTATGGCTAACGTTGTTGACCGCCCCTACCTGAGCTACCTTCAAGCTGTGATATACGAAAGCATGAGACTCAGCACTGTTGTCCCTTTCGGACTACCCCACAGGGCAATAAAGGACGCTAAAATAGGTATATTTACGCTTGCCCATTGGCTCCAGGGTAGTAAGATTTCTCAAGGACCGGTGGAATGTACTAAATAGTTCTGGAACTGCGGTTTGGGGGTTATTTAAGTTACTGTTGTTTTCCAGTTTGAAATATGTCATAAACGGTACGTTAGCTGCATAGATTTGCGTATAAATTTTGAACATGCAAAACAGCAAACTGTTGACTGTTTCAACTGTACCAGGATCACGAGTGGTTCGGTTATTAAAGGTTGTGCAGAGTTGCATCCCTTGGTCGGGCCAAGATCCGATGATCATCTGTTTGAACCTATTCTGACTTGCTTAAAAACTTTCGACCAGTCTCTAACCTGAAGTTTATATCAAAGATACTTCAGAGAGCAGTCAATATTCGACTCAGGGATCATTTCTCTGCTTTTTCACTTTTGGATAAATTCCAGTCCGCTTACAGATCAAATCATAGCACCGAGTCAGCTCTCCTCAGAGTCTCTAACGACTTACTTACAGCTGTTGATGAAGGCAAACTAGCTACTCTTATCTTGCTTGACCTCTCTGCTGCCTTCGATACAATCGACCACCAACTCCTTCTGGAAAGACTCAAGGGCCAATTTGGAATCCATGGGGTACCCCTCATCTGGTTACAATCTTATCTCGAAAGCAGAAGTCAGACTGTCCTGTTAGATAACATCAAATCACAAACCTCCTTGGTCCACTGTGGTGTACCCCAGGGATCGGTACTCGGTCCGCTTCTTTTCATAGCATACACGACCGATGTTGCAGACGTAATTGACAAACATGGCATTTGCCATCATTCGTTTGCAGATGACACTCAACTTCAGAAAAACTCAACTCCCAAGGACTTTCACACGGGTCTCCATAAAATAACAGACTGCACTAAAGATGTTAAGTCATGGATGACAAACAACTTGCTAAAGTTAAATGATGACAAAACTGAGGTGATGGTTATTGGATCCAGGCAAATGCAAAAACAAATTACCACCAAAACTGTTTTGGTAGCAGATGCAGAGATACAAGCAGTGGACTCTGTTAAAGACCTTGGAGTTACACTTGACTCACACCTGGCGATGGACACTCATGTAAATCAACTCTGCAGAATATGCTTCTTTCATCTACGAGCCATTGGCAGAATACGCCATCTCATCAGTCGTGATGCAGCACACGGTCTGGTCCAGGGACTTGTTATATCAAGAATTGATTACTGCAATAGCCTCCTTTTTGGTATTTCTCAGAAGCTGCTATCAAAATTGCAAAATGTCCAAAATACAGCCTCCCGAATCATAAGCAGAACTTCAAAGCGCTCACACATAACACCTGTCATGAAAACCTCCACTGGCTGCCTGTTAAATCAAGAATTGACTTTAAAATATTGTGTTTTGTCTACAAATGCCTAAATGGCATAGGCCCAGAATACCTGAAGGAACTCCTTACCCCGTACACTCCAGAAAGACAGCTCCGTTCTCAGAATCTGAACCTACTCTCTGTGCCTCGGTTCAAACTGCAAACTTTTGGAAGGAAATCCTTTGTCTGCTCTGCCCCTCTACTCTGGAACTCTCTCCCTATCACCATTAAATCAGCAGTTGACTTTTATTCCTTCAAACGACTTCTCAAGACTCATCTGTTTTCACTGCATTATGACTAGCAACTAGTCCCTTATTGTATATATGTATTATTATCCACTCACTTTGTTAGCGCTTTGAGCATGGGCCTTGTGCATGGAAAAGGCGCATTATAAGTTCACATTTATTATTATTATTATTATAATCACTGGTTATAACTTATGTCAGTATCACATTTCAGGTAAAGGTGGATATGGAAAAAAATGTTTTGGGTCTCGGCAATAATATCCCCATCAATCCGATTTGTCTCCCATCTGTACTTTGTATATTGCGTCATGGTGTCTCCTTTGGCTTGAAGTATAACACTGGTACTAGTACGGAGTAACATGGGCACACAGAAACTCATGCACGCACGCACGCACTATTAGCTGAAACGCTGACTTATTTCTAAAAGATCCTTATCAACGTATGGACTCGATATTAACCACGTAACCAGGCATGTTTGTTAAATCTCTTATGGTGTTTCCACAGGACCCTACGACGTTCCCAAGAACTCCAACGTTCTGATAAACCATTGGGCTATTCACCACGACCCAGACCACTGGGAGGACCCTGCAACCTTCAAACCAGAACGGTTCCTTACAGAGGAGGGGAAGGTGAAGACAACCATCACACACTTTCTACCCTTCTCTGTTGGACGCAGAGCGTGCTTAGGGGAGTACTTGGCCAAGCCAGAGCTGCATCTCATCCTGGCCGGACTCCTGAAGAACTTCCACATATCCCCAGAAGATGGCGTTGAACCAAGTCTGGAGCCAAACTTCAAGGCAGAGAAAAACAGGCCGAGAGACTATAAACTTATATTCAAAGTCAGATCCTAACATTGATCCATTGACGTTGTCACCACGCAGATATCATTCATATCTTTATATGTTATGCACTTGATTGATTTCATACATGACATGTTGTATATTTATTCTCGAGCCCATAGTATTAAAAGGAATAAAGAAATTGTAAAAGATGATTTACGTTTTAAACCCGTGAAAGCTCCAGGCTTTCATAAAGAATGTTGAATTTAGCCTTTGACATGTACATAGCATAAAAACAATCCTAATATTCATCTATGCCAGTAAATCATGATGCAGCGCTCGCCACAACCTCGATTTACAGAGTATTATATATCTATTCTGTCTTGAATGACTTCTCAAACGTCCAAAACGTCCACCATTTCCATGACACTTGCAACTAATTTGCCAAAAGAGCACAAAAAACTCTCAATATCTATAAGAAATCTCTTCTATGAGCAGAGTATGTTGCACGATAAATCGCACGATTTGTCTCGACTGTGTTTTCATAGGACATCTATTTTCAGCGTCATCTCATATGATTTGGCTTGAAAATGAACCTCTGTACGAGAAAAGTTCCAGGATATTTATCAGAGTATACATATTTTTAGACCACATATATCATTATAGGCTTTTGGTGCATTTATCTAAATTATATTTGTATTCTGGAATGTGTGATTGGTGATTTACCCTAGTGGTTCCATTCCCTACATGACATTGCTGGAATATTGCTAAAGGTGATGTAGTTCCCAACTCACTCTCTCACGCTGGACTCTGGGGATATACGTGTGTAAAAATGTTACACGCAGTCACTCTCAAATAGTTTAGTGCTACACGCAGGCAATGATCGAATGTCAGCCACGCATTCCGGTGATCAACAAAAAGAACAACGAACTCCGCAAGCCAGCGAGTGTGACCACCCGATCCCGTTAGTCTCCCCTTACGACAAGCATGGTTTGTATCTGACCGATTATAACCTGGCTCTTCACGGTACTGAATATTGAGGCTATGCGCCGTAATGTAATTGAAACACAGTTCAAAGCGGCGTTGAGCAAACCAAATAAAACTTATGCTACATAGATATTGTATCATGTTATACTTAAAATCAACCTGGGAGCAGTTGGCAGGGGGTAATATGACGAGAGTGTGTGGAGGGTGGGGTGGAATAACCCTGATACCACCAGGCATAGGTGTAATATATTATACCCTTACTTGGCACATCTTCAAAAACACACCTGTTATAGGTGTCATTTGAGCTGACATATGTATATTGGGGCTCTCTCTATTACGCAGTAAGTAGTTCTGCTTGCAACCGTGTTTGTGTCCTTGGCGTCTGGTCCTTGAATAGATGGCAGTAAATCACGTCTCTTGATCGTGGTTGAGTACTCTCGAACCCTAACACTGTGAATAGTGTGGTATGGATATGTTCGACCTACGCGGATTTCTCAGAAGCCTGTCAGCACTATTCATGCATTTCATCAATTGAAATGCTAAACTTCTGGTCGCTAGCAGCCTTCCCCCCCAACATCGTTCTTAAAGTACACACATACCTATAAACACCCGTTTGTGAACAGTACACAGTAGTGTTAAGACGTTTCATTACGATAGGGCTTCAGTGTGTATTAAGATGACATATCAAAGTGAAGAGGTTTTTTTTAGCAATTCATTAAAATGACAGAATACCCTTCATCTGCACAGCTTTCGAACCACCAACACCACCACATTGTATGTATATACTCATGGAAACAAATAAAGGAACACACGAAAGTGCATGTGTTCCAATACTCTTTTTCCGGGTTTCTTGTCATGGTTTATATTGCACTGTTGGTGAAAATCTGGAAATAAATAAAAGGACTTTTGTACTTTCGTGTTTTCCCCTATTCGTTTCCATGAGTATATATTGTTGTTGTGTAATGGACATGTGCCTGTGGCTTTTATACTGAAACATTCTACAATTCTTCTTCTCTTTCTTCTTCTAGTCAAGGGACGACGTGTGGAGCTATTATTTATTAATTAGTGAAATAAGGTTACTATCAACTTATTACTAAGATATTTTTTGTTAGAGGATAATCACCAGCATTGGCAAGCTTGACCTCCTCCACATGTGTGTCCACGTGATATAACTTTTTATGACCATTGACAATGGTCAGAGTCACCAGTATGCAGGGGTGGTGGGGTAGCCTAGTGGTTAAAACGTTCGCTCGTCACGCTGAAGACCGGCGTTCCATTTCCCACATGGGTACAATGTGTGAAGCCCATTTCTGGTGTCCCCTGTCGTGATGTTGCTGGAATATTGCTAAAAGCAGCGTAAAACCATACTCACTCACTCACTCACCAGTATGCAAAGGCAACAGTCCTACGAGTGTTCACCTTTCGCTGAAGGCCTGGATTCCCCACATAGGTACAATGTACGAAACCCATTTCTGGTGTCCCACGCCGTGATATTGCGGGTATGTTGCTAAAAGTCACTCTCAATGTGTTATATATATTTACTTTATTTAAGAAGGTCGTGAGTAAAACTGTGATTTATTTTCACTTGACTGAATGCTGCAGTTGTCCCGATGTCTTTCACAGAATAGTTAAAATGTAAAAACATTGCAATATAAAGCAAACTTATTTCCACAAGGTATTAAATGTTCGCATAAAATCACAAATGCCAAAGAGAATTCATTGTATCGCCAGATACAGTGACCTCTTGTGCATGACAGGTGCATCTTGATTGCATTTACAATCCCCTACATAAGTACACCGGAAAACATTTGGACACTGGATCTTCTCACCATACTGCAAACTTCACACACGCCTACAAATGCACGTCCTGATCCATCTCTGTCCACATTTATGACAACCCCTGCAACTTTGTGTCCAAATCGGATCAAGAGCAAATGTGTCAAAAGAATGTAACCACTGTACTCGACATTGCTGTGACTATGATTGGCATGTTATCTTGCGCTGTGAATGTTTTATGTCTGACACAAATAATGTATTCTACTGCTTGACTGATAAACTTGACGTTGATATATATATATTTATATACTGACGACGATTATGCTGTCATTGTTTTTCGCGCAGATATACATGACTTAACTGAAACAATTGACTATGATACATGGGAATACATAATACTGTCATTTTCTCACTTCGTATGGTATCTAAAGAAATATCTACTATACATCTACTATACATCTACTATGCATCTACTAAACATCTACTGTACATCTACTATACATCTACTGTACATCTACTATACATCTACTGTACATCTACTGTACATCTACTGTACATCTACTATACATCTACTGTACATCTACTATACATCTACTGTACATCTACTGTACATCTACTATACATCTACTGTACATCTACTATACATCTACTGTACATCTACTGTACATCTACTGTACATCTACTATACATCTACTATACATCTACTATACATGTACTACTGTACATCTACTGTACATCTACTGTACATCTACTGTACATCTACTATACATCTACTGTACATCTACTGTACATCTACTATACATCTACTGTACATCTACTATACATCTACTGTACATCTACTATACATCTACTGTACATCTACTGTACATCTACTCTACTGTACATCTACTATACATACATCTACTACATCTACTGTACATCTACTATACATCTACTATACATCTACTATACATCTACTGTACATCTACTATACATCTACTATGCATCTACTATACATCTACTATACATCTACTATACATCTACTGTACATCTACTGTACATCTACTGTACATCTACTATACATCTACTATACATCTACTGTACATCTACTATACATCTACTATACATCTACTATACATCTACTATACATCTACTATACATCTACTATACATCTACTATACATCTACTATACATCTACTATACATCTACTGTACATCTACTATACATCTACTATACATCTACTATACATCTACTGTACATCTACTATACATCTACTATACATCTACTATACATCTACTATGCATCTACTATACATCTACTATACATCTACTACTCTACATCTACTGTACATCTACTATACATCTACTATACATCTACTATACATCTACTGTACATCTACTGTACATCTACATCTACTATACATCTACTATATCTACATCTATACATCTACTATACATCTACTACTGTACATCTACTGTACATCTACTATACATCTACATACATCTACTACATCTACTATACATCTACTGTATACATCTACTATACATCTACTATACATCTACTATACACTGTACATCTACTGTACATCTACTATATCATACTACATCTACTGTACATACATCTACATCTACTACATCTACTGTACATCTATCTATACATCTACTGTACATCTACTGTATATCTATACATCTACTATGTACATCTACTATACATCTACTATGTACATCTACTATACATCTACTATACATCTACTGTACATCTACTATACATCTACTGTACATCTACTGTACATCTACTGTACATCTACTAAACACAATCTCCCTATTGCTCACGAGCTGTTTAGTGCAGTGCAACATAACGTATGATTTCATTTTGCTACAAATGCTGTTCCATTTTGTTTGCAAGTGATGGATGCATTGTGAATAATGTATTTGCATGTGTATGATATTCGGATTCGACTCTGAGGGAATAAACACGTTCATTCATTCATTCATTCATTTATTCAGGGCGGTGGGGTAGCCTAGTGGTTAAAGCGTTCGCTCGTCACGCCGAAGATCCGGGTTCGATTCCCCGAATGGGTACAATCTGTGAAGCCCATTTCTAGTGTCCCCTGCCGTGATATTGCTGGAATATTGCTAAAAGCGGCCTAAAACTGAACTCACTCACTCACTCCACCTGATGTTTTTATCAATACAAAAAGTAAAGCATAATAAACAATTTATACATCATAGACTACCTTTATATAGATGCCACTGTATACTTCATTACTAGCTGATGACGAATACATATGTTTACACTCCACAAAAAGAAACGCATCATGAAAATAGCAATTTCATGTAGCAATGAATTAAAACGTGATTCATTTTACAAAATGTTTTGCTCTGTTTATGAGTCCTATGGTGTTTATGTTTTGAAACATCACAACAAAACGCACCATCCATAAAATATTCGTATTTAACAGCATGATTTTCAATTTCGGCGTGTAGGGGTCACAGAATACACAATTCACATGCAATGCACGTGAAAGTTAGGGATCAGATAGTCTCAATGATGGGTATAAAAGGTTGATCGCTGTCTGTCGATTATTCACTGTATTTGGAATATTGTTGACGAACGCAAAATGCCACGTCTAAGTGAAGCCAACCGTCATATCGCCATTGGTTTGCTTGAAGCTGGCCAGT
Source organism: Haliotis rubra (assembly GCF_003918875.1). NCBI lineage: Eukaryota > Metazoa > Mollusca > Gastropoda > Lepetellida > Haliotidae > Haliotis > Haliotis rubra. The sequence goes on along the minus strand of NW_025766983.1, from coordinate 1,127,191 downwards.
CTCAACGTGCAGTTGCCCGACGCATGAATGTTCACCAAAGCACCATTTCACGGCTCTGGGAGAGATATCGCCGGCAGAATGCGGTAGCAGATGCCCCACGTAGTGGCGACCTCGAGCGATCACTGCGGCGCAGGATCGCTATAGCAAAATCCGGGTACATCACCTGCGTCATCGAACAGCTACGGCGACCAGTACCGCTCGACAAATACCCGGATTGAGGAGGCTTTCTGCACAGACCATCAGGAACAGGTTGAGAGAGGCTGGTTTACGTGCCAGAAGACCTTATTTTGGCCCTGTGCTTCGACAACAACATCGTCGACATCGAGTTCAATGGTGCACCAACGTTCAGGCCTGGAACCTACCGAATTGGCGTAGAATCTGGTTCAGTGATGAATCACGATTTCTATTGGAACGACGCGATGGAAGAATGCGGGTGTACAGACGTCGACGTGAACGTTTCGCCGACGCTTGCGTTCCCCAGGTGGACAGATTCGGCCGGGACAGTGTTATGATGTGGGGAGCGATCACCTGCCGTAGGAGAAGTGATTCGGTGATGATCCAGGGCAACCTGACAGCTCAACGGTACTGTGACGAAATCCTACGACCACACCTCCTTCCAATCATTGATCGCCAGAGGGAGTTGTTTCAACAGGACAATGCCAGGCCCCACACAGCACGTCACACTAGAGACTTCCTCCAGAACCACAACATCAATGTGCTCCCCTGGCCCTCAAGATCACCGGACTTAAACCCGATCGAACATCTGTGGGATGCCCTGGACAGACGGGTGCGACGACACTTCAGCAACTCGTACAGGCACAGGCAGAGTGGGCTGCGATTGGGCAACACGTGATTCTGAGACTTATTCGTTCGATGCCGAGGCGATGCCGTGCAGTTCTGGATGCTCACGGTGGTCACACGAGGTATTGACTTCAGCGCCACCACACGTCTCCATGTGACACTCAAACTGACTTTCCTCGAGTTGGTGCCAAAGACGGATATGTCTGCATTCCCAGTGTGCAATTTTGCTATATTTAATTGACTCATAAAGCCTACAATATGTTTCAAAATATACATAAAAATACAGTTGAAATTCCTATATGCGTTTCTTTTTTGGGAGAGTATATATGTACTTACAGGTAGTTTTACTTTTCATTACAATATATACATACATACATACATACATACATACATACATACATACGTTACATACGTACGTACGTACGTACGTACATACATACATACTATACAAACTGTATGGTGTTATAATTGAGGTATGTCTAACAAAGCGTCTAGTCATCTGTAGAGAAGAACCTTCAGTTTATGTACATAAAGCCTACAAGATGTTTCCAAAATATACATAAAAATACAGTTGAAATTCCTATATTCGTTTCTTTTTGGGAGAGTATATATGTACTTACAGGTAGTTATACTTTTCATTACAATTTATAAATACATACTTACGTATATATATAAAAACCATACAAACTATACAAACTTTATGCTGTTATAATTGAGGCATGTCTAACAAAGAGTCTAGTCATCTGTAGAGAAGAACTTTCAGTTTATGTATTCTGTTAGTTTGTTGTCAACGTGAAACGCCACATTTCGAAACTCAAGACGTGAACAGTTGTCTCAAATGTTTCGGTTGCTTTCGACTGTTTGTGATCTTAAGTATGGCGAAACAGTTTTCAAAAGTTTAGATTTTGAGTTCAAATGGGTATCTGATGTTTCTTTATACAAAACATTTTGATGGTAGTGTTTGAACTAACCATTTTGTCGTCTTTAGGGGTAGGTCTGGAACTCCCAGATGACTGTGTTCCTACACAGACACTGTCATGATGATAATGACATGTTCTATGTACATTTCCCAGAGTACAGATTAAATATTCTGCTTTTATCGGATATTTGTTATAGATGTGGAAAGGGTTTTGCCACTTGTTTTGCAATAAGCCAACCTACATGTGCTAACGATATGTACTTATAGAGATGAGATAAATATAGTCAATAAATAGTTTTCTGCAGTATCCATCTGTGTAGTTAAACATTGTTGCTTCAGTCCTAAAAGTACAAGATATCAGTGTTTCTGTTTACATTAAAATATCACACTGAGTATGCAATGTCACTTTCTTGAAAAATACGTGAGAACGTGTTCTTTATTCCTCGGCCAAGTTGCTTCAATCCATCCCAAATACCGAGTGATTCCTCCTTCTCTATCTCCTCGCGCGCCTTTTCACGAGCCATTTTCTGATCCTCTGTCAGCTTCTTTTCCATTGCCCCCATCTCCTTCTTGTGTTCTCGGTCCTTCACTTCCCTGTCAAATTCGGCTTGTTTCTTTGCATTGGCAATCTCCTTCTTCAGAGCATTTATTTCATCAGATTGTTTTGAAGTCGTTTCTAAAACTTTGAGTTGATCTTGAAGACCACTGACATGTTTCTCATTGTCCTCCTTCATTTTCTTTACAGTTTCCTCAAATTCCTTCTCTAACTTTTGCCGTTCCTGCTTTGCATGTTCCTCCATTTGCTCGGCAAGCTGCTTCTCTCTTCGTTTCATCACAAGCTCAGCTTCCTTGTACATCTCGCTTGTGTAGCACGTTCCGTTGTTTCTCTCTACATTAGCATAAATCATGTTGAACAATGTACGTACCTGGGCATCATCTTGACGTGGAAGTCTGTTGTTGAAGGCAATGTATCTGTTGTTACAATCAGCAAGGAGCTGTTTCAGTTCCGGAGGGACCGCTTGAACGAAGTCTTCTATACTTGACCTATCAGCATCAAGATCGTCTTTCCTTGTAAAGATAACGAACAGGTACTCATTCATTCCTTCACCGAACACAGCCCTGAAGTGTTCCACTGTATTTTCTCCTCCTCTGTGAACCGGTCTATTCTCGTCACTAAAATGATGGCATGAGGTCCCGGGGATGTCAATGCCACACATTTCACCACCTCTTTAATCGTGTCCGTGTTTGACAATCCTGTGTCAAACAATCCCGGCGTGTCCACTACCTCGAGACTGTACCCGTATCGCTGAGTGGAGGTACGTTTGCATTGTCTAGTGACTGACTGACCTGCCACTTTGGAGTGGAACAACTTCTTTCCTGTGAGGGTGTTGCCAGTGGCGCTTTTACCAGATCCAGTGCGACCGATGAGCACGATCCGAATTTCTTTCTCCAGAGATTCTGTAGTCTGTAGAAGTTCAGTGTTGCTGTCTGAATGCACACCAAATATAAAAAAAGGTTTTTATTGGGACTTACAATAAAATGTATTCATTTTGCCAAGGATAATCTCTATTCATGTATGATATATCTGGTATGGAATTATCACTTGATCCGCAGATGTAGAAGTATAGCACTGCAATTGACCTTTTTTAAGAATAACATTTTGGTTAAGAAAGGGAACAGATGTTTATCAATAGGTGTGTATCAATATGTAGATTACAACTGGATATGGCTATGAAAATGGACATACTTCTAAGAAATATCTGGGTGCATATAGGCCGAAAGTAACCCAGAAACGTACCTATTAAATCTTTCCGGAAAGCACAGCCCAAGAAGAACCTTGGCGTTATGATAGGCTTGTACTCTTATGAAATTGTAACAAGACAAGCTGTATAGAACAAATAACGATCATACTGCCTGACTATTGCCCTACGAAAGACGTTGACAGCATAATGAATGCCACCCTTACACGCACACCATATTAATATCATAGCATAGCATGTCAAACATAGCATGGAATAGACGTGTATTCAGTATACATGTTCCTGGAAAGTCATTAACGACACTATAATTACAGTTGAAGGCAATCGCCCTGTATAAGACAGCTTGTAGTGTACATTGTTTTCATGGAATAATACTATTGAATTAGCTTGCGTGAGGGTCTTTCTCCAGCCATATAGCCACGAGACCAAGTTGTCACATCATGTTGATGTCGACGAAGTCATTGTTATGGTATTATGCCGGTAGATAGTATATCATACGCTAAACTGCCAATAAGTAGGTTTGTATGATAATGCATTATTGTTCAGTTTGAAGTTGACTTAAGTTTGAAATTGGTAAACGTGAAAGACGACAACCAGTTAGTCTATAGAACTCCAAAGTCAACGTGAAAGAAGACAACCAATTAGTCTACAGAACTCCCAAAGCACCTGCTATAACTGGGATGAGAACAGTCACAACTTTTAAAATCATTTTGCCAAATTTTCGCATGGTAAGTTTGTTTTCAGTTTGTATCTCCTTGCGGACTATTTCTCTGTAATCACGATTTGCGTTTGCAATTATTTCTCGATATTTTTCCTCCTTGGCTGTATATTCTGCTTGAAGTCTTCGCTTATCTTCATCTTGACAAGCCCTCAATTCCTGCAGTTGTTCTTCCAGTCCCTGTATCTCTGCCTGTGTGGACATAGCGGGTGAAAGAGAACATTGCTGTCGACGTAACCCTTCCAACCTTGAAATCTCCCTTGAACATTTCTTTTTTAATTGCTGCATATGTTCATCAAAATCACGTTTCAATTTCGCTAATGTAACGCCAGTACCATCATGAAATTGTTGTCTTATTTCGTTTTCACGTTGAAGAATTGCCTTTTCAGCCTCTGTAAACATTTCATTGCTGTACCAACTGCCACCGTTTTGTATAAGGATGCTATCTACGATTTGAAGGAATGCTTTTACATCCGTATCCGATGGGTTTCGGTTATCAAAGGTCAAACATCGGTTGTCACACAGCTGTAGAAATCTTTTGAGTTCCATCGAAGCGTCATTCAGGAATCTCTGAAAAGTTGTTTGGTTATGGATCAAATCATCCTTCCGGGTGAACAGCACAAGCGTGTGGTTCAGCATCCCCTCACCGAACATCTTCTTGAAGTGATTCACTGAGTCCTGCTCCTCCTTCGTGAACCGATCCATCCTGAGAACCAGGACAAAGACATGTGGCCCTGGAGCCGCCATGCCAATACACTTGACCAACTCCCTGGAAACCTCAGCATTGGACATCCTTGTGTCAAACAGCCCTGGTGTATCTAACACTTGTAATCTTCGTCCAAATCTATCAGCAGTTCCTCTGTTACAAGTCTTGGTAACTGAGAGTCCAAAGGCTTTTGATAAAAATGCTTTATGCCCAAGTATTGAATTTCCTGTTGCACTCTTTCCTGAGCCAGTCTTACCCAGCAAGACTATTCTTCTTTCACTTTTCGAATTTGCTGCTGGTTGTGTTCCTTGTCCATCAACTGTGGATAGTCAAACCCTGATTTCATATGAAGGAACTAACCGTCCAGAGTCATTCATCAGACCACTTTTCTATACCATTATGATATAGAACAAACTTTATGGATAACGACTTCTTTTTCTCTGCGACGTTTCGTACATTATGTTTTTGAGATCTTTAGATCTGGCCATTGTCATTGTTCTATATTGGAACCAACTTCTAAAATGTAGGTCTACCATTATGTTTTGAGACTTTTAGACCTGGCCATTGAGTATGAACTGTTGTATTACCTGCCACTGGGGATTCATGTGTTGGTGTTTTCGAAATTCCGTGTTGTTCGGTCACTAAGATGTTTGAATTAGACAGATTTATGATTGCGTTTCTGATGCCTCCATTTAGACTTGCTGACAGTGAACATTCAGTAGATCCAGATAATAGAGGAATAGATTCTAAGTTTAAACATTCAGTAATAAAAAGTTGTAGATATAGGAGAAACGTTAAAAGAATATTTCTAAAAATTCTTAGCAGTCTTACCTTGAGCTGATGCTCTTGGCGTCTCTGCAACTCTTGATGAGGTTTTGGCTATTCTTGGAGTCACTCTGGTAGGCTGTGGTATGTTGGAGGCATTGTTCTCGGCTTCAGGATCCCAACTGGACGTGGAGGCAGCTATAATTTGTAACGATAGAGTGTGTCAGGTTTAGTGACAAATGTCCCATAGAATGAAGCTTTAAAGTAGATGTGTCGCAGTAACGAAATAAGTAGATATAGCTGGGATTTCGAGTATTTTGAGACTATAAATGATATTAATTTCTCTTGTCACAAATATATACTTGTGGAAACAAATATGTACTTATGTAGAAATAAGGGAACAAATGAAAGTACAAGTGTTCCTTTATTTATTTCCAAACTTTCACCCAAACTGCAATTATACATAACCTTGTGAAGATACCTGGAAAAGAATAAAGGAACACATGTACTTTCATGTGTTCCCTTTTTTGTTTCCATGAGTATATTTTGTAAACATAGGACGCCATTCTTTCATTAAGGATCATGGTCAGTCTCTGCGACAGGGATTCAGTGGTACATTTACTGGACTGAGCAATGTACATGGTTTGTATGGTGCACATACACAAGATGCATGGACGTATATTCAGGTCAAGCGTCAACTTCTGTAGACAATGGCAATGGATTCTGCACAGACCTACCGTCCGCTGTTGTTCTTGGAGCCTCTCTAAGCGCTGACTTCGGTCGATTGGTGGGATTTGTCGGTACCGCCATGGGGAACTGTTCCCTATTTGATGCCCTGTTCATGGCTAGAGGTGTCGATTACAAAGTGGGGTTAGTATCCAGCATTCTGGAGTAAGCTCTCTAGTGTCTCTAGTGACATTTATAACCATCTTTTATTCATCTTATTAAAGCTACCGCTGTAATGCGCAATATACTTGACTGTGCGTGTGAGTGAGTTTGGTGGTAATGTCGGATTGAACAGTACTGGTGAATAGGACTGGAGCTGGCAAACCACAATTCTCAGTCAGATCAAACAACGGTGCCCGTCCAACGAAGCGATCGTGTTGTCATCATACTACGATCGCTTTGTGCAACCGGGCCCTGGCTCGGCCAATCGACCTAACATAGGCACACTGATAGCGATAATTAAACCACCTATTTCCCTAAATAATGCAATTAGTATATTAACATAACTGCATAAGATAGATCTGTTATTTTATTTGATCCTTTAAAAAAGACTAGCAACCAAATTATCTTGAGTTTAAATTTTCCTCTCTGAAAACGTTGCCTATCTGCAACATTATTGGGTCACTGAGTGAGTTTATTTTACGCCGCTTTTATCAATATTCACCTTCATATTGGAGTGGTGTCGCAAAGGCTGAAAATGGGTCTATCCCTCCTCCGTGTCCTTGTAACATCCCTCCTGAAGTAACAACTGTTTACATTTAAATGCTGTAAATATGATTTGTTTTTAATTTTCGGTATCTTGAAAACATTAATTCATCATATAAAACTATCAGTCAGGAAGATGAGTGTTTTCCATGCTTACTATGTTTCTTCGTGTGGTTGTTGTTTAAGGGCAGTATGACAGCTGAGTGGTGCAGCAGCCAGTAGATATTCGAGTCCTAAAGTATTGTCGGAAATAGTGAGTGAGTGAGTTTAGTTTTACGCAGCACTCAGCAATATCCCAGCTATATGGCAGCGGTCTGTAATCAATCGAGTCTGGACCAGACAATCCAGTGATCAACAGCATGAGCATCGATCTGCGCAATTGGGAACCGATGACATGTGTCAACCAAGTCAGCGAAACTGACTGTCGCCTCTTACGACAAGCATAGTCGCCTTTTATGGCAAGCACATGGGTTGCTGAAGACCTATTCTACCCCGGATCTTCACGGGTCACTGTCGGAATTGAAAAAAACAACCTTTTATAGAATTTAGATCTTATGTCGTTAATATGTGAAAGTGTGAAATATCCGTTAAACTAAGTTCGGCCTAACTGAAGCAGTGGTAGGTAGATGGGAAACGTAAACCAGGACTTTACTGATGAGAGATTAGTGCAGAAATGAGCAATGCAGTCCAAAGCGACTTATTTGGACAGACCATGGTTTTATGCAAATTAGTGTGCGATGATATTGTATTACAAAGGACACTTTTAAAAATTGCCCATTTTGAAATTAGACTTAACTTCATAATAAACGATAGCTAATGTAAAAGATCCTAACTTTAATACTGAAACTATTAAGGGCGTAGCTACCATGGAGCCTCACTATCACTATAAAAAGAAACAGGTAGGAGGGGTCGTCTCAAAAGCAAAACCAGGACGGGTGTCGCAGACGGTGGTTGGGGTCTGGCCGGGTAGATATCTGGAGATATCAGCTAAGGTTAGATAATCCTTTAGGGGAATTAAACTTGGGAAGAAAAAATTGTCATAACAACAATATCCAGTCCTGTCGATCTTCCTGTGGCCATGCCACCTATATATTTTTAGACATTTAATATTTAACGTTTCTATGGTTATCATACTCTTTCACATAATCCTTATGAACTAAAGACACTCAAGATGTTAACAGATGAGAAATATTCAACACACATGAAAAGGCATAAATATCTTTGAGATGGCCCTTGTACCTGTAGGCAGCACATGCATTTCATGCCAGGTGTGAGTCGACGGTCCGTCGTCATACGTATTGTTCGTATTGTTTCTAAGTTTTGCTCGATTTTACCAGTAAACACACATTTCTGGATATCCAATTAGGCATTCCACTGAACGCCAAGTTAGGCCGATGTGGGTTATTTCAACATATGCTATTTGCAGTTATGTGAATTTTAGTGATACAGAGTAACAGGCTAAAAACAGTTTTTATCTATTTCCGACAGTACTTTATCAGACAATCCGGGGATTGTTATTGTGAGGTCACTTATTCTGACCATCTGATCCACTTGCCCGGAAGGGATTAGGGGGACCAATTCTGCATGGAATCCCCGTTCAGTGCCGCGCGTTACTTGCCGGCAATGTCAGCGTATGCGAGAAGTTCAACAAACTAAATATAATATCCACTACGACTGTAAACAATCCACCTTTGGCGTTATCTATGCAAATCCTCCAAGTTATCCAAGGCTTGAGGCAACCGTACATTCGTCACTGGTTTTCTAAATGGATATTGCTTGTGGAATACGTTACATTCATTTGTATTTGTCTTTTACCTTGAGGACCAATTGTTTTTCCGTAGAAACCATGCATATGAGGGCTATGCAGCATGTAGGAAAGTAGTGCGCTTTGCAACATACAGGACGGACATGGCCCCATACTCGCTCCAGCACCTGAAAAATGGAAAGTTTGTAAGCCCGGCAATGTGCGTCACATATTCCCATTTAGTTTGGGAACAGTTACACACGGCATACATAGCATTTGTATATCTTAAAATAAATTGACATCAATAACTGTTGGGTTTTTTTCGGGTAATATTTTAATGGTTGATTGGTTGTTGTTTAGCGCTGCACTTAGCAATATTCCAGCTATATGGCTGTGGTCTGTAAATTGTCGTGTCTGGACCAGACAATCCAGTGATCAACAGCATGAGCATCGATTTACGCAATGGAGTATGAATGATAACATGTATGTCAACCAAATCAGCAAGCCCGACCACCCGATCATGTTAGTCGCCTCTTGTGGAATATTTTAGCTTTGTTCGCTAGTTTTATATTGACATCTGTGATTATCTTTTACTGTCCTTCGTCGGCAGGTTTTTCCATTACCTTTTTTATTCTATTTCAATGTCAAATGTTCTCGTCACGATATGGCTGAAATATTGCCGATGTGACGTTAAATAATAACTCACTAACTCACGCCTCTTGCAACAAACATGGGTTGCTGAAGATCAGTTTTAACCTGGATCTTCACGGGTTCAAGATCAGGAACAGTGTTGATGCCATTTCACATGTACATTGCATTTACAAACTTATCAAATGTAAGATTAAAACATCGTTTTGAACAACCAATTTTACAAAACGTATTACTGGCTGTCCTGAACAAAAGTTGTCGTTGAAACATATGTCCGGTTACTTTGTTCTGAGGAAAAGGTACATGTACAGAAGACTTGGCTCTGAATATACATGTCTAAGAAAAACATCCCGGCACCCCACCCCTTCCGCACAATATTAAACAGCTGGTCATTACCCCAACCATGACTGGACACCTGGTGTTGAACTGGATACTGATCATTTCTTCCAATGTTGCACACAACACACAGCAGATGCTGGTCGGCATTGTCGTAGGTACAGACTGAACACCTCCACATGCTTCGGGCTTTAGATGACGTATGCAGCTAAACAGCGACGTATGCCCTGAAACCAAGCCAGTTTAGTTCTAGTTTCTTAACGATTGGAAGATGTAGTGATGACTTTGAAACCTGCACTAGAATGTGAGTGAGTGATTTAATATGGCTTTACGTCGCTTTTAGTAATATTCCAGCAATATCACGGCGGGGTACACCAGAAATGGGCTCCACACATTGTACCCATGTGGGGAGTCGAACCCGTGTTTTCGGCGTGATGAGCCAACGCTTTAACTACCAGGGTACCCAGTGCCCCTCTAGGAAGTACAATTAAGAGTTTATGGAGTGTAAACATGTACAACAACCAGTATAGTATGGTTGATGGTTGGTTTGTTGTTTAACGCCGTACATAATAACATTTCAGCTACATGGCGGCGGTCTGTAAATAATTGAGTCTGGACCAGACAATCAAGTGATCTACAACAGGTGCATCAATCTAAGCAATTGGCAGTGCAGAATGAGTGAGTTGATATCTACGAATAAAGACTATGTCTGTACAGTAAACATGCTCATTTAAATAATGTAAATAATCGTGGACCAGACAATTAAGTGATCAACAGCATGAACATTACTAACAGAGCTCCAGATAATTTTCAAGCAATTGGGTATTTCCTCCCTTGTCTGTTTATGTTATTGCGTGTTTTAGGAGTAACTAGCAATTTGTATACTCCCACTAGTTTAAAGAATTATGTTCTTTTTTCTTATCCTTATTGGGTAATTAACACTTCTTATTATATACAGATACATCCTTCTCAAAAGACCTAAGTTTTAAAAAATTCTTATATTTTCAAATAGTTGCAATTCATTTCTCAGCACTAAAATTTAATCTGTATTTTGACTAATCAAACATTTATAAATCAATATCGTTCTTCATTCAAATTGTAAATCAAACAAACCCTAAAGTTTGACAGCCTGTTCGGGCGCCACGACGAATGTATCATACGCAAGCCAACTTAGTTAATTGAGTAAAGTACGCAAGGTATTATAGACCTATTGGGTTTTAAGTGATTCTTATGCGTTTTTTTGTACTCCCTGATTTGTAATTAATTGAGTAAATGTGATCTTTATTTGCGTAAAATACACAAATACAAGCCTTATCTGGAGCTCTGTAAATTATTAATGTTATAAATCGATTATTTACACATCGCCGCCACGTAGATGGAATCGCTTAGTGCGGAAATAAACAACAACAAACAAACATTGAGATTGAGCAGAATGGCGCTCGCAATGGTTCATGAGGTACATTCCTATTGAAAGTTATAGGTATATAGATCAAGCGAGTGTTAGGGTGTTTGGCTGTTATGAGAGGACAGTGTGGTATTAAGGTAGAACGCGTACGGTGTAACGGTCCATGAATCATACGACGGATTTTTTCAAGATAAGGTGTTACCAAAGTTTGAGACGTAGTTTCGGTGTGAAAAGAAAGTGCTATGAATACACAATGCGTTGGGTTGATCACAAATATAGCATATGTTGCATTTGACCAATTTCTGAAAGGCTTTGTGTGTTCATAGTTTCGGCCGTGGGAGACGTGCCAATTTTCACTTGTCAGTGGGGCACACAAGTACGTTATCTAGACTATCAATTGTGAAAGTCGTGGTGGATGAGTAGATAATTTGTGTGTGTTGGTGATTAGGTGCCCAGTTCTGAAAGTGAAAGTACGAATCCCGGATAGAACTCAACACTAGAAAGCATAAAGACTGAGGACTATGTTTATGGATATGCAACTTCGTTATTCTGTATAGGCGACGTTTCGACATAGATTCTAATGTCGTTGTCAAGCAAGTGGTACATGGGAAGTAATTTTGAGTGATATATATTCAGGAGATGTTTGGACAATAGATGAGGGATGAGGCGAAAATGAGTTGTTTTTTACAATAGAAGAGGTTGATAACACAGGATTAAGATAGATAGACATACTTTATTTCCTCCATAGCATATGAGTGAGTGAGTGAGTTAAGATTTAAAGTCACATCGGCAATATTTCAGCCATATCGTGACTAAAACTAGTTCTACATTTATAATACATACATATAATATATAAAACCCTGTCAACGAAGGACAGTAAAACCACTAGATTATCACAGATTGAGTTAAAACTAGCAAGCATATATCTTTAAAAGTAGAAAATTATTTCTGGACAATACAATGTAAAATTGGGCTATAGATCGCCAACAACTGAAGGTAGATCACCATGCTAGGGACCATGGGGACACACAGTGCCTTTGCTACCTGCATGGACCCTAATTGGATTTACACCATCCCTTCAGCCGCTGGCGATTGTAGGACAAGTTTAGCCGAACAGAAATACTACGATTAAAATGTGGCAAATTTACATTTAACTTTGAAAGTTTTGGGACTTACGTCCATAGCATATGAAGATAAATACAAGGTTCACAGGTAAATTACAACAAGTAAATCAATATAGAATTATATGGATGTACAGTAATAGGTATGGTATTTACACATGTCAGAAATTATACACATTCATAGAAATATCGTTTCCACAACTTAATGGTTCTGCATATTCGACTTATGCACATTGCCCATGTTTCATACTCGAGGGTCTTCGTGCCCTGAGTAGGAAGACCCCCCAGTATAAAACAGAGTAATATATCGTCATCATTATTCCAGAGGTTACTAAAACTTTCTACATCAAGAATGTCAATTAAGTCTTCAATCAGTCTGTCTCTTTCATACTGCGTTTCATTACAATAAAGAAATACATGTTTAACAATGTCATAGGCAAACGTACCACAAAGGTATTCGTGAGATTGAATAGTATTGCAATATCAAAAAAGCATGAATGTTTTTCTAACGTAAAATACCATAACCTGATCGAACAGTTTTCATAAGTAAGATGATACCGTGCTTAAGCTGCTCTTGTAGAAAGGTCTGAGATAATGTATTTGTTGTCTGCTTCATGAATAACAGTTTTAACCTGATGGGCCCATAGTTGTTTACTTGGAAATACAGAAGTTTCCAAGTACATATTTAAGTCATATACTCCCAGTATTCCATATTATCTTACCAAAGCCAACATTTGAAAGATGGGTGAGGTCTTACACTTTAGATATATTGAAGTAGCGTCATCGCACATGAACTTTGTAAATCTATGACAGAACATTTTCTTAAAAACAGTCCTGATATCAGTACGAATTTACCTCCCGAGGAATATGAGGGTTTGCTGCTCTATGTATAACTGCTATCAGCACGTATTAACCTCCCGAGGAATATATGGGTTTGCTGCTCTATGTATGACTGATATCAGCACGTATTAACCTCCCGAGGAATATGAGGGTTCGCTGCTCTATGTATAACTGATATCAGTACGAATTAACCTCCCGAGGAATATGAGGGTTTGCTGCTCCATGTATAACTGATATCAGCACGTATTAACCTCCCGAGGAATATGAGGGTTTGCTGCTCTATGTATGACTGATATCAGCACGTATTAACCTCCCGAGGAATATGAGGGTTCGCTGCTCTACGTATGACTGATATCAGGACGTACAAACCTCCCGAGGAATATGAGGGTTCGCTCCTCTATGTATGACTGATATCAGCACGTATTAACCTCCCGAGGAATATGAGGGTTCGCTGCTCTATGTATGACTGGAAATGAACCCCGAACAGCTTCTGGCGATAACTGAACTGGATCGTTTAGATAGACCTTGAACCTTTTTGCAGAAATATTTTTGTACTAATTCCAGCTATCATATTCCTTTCGAGATGACTCACACCAGGCATTATAACCATACAAAGCACATGTATTACAATTACAATTACATTTTGCAAATACGTACAGCATGTAAGGGGTTAACACCACCAAAATATAAGCCATGATTATGATTAATATTTACAATGAGTCGCAGTTTTTCACATGCCTGGAGAGTGCGAGCAGAGGATGATCTTGATGTACAGACGTTCAAACCGGCATAAACAACATTTGTTTTCACGGGGATGTTGTTTCTACCAATGTAGACGTCTGGAAAAGCACCGTTGCAAATGCTGTTAAAAACAATAATTGCACTTTTGCTTGCATTGAACGTAAGATGCCACATGTTTGCATAATCATACAGAGGTTCTGTATGGTGTTGCCTCTATGCACGACTCCTCAAACAGCAAGCCAACACTGATGTCATCTTTCAAAGAAGCAACACCATACAGAACCTCCTGCAGGCCACAGACAGACCCACCCCGGCAAAGAAGCCAGATCCCGCAGGTGTATTCTAGCAGATAGATTGCGACGGCGGCGAATCCTACATTGGTGAAACATCAAGACCAGTCACCATAGGATCAAAGAACACCAGGCCTTAGTAAGAAACAAAGACTCTAAATCCGCCATAACCGACCACCTTAAAGCCAACCCAAACCACAACATTAGTTGGAACACCACCAAGGTGACTGATTTCAAAACCCGAAAACTACTTGAAGCTGTCCATGTAAAGATTTGCCCAGCCATCAACAGAGATGAAGGATATTTCATCCCCAAGGTCTATCATCAGTTGCTCAATTAATGTCATGTAACCCTACCCAACCATTGTACATTATCCATTGTGTAACACTGTACATTATCCATTGTGTAACACTGTACATTATCCATTGTGTAAACATCACTTCACTACTGGCTTCCCAACAATCCCTTTACCATTTATGTAAACAACCTATGTACATCCTTCCCTACTGGCCGCCCATCAACCTACTTAATCTCTTATGTATATAATCATGTACATGTTCTTTACTGGCTTCCTATCAACCTACTTAATCTCTTATGTATACAACCATGTACATGTTCTTTACTGGCTTCCTATCAACCTACTTAATCTCTTATGTATATAATCATGTACATGTTATTTACTGGCTTCCTATCAACCTACTTAATCTCTTATGTATACAACCATGTACATGTTCTTTACTGGCTTCCTATCAACCTACTTAATCTCTTATGTATATAATCATGTACATGTTCTTTACTGGCTTCCTATCAACCTACTTAATCTCTTATGTATACAACCATGTACATGTTCTTTACTGGCTTCCTATCAACCTACTTAATCTCTTATGTATACAACCATGTACATGTTCTTTACTGGCTTCCTATCAACCTACTTAATCTCTTATGTATATAATCATGTACATGTTCTTTACTGGCTTCCTATCAACCTACTTAATCTCTTATGTATACAACCATGTACATGTTCTTTACTGGCTTCCTATCAACCTACTTAATCTCTTATGTATACAACCATGTACATGTTCTTTACTGGCTTCCTATCAACCTACTTAATCTCTTATGTATACAACCATGTACATGTTCTTTACTGGCTTCCTATCAACCTACTTAATCCTGTGTTATCAACCTCTTCTATTGTATAAACAACTCATTTTCGCCTCATCCCTCATCTATTGTCCAAACATCTCCTGTATATATATCACTCTAAATTACATCCCATGTCCTACGTCCGCGCCCTCACCTATACACTGCAATCTCGATCCGGTTTTCCTTCAACTGCCATCAACCATCTTATACCTCTCTCTTTCATAGTCAAGGCCAATCACCCAAACTTCTTCACCCACCCAACCAAGCCAACTTGCCCTCTCTGCTCCTACCCCCACCCCCTACCCCAACGCTTAAACCCTTTTTGTTTATTTTATAGGCCCCCTTATAACTACTACAATACAGCATTACTGTATTTTCTACATTTAAACCCACCTATGCTTTTCTTATTTCATATACCCCCCATCCTCACCACCACCCCGCAGGCCCCCGTTTACATTATCCTATCATTTAGTTATCACTCTTTCTCTCATTAACTAACAAACAACCTAGTTTTTTCCTCTCTTTCCCTTTATAAGATCGGCCTTTTATTATTTTTCATCTCATGTTTTAAACGTTTCTTATTCCAAGTTCATATAGGTTAAAGCCCCTACATTTAAATTTGTAAGGTACGGTGGAGTATCCCCTATTACCAACTATTAATAATTTAAATTAAATCCCACCTACCCCGTCGGAGAAATTGGCGCCCGCCAGAAGCCGACGTTAAACCCTCCAACTCGTCGTCGTCCCTTGTACCACTTGCTTGACAACGACATTAGAATCTATGTCGAAACTATGTCGCCTATGCAGAATAAAGAAGTTGTATATCCATAAAAATAGTCCTCATTCTTCATCTATCCAACTTTTAGAATGCCAATCTAAGAAGACTAGAAAGCAGGGCCTAGATTTTCGAAGCTCTCTTTGCGCTAAGATAGTCGTATAGTCCAGGAGGAGGCAGCTGAAAAATTTCAAATCGTAGCCTCCCCAGTACTGATTTTGTTTGACACTATTTTCAGTTAGTATGGTGTCTTGGGCTCATGAAAAGGCCTGTAATACTCTCAGATTGTGGTATCAGGGTTTTTTTACAGGCCATTATATGTGGTGGGGGTCTGCGAGCATTTTCGTCACATTTGGTTTGCTGCCCGACAACACCTCAAAGTTGATCATTAATAGTTTTACTACTATCAATCTGATCACTTTCATTTTGACCTCTGTGTACTGCTAAAGGATGTAGAAATTATTTGACATAATTTTGTTTTGAAAAAATATTAAAATGGCTGCCATTTTGTTTTGCCGTGTTTTGCCTTCTCAGCACTTAAATTTACATAACAATGAACACCGAATGTTTCCATTTACATCCAAAGTTGATACTTTTGATGTGTTTTGACACTTTTCTCCTAGAGTGATGGCTTGGGCACAAACAAGTCAGTTTGTTTGGTCAAAACATGGTAATTTAGTGTTTTACAGCTTATTCTTTGAGACAGGGGTATTTGTGCAATTCTCCGACTTTTCATGGAAATGTGTGAGGGTGATTTATTTAATGGCAGTTAACATTATTTTTGTTCCTAAAACAAGTTGTTTTTGTTTTCTCTTTACTTCTAGAGTGACGGCATGTTATTAGGAATGTTTACATATTACCCAGAATTCAAAATGGCCGCCATTGTAGTTTAACTACATGTACTTATTGGAGGACTAAATTTGTACTGATATAAAATCCAAACAACTCATATGGTGTCTAATGTTTAATACAGTATAGGAATAGAGCTAAATTTCAATGATAGGGTCAATCAAAGCTTCACACTCCTAAAATATTTGATGAAATAACATTATCCAAAAGTGTTTGAAAACTATGCTTCATGGCCGATAACTACGTCTAAGCTTTGGTTGTAGGTATTCAAATTGTCCTATCAGATAACTCTTAATCACTTTTGATACATCCATAAGCTTGCAATTAACCCTCCTTTTCACTTTCTTTCATTTCTTATGTTACTTCATGTCAGAATCGGACCTGTGAAGATCCGGGTTAGAATTGACCTTCAATAACCCATGCTTGTCGTAAGAGGCGACTAACGGGATCTGGTTGTCAGGCTCGCTGACTGGGTTGACACATGTCATCGTATCCCAATTTCACAGATTGATGTTCATGCTGTTGATCCCTGGGTTGTCTGGTCCAGACTCGATTATTTACAGACTGTCGCCATATAGCTGGAATATTACCGAGTGCGTAAAACTAAACTCACTCACTCACTCATGTCAGAATCGGAGTCATCTACTGGCCACAAGTCAAAGGTGTTCGGGCAACAATCATCTGCCATACAAATAGACATGCCTCTGTGCACACTATATCATTCTTTCTGCTGGCATGCTGACTTTTTGCATTTACACAATGTCAGTTCAACCAATCCACGGGGGAGCAGGATCTCTCGACATCAGAATAGCTGACATCACAAATGCTCCAACCATGGTCAACTGGTGAAAAAATGTTCATGATTGGTTGCAGAGACTGTTTCCAAACATGGACTTGGTAGTTTACTCGTTCAATGTGATGTTTTAGACTGTTGGATGTTGGTGGGAGGTTTTCATTCAATATCTTGTGTCATCTACAGACATCACTGGATTATTTGGTACATACATAGAACTCACAAACTGGCCACAAGATGTAATGAGTGTTTCTTGAACATCCAAATTGTCACCCAATTGTGTCAATGTTTGTTGGTGATTTTCAGAGGACTTGTGTAAGTCAATTCCCCATGTCGAACGTTCTACACGTTCTAAAATGGGACGGAGTAATAACGTACTTAAATGAGATTGCCATACTAAGAACGGAATTGCCATACTACGAACGGAATCGTGGCGCTTCAATCTTATTGGGTACGTGTGTGGACGTAGTGCAGTCCGGCATCAATTGCAATACGTTTGTACACAGTTTCCACCTGGTCCATCCCGTTTGCAGAGCTCCACTGAACTCTAGTTAGTCGCTATTCCAAGCAAATATGTTCAAAACAAGATGAATCGTTCTGAAGAAACTTGTAGTACATGGTTCTAACAATTTGCAATGGGTTCTCATCACGCATTACGATATGACAAGGTAGGGTATACATACATGCGTTTTTAACATGGTCGTCATTTGGGATAGAGTTTCTATGAACAAGTTTGCAGCTGTCAAAATATTGAATGCTGGTTTCCTGCAATTTTTATCGGAAGCAGAGCAAGAGTACAATGAGTTAGTAGAGCAAGAAAGAAGGAAAACACAAGAACGTGTTGGGTGAGGAACTGGCTTAAACCTGAGAGGTGAATAGCTGTGGGACATTATCATCAACAGATGGAGGAGCTCCGCCTTGATGATCATGAGTCCTTCTACAATTTCTTGAGAATCACCCCTCCCATGTTTGATGAACTTCTGACCCCTTTATAAATTAGATGTTCACCCTTCTTCTTCCTTGGAGACATGGTGATGTCAATGTTTCCACCTTGAAACTGAGAACGGAATAAGAATGGGCAGGGTATTTATATAAATCGAACCAGGAAGTGATTGCTATTACGATTGCACGCACTAGAAACGGAGTAAGAAACTAGTGAGAATGGGAAGAAGTGCCTGAAAATGAGTTGGTTTAGAAGAATGAGTTAGAACGGGGTTGTGCGTATTAAGAACGAGATAGGTTTAGTTCAGAAGGGATATAAAGTGACTATGGACGGGATTGGACTGCTTGAAAACGTTGTCCACATGGGGTGAACGGGCAATTTTACCCACTCTAAACGTAACACCAACTGTCTGGGGACGGGGTAAAGACGAGACAGATGTACTGAGAACTGTTTATGATCAAATTAGCATTGTAATTTATACAAAAGTTACACGTTCTATCCCGTTCGAGCTCACTTCACAGTTATTGTTTGGACAGGGCAGGACGTCCTAAGACCTACACTGGTGTGACTCAGGCTTTACCAACAGGTAGCATGGCTGGACCAACAGAACACCATCGTTTGTTCATACATGCTACAAGACTAGATTTGTTGACATGACTGCTAATGGGTTTGTCCCATTGTCTTGGCAGTGGTTTGTTTTTGCCAACAATCTTGACTTCTAGCTCCGTTGTCGATCCTCTTTTGATTTGCTCCCCTGCTTTGATTGACTCTTGTCTGGCATACCTGTCCCAAACAACATCAACTCTAATGCAGTCTGTTCGATTCAGAATTGAAGTGAAGTTGTCCCAATGCATATCAGCCAAGTGTCCAAATGTGGAAGCAGCTCCCTTTCTGAACATTTGCAATTTTGCCATTCCATCAACTATATGAACTGGCAACATTCTCTCTTCTGCTAGTATAAGCAGCGAAGGACCAAAAGCTTCCTTATAAAGTTCATTTAACAAACCGCTTTTGATGTTCTTTCTTAATGTTCCATCTGAATGAGCCATTGTAAAATGAACACTAGAAATGTCCATGTTCACATCAAGGTTGATGACAAATCCATTCAATCTTCCAAATGAATGATGTCTGCATCTTGTGAACATTGGAAGTGGAGTTGTTGTCCCAAAGGATATGATTCAAAGCCTCTTGCATGTTAAACAGATTGGGGCAGAGCAATGGGATAACTTCATAAGTAGTCGATTGAATTCTTCCAGGACAAACTTGTGGTCACCTTTATATCGACTGAACCTGAAAACCTATTCTACATTGATTCCCAAAAAGGCTGTAAAGCCCAGGGATGAGTAGCTTCACACAACAAATGGATGACAAGTTGGATGTTCAAGAAACACTCATTACATCTTGTGGCCAGTTTGTGAGTTCTATGCATGTACCAAATAATCCAGTGATGTCTGTAGATGACACAAAATATTGAATGAAAACCTCCCCACCAACATCCAACAGTCTAAAACATCACATTGAACGAGTAAACTACCAAGTCCATGTTTGAAAACAGTCTCTGCAACCAATCATGAACATTTTTTCACCAGTTGACCATGGTTGGAGCATTTGTGATGTCAGCTATTCTGATGTCGAGAGATCCTGCTCCCCCGTGGATTGGTTGAACTGACATTGTGTAAATGCAAAAAGTCAGCATGCCAGCAGAAAGAATGATATAGTGTGCACAGAGGCATGGGTAACACCTTTTGACTTGTGGCCAGTAGATGACTCCGATTCTGACATGAGTGAGTGAGTGAGTTTAGTTTTACGCACTCGGTAATATTCCAGCTATATGGCGACAGTCTGTAAATAATCGAGTCTGGACCAGACAACCCAGGGATCAACAGCATGAACATCAATCTGTGAAATTGGGATACGATGACATGTGTCAACCCAGTCAGCGAGCCTGACAACCAGATCCCGTTAGTCGCCTCTTACGACAAGCATGGGTTATTGAAGGTCAATTCTAACCCGGATCTTCACAGGTCCGATTCTGACATGAAGTAACATATGAAATGAAAGAAAGTGAAAAGGAGGGTTAATTGCAAGCTTATGGATGTATCAAAAGTGATTAAGAGTTATCTGATAGGACAATTTGAATACCTACAACCAAAGCTTAGACGTAGTTATCGGCCATGAAGCATAGTTTTCAAACACTTTTGGATAATGTTATTTCATCAAATATTTTAGGAGTGTGAAGCTTTGATTGACCCTATCATTGAAATTTAGCTCTATTCCTATACTGTATTAAACATTAGACACCATATGAGTTGTTTGGATTTTATATCAGTACAAATTTAGTCCTCCAATAAGTACATGTAGTTAAACTACAATGGCGGCCATTTTGAATTCTGGGTAATATGTAAACATTCCTAATAACATGCCGTCACTCTAGAAGTAAAGAGAAAACAAAAACAACTTGTTTTAGGAACAAAAATAATGTTAACTGCCATTAAATAAATCACCCTCACACATTTCCATGAAAAGTCGGAGAATTGCACAAATACCCCTGTCTCAAAGAATAAGCTGTAAAACATTAAATTACCATGTTTTGACCATACAAACTGACTTGTTTTGTGCCCAAGCCATCACTCTAGGAGAAACAAGTGTCAAAACACATCAAAAAGTATCAACTTTGGATGTAAATGGAAACATTCAGTGTTCATTGTTATGTAAATTTAAGTGCTGAGAAGGCAAAACACGGCAAAACAAAATGGCGGCCAAAATGGCAGCCATTTTGATATTTTTTCAAAACAAAATTATGTCAAATAATTTCTACATCCTTTAGCAGTACACAGAGGTCAAAATGAAAGTGATCAGACTGATAGTAGTAAAACTATTAAAAATTAACTTTGAGGTGTTGTCGGGCAGCAAACCAAATGTGACGAAAATGCTCGCAGACCCCCACCACACATAATCGCCTGTAAAAAAAAACTGATACCACAATCTGAGAGTATTACAGGCCTTTTCATGAGCCCAAGACACCATACTAACTGAAAATAGTGTCAAACATAATCAGTACTGGGGAGGCTACGAAATCCTATTTCTATGCCCCTTTTGAGATTCTCCTCCTGGACTAGTAAGTTAATGTTAATATATGGCACTTACGACTATCTTAGCGCTTAGAGAGTTTCGAAAATCTAGGCCCAGGGGTGCGCACGACCACCACCCTTTTCTTGTCCTGAAGTGTGCGCACACACACACATTAAAATATTTGATGACAAAATTAAGCCAATTTTATTCAATGGAGCCGAAAAATGAGGTTTGAATTATGACAATGATATCGAAAGAGTTCAATTGAAAGCACGTAAAAGATTTCTTGGTGTTAAATCCAATACGATGAATACAATGGTGTATGGAGAATGTGGTAAATACCCGATGCACTTATTTTCAAATATCAGAGTTATAAAATACTGGTTAAAATTACTGAAGATGCCTTCTTATAGGCTACCGAAGAAATGTTACAATATGATGATGCTATTCGATCAAAGTGGACACACAAATTGGTTTTTTTCTGTTAGAAATTTTCTGTTCTCGAAAGGGTTTGGTTTTGTATGGAACGATCAGTATGTTGATTCTGAGAGTAAGTTTATTTTAGAACTAACACGAAGATTAATAGATATCTATTTGCAAGAATGGTTTAAAAAGTTATCACTTTCCAGTAAATGTGTGTATTATAAGATGTTTAAATGTACTTTTGACACCGAAATTTATCTTTCATATCTAAACGTAAAAATGTATAGGATAGCGTTAAGCAGATTGAGATGTTCTTCACATGATTTATTTATCGAAAGTGGAAGATTTTAAAATGTCAAAAAAGAAAATAGAACTTGCAAACTATGTGATCTTAACCAAATAGAAGAATGATGAATATCATTTTCTTTTAATTTGCCCTGCTTATAATTCCCTGAGAAAGTTGTATATTAAGAAATATTATTGTGCCCATCCAAACCTTTATGAATTTTCAGCATTGTAAAATAACAAAAACCATACTATACTTCAAAACTTGTCCATGATTGCTTACTATGCCATGTTGTTTAGGACAGAATATATCTCAGAACACAATGTAACCTACAGTCGATTATTTTCTCTTCTTCGTGTATATTACATGTGCGTGTAAATATTGATATATAATTGTGTTGTACTACAAGCCTGTGGCCTTTCAGTACCGGAAATCTCTCTCTCTCTCTCTCTCTCTCTCTCTCTCTCTCTCTCTCTCTCTCTCTCTCTCTCTCTCTCTCTCTCTCTCTCTCTCTCTCTCTCTCTCTCTCTCTCTCTCTCTCTCTCTCTCTCTCTCTCTCTCAAAAAGCTGTATCCGTCCCTGGAAGGGTACTAAAATCTGAGAAATCGAATTGGTTATGCCAAATGGAATCTTTTCGGACATCGAATCGTGTTATATGTAATCGTATTATTACGAATAGTGTTAACAGTACGGCAGAGTTGAGAGAAGAGTTAAATAGAAAGGTATTCTCATTGTCACACACATAATAATCAAGTCGAAGTTCAGCTCACTTTGCATATTGTCTCGAGGTTAATTTTTCAAAGATTACATTGTGTTTAACATTTATTGTCATTCATGAATCGCTAAAAACGAAGTTCCATCTTCCGGTGCCGCATGACGAGTCCTCAATGTTTTTTTGGATAGTTTGCTAATCGAATGTATAAAACGTTTGCGCGTCAGGCATGAAACTCACTGTTGAATTGCAGAGGGAAATGGTTGCTGCATTACTAATATCTGAGTAAATATATCTTATAACCCGTTATCTTGAACATATTTCACAAGTTTAGTCAAATAAAGACAGGTTGATCTCTTCTGTCCGTTCAGGAAGTTATTGAGTGAGTGAGTGTAGTCACATCGGTAGTATATCAGCCATGTTGCAAGCAACACAACTTATACATAAATAATTATATACATTTTTACTATAAAACCTGTCGACAAAAGATCGATGGACGGATAAATGACGCTCTCTGATGTCTGGCCAGGTGAGCTAAATACGTTTTTAACAAGGCAAGAAAAACGTAAAAAATATTAGTCCCAACAGGAACATATCATTTAAATACTGTCAGTGTCAATATTTACAACAATTACAATAAGAATAGGTTAGAATTAAAATACAAAGCAAGTATTCCAGCAAGATACTAGCAACAAGCATACTTACCCGAAATCAGAGCGCTACATGTTTCGTCGGGTGGAACATGTGAGTGTGAGCCCGTGCGATCAGTTTTCTTACGTAAAAGCTATTTCGGCTCCATGATCACTGACGCGGCACTTCGTAGAATCACATTAACATATCTTGAAAGCGTCACTACCTTGTCGTCTTTAACGTACGTATTGATCTATCCAGTGACTGGTTACCATCGCTGTATGTACTATTGATATATGCAATGATTGGTTAACCTCGCTGTGTACACACTGCAGTACTAAGAACGTTTTAATGCGCTTATTTGATTCTTCGAATCGGGTTGGAGCGTCGGGTGATTGGGTATCTGTTTATTGTCCCGTCCCGGTTGGCAGAAAGGAATTTGTATGTAATGTAAATATACATTAGTCTTACCTCCGATTTGAGCGGGCTGGTATATGACGCCGTTTTGACCGGGATTCCCCGATCAGCTTGCTGTGGAAGGATCCCCCGATATGATGCAGGTTTAGGCATTCACTGCGCTGGTAAAACCCATGTTCCCGGTGTTGTATGACCCAGAAATATGCGGAGGACAATTTCTAATCCATGAGCATAGGTTACTGGCACTCCTAAGAGAAGTAACTCTGCTAAGCGCATTGCAGGTCCTTTGATCCCTGCTTCAAGAGGGAAAGAGAAATATCGACCAAAGTCAAGACCTGGAGGATCGTCACCTAGTATTGACAAAACAATTGACATGACTATAGATGATCAACGACTGTTCTGGTGTCATCAAACTAGGTCTGCGGTATTTCAGGCATCATGAAGCTGGGTCCACAGTATTTCACTCGTCACCAAACTAGGTCTACATTATCTCACTCGTCATCAAACTAGGTCTACATTATCTCATATATACTGTAGACCTAGTTTGATGAAGAATGAGATAATGTAGACCTAGTTTGATGAAGAATGAGATAATGTAGACCAGGTTTGATGAAGAATGAGATAATGTAGACATAGTTTGAGGAAGAATGAGATAATTTAGACCTAGTTTGATGAAGAATGAGATAATGTAAACCTAGTTTGATGAAGAATGAGATAATTTAGACCAAGTTTGATGAAGAATGAGATAATTTAGACCTAGTTTGATGAAGAATGAGATAATGTAGTCCATTTAGATGTTACATACATGACAGGCCACATTTGACTCACGGTAACATTGAGATGTTACATACATAACAGGCCACATTTGACTCACGGTAACATTGAGATGTTACATACATGGCAGGCCACATTTGACTCACGGTAACATTGAGATGTTACATACATGACAGGCCACATTTGACTCACGGTAACACTGATATGTTACATACATGAAAGGCAACATTTGACTCACGGTGACATTGAGATGTTACATACATGGCAGGTCACATTTGACTCACGGTAACATTGAGATGTTACATACATGAAAGGTCAGATTTGACTCACGGTGACATTGAGATGTTACAAGCATGAAAGGTCAGATTTGACTCACGGTAACATTGAGATGTTATGTACATGAAAGGCCACATTTGACTCACGGTAACATTGAGATGTTACATACATGAAAGGTCAGATTTGACTCACGGTAACATTGAGATGTTACATACATGAAAGGTCAGATTTGACTCACGGTGACATTGAGATGTTACATACATGACAGGCCACAGTTGACTCACGGTAACATTGAGATGTATATACATGACAGGCCACAGTTGACTCACGGTAACATTGGGATCGATGTTACATACATGACAGGCCACAATTGACTCACGGTAACATTGAGATGTTACATACATGGCAGGCCACATTTGACTCGCGGTAACATTGAGATGTTACGTGCATGGGAGGTTATGTTTAATTCATGCTCATATGATTTAAACATATTTATTTCTTGAAAAAGCAAAGACAGAATTTTCATGAACTGGATTGGTCAACAAGCTCGAAAGAACGTATATGAAGACCGCTCCAATATACATAGATATATGAAACAGTATCATGACAAGAAAAGATGATATCTAAAATGAAAGTAGATGGTATGACATCTAGTCGGAAACTTCAAATCATGATGGTTGTATACATTCATGGCATCTGCAGTCGGGATCCATAGTAGTATAGCTTTGAGAATTATAGGTTTTAGTGTATGGCTTGCTCAGTTAAAGCGCCTAGTTTCAATTATAAATAGATGGACTGATTTTAAGATATGTGATTGAATTTGTGGGTCCATGGAAGACGTTCCGTATAAGATTGTTTCTAATGAAAAGCCATTGGTATAATAAAATTTATTTATTCTTACAGCATCAAATCTGGGACATACAAAGAAATAATGACGTGCATCTTCATTAGGGTGGCCACACAAACAATCTGCTCTCTCTGATATATGTCTGTTGCGTTTGTCAGCGTTGAGATCGCTACATCCTAACCTTAAGCGACAGTGGAGGATTTGACAAACTCTTGAACCTATATTTGGATCGAAATGAATGTCTTTAGCTCTATGACTTAAAGCAGATTTAAAATCATTGATGTCTGTAAGAGATTTAATATTTTGCGGTAAAGCATTCCATAAACTTACAGCGTCCGGTAGAAATGAATTGTCATATAGAGCAGTACGGTAGGCCATAGTTTGCAAATGCGATGCGTTACGTAAGGGATAGTTACTGACTTGAGAGACGAAGGGAGGGACGAGTTCGTTTAGATAGTGGGGTAATCTGTTATGATACATTTTGAAAAATGTGATTAGTTTAGCTATTCTTCTTCTTTCGCGAAGAGAAACAGGATGTTTCAGCGTAGATTTTATCGTGACTGGTGCCGCGAACAGCTCCACATATCGTACGTAACGCGTCTAAGTGCATGTTTTCCAAGATTGTTGCTTGAGTTTTGGTACAATTGTCATAAATATGGCTACAGTAGTCAAAGATCGGAATTATAAACGACGTATACATACGATTTAGGGTGTTTCTCGTTAGTCGATATTTAAGGCTTCTTAAGCAATTTATCATGGGGCTGACTCTCTTAACGATATCGTTTATATGTATATCCCATGTACAATCGTTTTGAAGAGTTATACCTAAATGTTTATGGCTCGAAGTTACTTCAATTCGAACGTCGTTGAAAAACAAGCTTGGATGAGGATTTGAATGCTCATATTGAGGTGTTACATACATGAAAGGTTACATTATACCACTCGCTACTTTAAAGTGTCACATGCATAACGGGCGTAATATTGTCAATCTGGATCCATGACCATTAATTTCATGAAATGTGGGTGTGCGATGGATCGGTCCCTGGTTGAAACGTTCCAACTGTAACTGAATTGAAGTACCAGTATCCAACAACGAACGTCATTGGACGACATCATTCACTACAAATAGGTACGTTAACAGGTACTCCGATAATATGCTGTTCAGTGGTTCCAATCGACTCTCTAAACGAAGAGACCGCCTCCGTGCTGTAGTGGTTAGAGCGTCCGCCCGGAGAGCGGAAGGCCGCGGGTTCGATCCCCGACCGCGTCATACCAAAAGACGTTAAAATATGGTACTTGTTGGTCCCTGTCTGGCGCTCGGCATTAATGGGTACAAGGACTGGTCGGCTCGGAGTCGGTATAATGTGTCCGAGTGGGGTATTCATGATTCACTGCGGCATGGTATCTCAGTGGGCTAGCACTATAAAACCAGCTTCAGTCTGGGCTAGTACAAGCAGCCGCACATACACACACATACGCATGCATGTCGTCATATGAGCGAAATATTCTCAAGCACGACGTAAAACCCAATTTCACCTCACCTCTAAACGAAGAACGTCCGACGGACCTGTACCGCTTATGACCCATGCATATATTCACTTTCAGTTGCTAATCTACTGGAATTTGCTTGGTCCCCGTCCATATTATTGTAAGAATGAAAACTCGCCTGACATGTGATGGAATCAACAATTTTATGTGTTGGCTATCAAAGATGTGTCTGTTTACGTAAGACATAATATGCAAAGTGATAGGTACCGTAAACAATTCCAAGCTGACTATTTCAAGAGTTCCGGAGTTTGAACTTCGGATGCTTCAGGAGGTTAGAAGTTCGGGTTAGGACACAGGCCATCTTCATGGGAGTGAGCTGACTTTAAACACCCACTACAAGCAAACGAAGCTGGTATTTCGTGGCTAGATAGCCATAAGCGACCGAGTTAGGTCACCAAAATATCCAACTCTGATTCCACATCTAATATGGCTGGCATTTGCTTCGAGCAAAATTGCGGCGCTCAGTCAATAGGATCAAGTAGAAGTCTTTCACATACAAATAACTGCACTATTGGATTGCAGCACAACACATCAGCACGTTTATTGAGAACAAGAAACAGTTTGGAAAAAACAGTCCTTTAGCACTTGAGTAGGCCTAGACACACAGTGAACGCAATATTTCAACAGAATGCATTCTCATGTGTAGTTCCTAAGAGCATAAACAAGTGTTAAGGAAATATTGCCTGTAAATAAAATGTTAGTTCACTGCTATGATCTTACTCAAATAGATTTCAAAACATTGAATGTGAGTGAGTGAGTTTAGTTTTACTCAGCAGTATTCCATTTATATGGCGGCGGTCTGTAAATAATCAAGTCTGGACCAGACAATCCAGTGATCAACAGCATGAGCATCGATCTGCACAATTGGAAACCGATGATATGTGTCAACCAAGTCAGCGAGCCTGACCACCCGATCCCGTTAGTCGCCTCTTACGACAAGCATGGGTTACTAAAGATCAATATTCTAACCCGGACCTTCACGGGTCAACTGAATGTGAAAATAGTATACCAGTATACATCTGCAAAACTGGATGAGTGACAAAATTCGTGATAGGTAGACATAACAACACAACCGGGAAAATATGTCTTGCTCACTGATTATATACGGGCATGCATAATCTTTAACAGTTAGAGTGCGCTAATAGTCCTACAACCTCCGTGATCACCTCACAACACTGAGTCAACGACTGTATCATGTCAAACAAAATTCGTTTGGCCAAAAAATCAGACCCCAAGTCATTTTGGGGTATCCTAAAATCTTTCTCAGCAAAACGTAAAAATAGCAATATTGAGTTGGATAAACTTTTCAATCATATTGAGTGCCTAAATGAAGTGGGTCTAATTGATATTGTAACTCTTGACACGAGCGAGCTTGGTGAGTGTGAAATGTTAGATAAACCTATTACTGAGAGTGAAATTGCGTGTGCTGTGAAAGCCCTTAAAAACGATAAGGCTTGTGGGCTTGATTGTGTCTGCAACGAATACATTAAGTCCTCGCTTGGTGTAATGATGTCTGCATACGTAAATCTTTTTTAATTGTGTTTTAAACAATAGTGTGGTACCTGAAGCTTGGGTAACTGTTATATAACACCAATTTTCAAAGGCAAGGGGGACCCATCCAATCCTGATAACTACAGGGGTATTACCATTGTAAGCTGCTTGGGCAAACTATTCGCCTCAATTATTTCGGACAGGCTTCAAAACTACCCAGAGTCCATTGAATTGATATTTGTAGATCACGTTTTCGTACTTAAATCACTCATCGATATATACAAAAAATCTTAATAAGAAATTATACTGCGCCTTCATTGATTTTAGCAAAGCTTCTGACAGTGTTTGGAGAAATGGGTTATGGATGAAATTGATCAAGGCTAATGTAAGTAATAAATGTTTTATAGTTATTCATAACATGTATCAACAAATCAAATCATGTGTTAAACTTAACAATGACAAGTCACCCCTATTTTCATGTAACACTGGTGTTAGACAGGGGGAGAATTTATCCCCGTTTTTATTTGCTTTAGACATAAATGATCTCGAGTCCTTCCTCTGTGAAAACCACGTACAAGGTCTTACTATTGTAAATAGCTTAATTTATGAACAACTTAGTATGTATATTAATACTGGTTTTACTATATATATGAAGATGATACTGTTCTACTAGCTGAAAACGCAGAAGATTTAGTTAGCTTTGGATAGATTCTCAGAATATTGTGGTTTATGGAAATTTAAAGTTAACATTAACAAAACTAAGATTATGATATTTTCAAAAGGCTATGTTAGAAATAAATTTAAATTTGTAATTTTTAATGATGAAAATGAGGTTGTTCGAGAATGTCTATATTTGGGAATATTATTTAATGTTAATGGTAAATTCTCAAAGGCAATTAAAGGACTTTCGGAACAAGCATCAAGAGCCATGTTTTCCATCTTCAAAATTATCCAAAAATGACAAATACCAATCGATTGCCAAATAAAACTCTTTGATCAATGCGTCTTACCAATCCTACTTTACAGTTCGGAAGTGTGGGGCTATGAAAATTCAATCATCTTGGAAAGAACGCACTTAAAGTTTTGTAAATATATTCTTAAAGTAAAACAATCTACTCCAAATTGTATGGTTTATGGTGAATTGGGCATCCTATTGATGTTCACATAAAAGTAAAAGTCATCAGCTACTGGTGTAAAGTTACAACTGAAACTAGTAAATTTCCCCACATTCTCTATCACATTATGAAATTTAGACCATCTCTACAGAATGCTGATTTCGACCAACTAAAAGCATGTCAAAATTTCATAAATTGACCAGTTCAAACATGCATTGTATGCCGATGCTCAAAATTCATCTAAAGGAAAATACTATCATTTATATAAAACCTCACTCACTTTAGAACCTTATCTTTTAGATCTCCTATCAAAATTTCGTATCTGGTTAACACAATTAAGAACTTCTAATCAAAGATTACCCATTGAAACGGGACGATGGTTTAATATTAATCTAGAAAACAGAACATGTACAATTGGTAAAAATAATGTTATTTGTGGCGAATTCCATGTTATTTTATCATGTACATATCTTAATGTTAAACGTAAGAAGATACTTCCCTCTTATTGTTGCCATAATCCACATATGGACAAATCTATCTTACTTATGAAATCAGATTATATCCCACTCCTATTGACACTTTCTCTGTTTACCAAAACTGTTTTTAGTCATTTCTAAATCAATATACCTACTCATAAGTTATTGTATTATAAACGATTGTATGTTCTCTATATCATTCTGTATGGTTTACGAGAATAAAATTCTGTTCTGGTCTGTCAGATCTTTAAAAGCAAAAGTAAATCTTGTTTGGACAACAACAAATGTCAAAGTCATTACTATGATATAACAGATCACTCAAACCTATAACGCTAGCAATATCATACAACTGATGTTGACCAAACAACTGATATATCAAAGATTGGACGTTGTTCTTGCACGTTGCCTTCTGAAACGAGTCAGCTTCTAATTCCGTGATAAAATTGGCCTGCGTGATTGATAAACGGAACACAAACACACTGACGCAAGCCTGAGAAGCATCTCGTTTCTAACGAGAAAACAAACGAGCCACGGTATGTTGCTAGTCTTAGTCACAGTAAGTTGAGATAGATATACACGTTATCTATCTAGCAGTACAGTCCGTCTTCTCGGTTGTTACAAAGCAAGTGCATGTCATTGATACAAAAGTCATCAAACAAATCTTCGTTGGACTCATCGGAACCGTCTATCTCTGTGACGTTTGCACCGTTGGCGAGGAGGATGGAAACGACATCCCCGAACCCCTCCCTGCTGCAAGACGAAGAGGGGTCTGACCCCCGTAAGTCCTGCAGTAAATGTCAAGATGACGCTGTGACAACAGGAAGTCAAGAAGAATATTCCAGCTATATGACATCGGTCTGTAAATAATCAAGTCTGGACCAGACAATCCAGTGATCAACATCATGAGCATCGATCGACGCAGCTGGGATACGATGACGTGTGAACCAAGTCAGTGCACATGACCACCCGATCCCGGTAGTCGCCGCTTTCAAAAAGCATCGGCTGTTGAAGGCCAATTCTAACCCGGATCTTCACGGGTACTAGGTTATCTGGCTCCGGACAAAAACATGACAATGTGGTCAGCAGGCAGGAACTCCTTTTTACATTGATGCAATGCTGGCTCGATAAGTCAACGTCTCCTTAAAGTTTAACCATCTTGAATGTGTGAACACACATGGCTGTAAATCCTTTGGAACTATATCACGAATGGAGCAATTAACTCGACTATTGAGAACCTTCGCTATCTTTTAAACATTACAATTTACAACTTGAATTATTTTCGGAATAAAATTGTACTATAGCCGCCGAAGAAAATTGAATCCCGTTATGAGATTCGAACCGTTGACCTTCTGATCCAAGGTCAGACGCCCCCATGATCACTGAGATTAAAGATGTCATCTATGGGATAGACCCGTGAAGATCCGGGTTAGAATTGATCTGCATTAACCCATGCTTGTCGTAAGTGGTGACTAACAGGATCGGTTGACTTGGTTGACACACTCATGCTGTTGATCACTGGATTGTCTGGTCCACACTTATTTACAGACCGCCGCCATATCGCAGGATTATTGCTGAGTGCGCCTCACTAACTCATCTGTGGGATAACTCCATGTGGTGTGCCAAAGGACGATCGATGAAGGTAGTATTATTTCTGTTTTCGAGTCGTGGCCTATATATATTGGGAATAAACTACTGCATCACTCCCGCTAAAAGATCGTATCATGTCTTTTATTCCAAAATATATTTCCTACATAAACTACATAATATACTATCAATCACTATTGACATCATCCTCGATATGTCCAGGGTATACGTTCTGATACCGTATACCCTGGACATATCGAGGATGTATTGACATGTATATGTTCTCCAAAGGTGCCTCACTTTTAAAAGAGTTGAAATGGTTATAGGTAACATGTCCTTGCGGTATAGACATTACCTTATCTTTTAGCAATATTCCAACAATATCACGACAGGAGTCACCACAAATAGGCTTCACATATTGTACCCATGTGGGAGAATCGAACCCGGATCATCGGGCGAAAACTTTAACCAGTCGGCTAGTCCCATTGTCCCTTCTTGGCCATGAAGATGTACGCAATACCGCTGGGTAGATATATAGGGTTTCTCTCTTCCATCAACACACAGAGCATCAATATGGAAACAATATAACAGTACCTTCACATCAAAGGTGCATTAACTTTCAAGCATACGTTATAATTGACATTCTTTTAAAGTTTGCATCAATACCGCCATATGTATTATCCTAATACTTGTGCTGGAATACAGTCAAAACATAGTTTGTTGATGAAACATCGCTATTCCAGACCGTTTCGTTTGTAGTTAAATGTTCGGATTACAAATTTCTGTAATAGCAAATCATTGGCTTTGACAATGTTCCTTTGTATTCGTGTAGATGTTTTAAACGGGTTCCAGATTAACGGTGTTTCACCGAACTGAAACAGTTCCATATTCATGGCATCAGTAACATCCCATACGTCATTACAGGACTGTAAGACATTATTTGAAGTAGAGAGGGTGCATGAACATCAAGTAAAAGTGAATTCCCATACATCTCATACATCATTACAGGACTGTAAGACAATATTAACAGCTAAAAGCGGATGTGTAAATACACAGCGGGTAGGTCAAACGACTTCTGGAGGGATGTGTCACATTCTCGTTTGTCCTGAATATCAGAAACATTCACTTACGTTTTCCATCTTACCATGACCTGATATCAGTGATAAAGAATTCTATACTGAGTTAACGTTTTGTGAAATTATGAATTTTGCCCAGCCCTAAGCGACATTTAAAAAACATAGATGAAGTTTGCAACCCAAACCAAACTTAAATCACGAATTGTGCTATAGCAATATGACTGGTAACTCTTGTAAGCGTGTCGCTAATCATGACGAACATACATTATTAAGACCACAATGTCCACATACAGCGAACAGTATTTTTGAAGTCATACTGCATCAGTATGACATTCATTTTCTATGTAACTTTATGAGAATATGCTTGTAATTCCTTTCCAAAGCCCCTTCCCAACGTGCTTGACTCCTTTCCATATCTCCCCAAGAGAAGACTCTTCCTCCTGTTCAACAGCTTCCCGTGCTCTCTCCCGCGCTCGTTTCTCCAAGTCTCTATTCTTCTGTTCCAGGTTCTCCATCCTTTCCTCGTGGCGTCGTCTGCGCCTCTCTTGCTCGTTTTCGGCTTCTTTCTTCATTACTGCGATTTGCTTCCGGAGCTCTGAGACATCAGAGTTACCTTTCCTTGTCGTCTTTTCAGCCTCCATTGCGGTTATACTCATCTGCATCTGTTCAATGATCTCCTGCTGTTCAGACATGTCGTGGTTGTACTTCTCCTGGAACTCCCTCTCAATAGCCTCTTTCTCTCGCCTCTTGTTCTCCTCCAGTTCCATCCTGAAAACCTCCTCCCTCTTCACCATTGCTGCCTCGGCCTCCCTGAACATCGAATTCGTGTAGTACTTCCCACCATTTGCTCGGACATTCTGGTCAATCATGTCCAGTAAGCGACTGACTTGTTCCTCCTTCTCACACTGCTGATCATTGTTGTTAAAGGCGATGTATCGTCCACCACACGCCGAGAGAATCTGTTGGAGTTTATCGGGAACATGTTTCACATATTCATCTATGTTAGATTTTTCATGATCCAGATCGTCCTTTCTCGTGAACAACACAAACATGTACTTCATCATGCCATCTCCGAACACGTCTCTGAAATGATCCACCGTATCCTGCTCTTCCTTGGTAAACCGGTCGATCCTGGTGACCAGCACGATAGCATGAGGGCCTGGGCTGGTCATCCCAACACATTTAACAATCTCCTTGGTAATAGCAACATTTGTCATATCTGTGTCAAACAACCCTGGGGTGTCGATCACGTTGATGTAGCGTCCCATCCTGGTAGCATTTCCACCTTTACAGCTCTTGGTGATAGACGACCCTCCGGCCCTGGAAGTGAACAAGTCCGTACCGAGAAGGGTATTCCCTGTAGCGCTTTTCCCCGAGCCTGTCCGCCCAATAAGAACAATACGGATCTCTTTGTTTAAGAAGGAGCCTCTGCTTTGGTCGACCCCAGCGCCTGGAATACAAGAAGCAGTTCAACATATAACTGGAGCGGTGGCATAGCCTAGTGGTTAAAGCGTTCGCTGGTCGGTAGTCACTCTGATGACCCGTGTTCGATTCCCCACATGGGTACAATGTGTGGAGCCCATTTCCGGTGTCCCCCGCCGTAATATTGCTGGAATATTGCTTATAGCGGCGTAAAGCCATACTCGCTGAACGTATAACTAACTTGGAACATTAGAAAATGCATTTTTTCTAACTTGGCAATCAAATTAGCGAAAAATGGTAAAATAACTACGGGAATTAGAACTTCGTAACTGCGCAGAGGAGCAATTTCATAAAATGGTTATTTAGCCTCCAAACAGTATCCTCCAGTCTATAGTTTACCTTGATATGTTGGAGAAGCGAATGTGTAGCCTGGCGAATCTGTCTCCGTCTCCTCCATAACAGGCCTAGGGTCTCGGATCAGACCTGGTTTAACTGAACCACAAATACCGCAGTGGTCTGCTGAGTCCGTGTTGATGTAGGTGCACCGGCCACATGTCCACTCTGATATGGAATTAACAAGGAATTTATATCACAGCGTCCTCAACACGAGGCATATGGAGAGACCGTGGTCTGGTGGACAAAGCATTTTCTGGAAAGCGGAAGGGTGGGGTTCGATACCCGACCCCACCGTGTCAAACCAAAATACGTTCCAAGAGGCAATTGTTGTTACCCCGCCTGGTGTATTATAAGGAGATAGAACAAGGACTGGAGGGCATAAAGTTCGCTTTAGTCCGTACTATTAATAGCAGACACACACATTGACACACACATGCACGCGCATACGCACACACACGTCGCTACGAACGCGACTATTAAACCCAACTTCACATCTCCCTAACTACAACGTCATTACATCAAAACGGGGGCGGTGGGGTAGCCTAATGGTTAAAGCGTTCGCTCGACACGCTGAAGACCCGGGTTCTATTCCCCACATGGGTACAGTGTGAGAAGCCCATTACTGGTGTCCCCCGCCGTGACATTGCTGAAATATTGCTAAAAGCGGCGTAAAACCATACTCATTCAACAGATAACAAACATGTCGGGTGATCACTTCCCTGTCGTTACAAGCGAGCCAGTATGCACTGCTGTTTGGTTGCATTAAACGGATCCAGACACGGATATGCTATTTTTAAAATCGCTTCTTCCGAAAGACGTGATTTTCTAACAATGAATCTAAGATAATCATAGTAATATGCAACATACACAAGGAAAGCCGAATCTGTGCATACAACGCTAAAGTTGTTTCTGGTACTAGGTTAACAAATTTAAACAAATGAAAAAGGTAGCCAAATGTACAAACGATTTTAAAGTGGTATGAAAGACTGTACCTGTACGTTAAGATAATTAATTGAAACATCTGAGGGTGAGATGAGATGTCTAAATAATTATCTCAATATTTTGTATTTCATTCAGAGCATTCGTGAAGGTGCCCTCCCTCAATCATTAACCTGAACAATGCATCACACGTCACAACCAGTGCGTCACACTCTGATTGGGGCTCTTTTTTCCCTCACACGTTTCCATTTAATGATGATTAACATTCCATAATATACCTGTGTCTGACAAAAATAAATAAATATACATGACATAGAATATTTCCTCATGACCTATAGTGCACCCGTGAAGCTAAATTGAATAATGTATCAGAAATTCGACTTATCTATTTTACCCTTGAATTAACCGCTTATTTATTAGTTCAAAACCAAACGTTCGCCTCAAATTAGCGCCTTCATGTTTTACAGGTAAATCAGCTCTTCACAGAATGATCATATTTAAATGGTATCGGATTAATCGTGTTGGTGAAGTGTACAGGACAGCCGCTGACCTCCGGGTAGACTTGTCTCTGATCCCCCGAACAGGAAGTCATCTTCTGGGGGAGGGTCCACGTGGAAGGCGGGGTTGGGGGCGTAGCATACGGAGCAGTAGCGTCTGTCCGGCAGGTTGATCAGGGTACAAGCTGGACACTCCCACATCCTAACTGATGAAGCTGCAACCAATCAGACATGAAATGTGTAGTCGTGAGAGTATTGCTTAAAGATGGAGCCTCATTGGGAAGGTACACAGAAGAAGTACCGTGTGACAATACAATGTTCCGTATTGGGTTACGTTGTACCGTGTGGGGTTTGATGAATATTGTACCATGTAGGTTTTAATTAGTTGTACCATATGGGGTTTAATTAATTGTACTGTGAAGGGTTTGATTAATTTACCATGAGGAGATTAATTAATTGTACCGTGTGTGGTTTTATGATTTGTATCATGTAGGGTTAAATAATTGTACTATGTAGGGTTAATAAGTTGTACCATATGGGGTTTAATTAATTGTACTATAAAGGGTTTGATTAATTTACCATGTTGAGTTTAATTAATTGTACCATGTGTGGTTTAATGATTTGTATCATGTGGGGGTGAAATAATTGTACCATGAAGGGTTCGATTTAATTGTACCTTGTGTGGTTTAATGAATTGTGTCAGGTGGGTTTTATGATTTGAATCATGTGGGGTTTTGATCAGTTGTACCATGTGACTGACTGACTGACTGAATTTGGTTTTACGCCGCTTTTAGTAATATTCCAGCAATATCACGGCGGGAATGGGCTTCAATCATTGTACCCATGTGGGGATTCGAACCCCCCGGGTCTTCGGTGTGACGAACCAACGCTTAAACCACTAGATTACCCCACCGCCCCTGTACCATGTGAGGTTCAATTAATTGTACCATGTAGGGTTTAATGCATTATACCGTGTGGGGTTCAATGAATTGTTCCATGGGTGTTGAATCAATGGTAACATTTCGGGTTTACTATAGAGTACAATTTGGGGTTTAATAAATTGTAGCATGTGGGGTTTGATTAAATATACAACAGGGGAACCCATGCTGGCCCCGACGTGTGGGCAGAGAGTTTAGTCACTACACTATTGCAGTCACGAGGTGAATGTTTAATGCGGTATTTGCAACTGGTTTTCTCGTCATTCGATGGTGCGTGCATCAACGTGTTATCTGTGTGTCGCTGTTGATAGTTATAGCGTATTTGGCTTCTACTTAGCCTTACCTTGATGAGGAAAAGTGTCAGTATCTAACAATAATCCCTGATAAAGCTTTACAAGGTCATTGAAATGGCGAATGTGGCCCTGTTAAATACCTACATAAAATATTCTAATCCCCCAACTTCCACACTACCGATTTATCGAGGAACCTCACTCTCTCCTCAGTATTTTGAGTACTGATCAACACCCCACACCCTTCACCCCAATCAACGATTACCCACACTCTTCACCCCAATCAACAATTACCCACACTCTTCACCCCAATCAACGATTACCCACACCCTTCACCCCAATCAACGATTACCCACGCTCTTAACCCCAATCAACAATTACCCACACCTTCACCCCAATCAACGATTATCCACACCTTCACCCCGATCAACGATTATCCACACCTTCACCCCAATCAACGATTATCCACACCTTCACCCCAATCAAACGATTACCCACACCTTAACCCCAATCAACGTTTACCCACACTCTTCATCCCAATCAACGA
This sequence comes from Haliotis rubra, assembly GCF_003918875.1. Classification (NCBI taxonomy): domain Eukaryota; kingdom Metazoa; phylum Mollusca; class Gastropoda; order Lepetellida; family Haliotidae; genus Haliotis; species Haliotis rubra. The sequence continues at coordinate 1,088,707 of NW_025766983.1, read as the reverse complement.
TTACCCACACCCTTCACCCCAATCAACGATTACCCACACCCTTCACCCCAATCAACGATTACCCACACCCTTCACCCCAATCAACGATTACCCACACCCTTCACCCAAATCAAAGATTACCCACACTCTTCACCCAAATCAACTACTATCCACACCTTCACCCCAATCAACGATTATCCACACCTTCACCCCAATCAACGATTACCCACACTTTCACCCCAATCAACCTCGATTATCCACACCTTCACCCCAATCAACGATTATCCACACCTTCACCCCAATCAACGATTACCCACACTCCTTCACCCCAATCAACGATTACCCACACTCTTCACCCCAATCAACGATTACCCACACTCTTCACCCCAATCAACGATTACCCACACCTTCACCCCAATCTATCGAGTACGAGTTCACACCCTTCCACCCGAACTATCGAGTACCCACACCCCTCACCCCAGTCTTCGAATACTGACATCCCACAGTTCTCATTCCCAATCTTCCAAGTACCCCGACCCCTCCGATCTATCGAATGCGTTAGAAATGTTGACCAACAAAGACCCAACACTAAATACAAAGAAGGAAATAAATCAACACCATATTTAGACATGGAGAAAGTTACACATCACAAACTGGTTTCACGGTACACTTCCCACCCCACTAGCCCACCTCGTAGTACTTACCCATGTGTGTCTCTACTTCGATTTGGCTGACGAGATCTGCAGTCTGAACACACTTGTCAACCAGCTATATCCACAACGCAGTTGAACACGGCAGAAAAATACAAACTGGAAGCAGAGATGAATGTGTGCGTATATTTATTGCTGATAACATAGTCCCTAGTTTCGCTTTCACATTCGCGAGATATCAAAGATTATTTCAATGGTTTTTATATTAAGTTTTCTTATTATGTTAAAGTAAAGTATTGGTTGCTATTAAGAGAATGAAACAATGCCATATAGATGTATTATAGAGACATAAATATCAGCCGAGATTCTAGACATGAACCGTGACGGCGACGAAATCAGCATTAGAATGCATTATATAACCTACTTACACAAACTCCACAGACCTCGGTCCTTTCAACTTACATCAACCATTTGTTAAATTAAAGATTCTGTATTATTTGAAGACAAGGAAATGTTAATCATCAGTGAGCTTTAAAATGATTTACTCACCGTTCAGCCCAGTGTCAGCTTTCAGTACGGTCGGGTTTTCCGGATCTATTTTTAGCACATGAGCTGGCGCACATTCTTTCTTCAAAACATCCCCGTGTGGTGTGATGACTTCAGCTTTTCCTGGCAGTGTTCCAACTAACTAGCTACGTCGACACGTTCTGCGATCCAACAAAGCCGGAAAATCACACTAGCAGTAATAGCATACAAAGTATGCGAATATTACAATGGCTGCCGTGCTAACATGTTGACATGGATGTCAATCGGTAAAGTCCGCCACTTTTCGTTTAAATAGCGTATGTGGCGAGTCGGTTAGAGGCGCGTTCAGAGAGAATCAGATGCCTTGAAATAACATCTAGAACATGTGCCTGATAAAGAGTTTTCCTATTGCAAAAGAACCTGTTATCCATCAAAGTGATGTGTATTGTTATAATACATACGCTTTAAGATTTTTAGTTGTTTGTTTTCATTCTTAAGCTTATTTGTTATTGAAACGAAATCAGCAATATCCCAAGTGTATGTAATTGGTCAAGGCTGTTCTTAGTAAACCAGTGATTGATATGATGAGCGTAATCCGACGACGCGTGGTTCAATAGAAGATGTGCCGACTTCTTACGAATAGTATGTAGACTGTGTGGGATTGTCTGTAATTTGATAAGCTATTTCTATTGAAAGTTTACATGTATTTACCTAGTATCTTATAGTTTCTTACTATCTGATAGTTGGAACATTGCCAAGAACGGCGTTAAACAACAACCAAAAGAAACCATAGTTTCTTTAAATTGCGTGTTTCTTTGGTAGGTCTGAGTATATGCAAGGTCAACGTGGATATCTTACATTCGCTTTACATTCCGATCACTAACGACAATCAGATCACAATGGTCGCTCTATACAATGGTCCCAGGCAATAAAATCAGCGATCTGTATTTCTGGTGTAGTAGTCTAAGGGAGGTAACTCCAGCGTTCTTTCACCAGTGGTTGTCACTTTTGTCAGATATCGATACCATCGCTTTTCGTACCCTGACAAAATTCATTATGTTCGTTTTAATCATCACTCATTTCTGTGGCTGGGTAGCCTTTGTAAAAATATAACTGGTTCAATTAAAACTGCGATGCGAAACGAATTTGGGACTACTCTACCATGTAAACGGTGTACATTTCTGCCCCAAAAGAAGGTATTTTGTTTACAGATAAGATGACTCAGATACCCACCAGCATCATTCGATTATTATGTTTTATTTCTTACCGGTCAGGCATCATATGAAGGGAGACTGGCTAAAGATACAAACTGACCAAAGGAAGCTTCCCCAAACATGGAATGAGGGAAGCCGGATACGGGCCAGGAATGTCAGTTATGCTAAGTAATAGAATGTATGTACATGGAGTAGTAAGGGGACCGCACATTTCCGAGGTGACGTAACGTGACGCAACCTCAGAAATGTGCGGCCCCACTGACGTCATACACGTATGACGTCACGACGATAGGTCTCGTGACGTCACGATCTACAAACGAAGGTGGTGACGTCACTGGTTGTGACGCAGCCTCGGAAATGTGCAACCACACTGACGTCATACACGTTTGACGTCACGACGGTAGGTCTCGTGATGTCACGACCTACAAACGAAGGTGGTGACGTCACTGGTTGTGACGCAACCTCGAAAATAGGCTACTACACTGACGTCACGGAGACGGTCATGAGCTGACCATCCCTGTGACGACACACAAATGGCGGCAATAAGAATCCGAGTGCGTCCGTCAAACTAAAACATAAATCTCAATTGCTCTCGCACACATGTTTTTTACCTCACCATTAGCGTGCCATTAAATACTTCAATACTTAAATACTAATATCTGGTTTGAAGGAGGCTAGGGAATGTCGTACTGTCTATGTAAAGCTCTCTACAATACTAGACCGCAAGACATACCTAGACACTCTTAATCACACGTCTGTGTAAAGCTCTCTACAATACAAGACGGTGATATTCTACATAAAAACAAATCTGTGAGGTAGAAAATGGCAAAGCAGCAAGAGTAGTACGGAGTGTTACGTTCTTTACCTCGTATAGTAAACCCCAAACAGGGAACGAATAACAATTTTGAAAGAGGTCTGTAAATGTCGTGCTGTCAATGTAAAGCTCTCTACAATACAAGGCAGCAAAACAAATGTACCAAGACGCTCAATAACACGCCCTCCGGTTTATGTAAAGCTCTCTACAATACAACACGGGAAGGCGGTTATATTCAACCATAGAAGACATGACTTGATTGACCGCACACAATTCCAGAAGGTCCGGATATCAAGGTCATGGGATTGTTCGAGTTCTTGGAAAGTCTGTGAGATATGGTTATCACTTGCTTGCCTCATGTGCTTCCTGAAGTCACGGGGTTTGCCATCAGCAAGCCAAACACGACGCTTAGCAGTCATGCGATTATGATAATCATTCACAACTTTGTTCCAGTATGGTTTCAGGAATGACCTGAATGATTTCATTGGTAGTGTCTCCCTGCTGGCATGCAAAATAGTACATGTTATTGCTGAATAATATTCATCAATATCAGTCAATTCACAATCCTCTGTGGGAGGTTTAATACTCCACAGCAGATGGGAAACAGCAAAGGTATAATCCTTCAACATGTCCTGACTTCGCGCCTTTTCCCATGAGACAATCCCTCGTCCCTCTCGCATGAGTGTTGGTAGAGGTGATGGCAGGGACAAGGTGCAGATGACCGGGTTGTGGTCAGACACATTGAAAGGGGCATCGTCTAAGATACGGGCACATAAAACATCACTCAGGGTCGTCTCAGGCACCAAGATATGGTCAATCATAGTGCGTGGTCCATGCTGATAAGAGCAGAAGGTCCAAGTTGGACCTGAACAGAGATCCAGAGTGTTCACTGAAGTAAGGCCTGACCTTTGAATTGTCTCGTTCATTCTTCTTGATCGAATATCTTCTGTGAATCTGTAATGAGCACATTTGACTTTTGTATTTAGATCCCCCCATGATAATTACTTCACCAAGTTCTGAGTAGGCAGCATATATGTCATCGACAATGTCAAGGCAAGTAAAGAACAACTCATTTGGTCTAGTCACAGCCGGTAGGTACACATTAAATATGTACAAGGAGATTATATACCCGATCCCGTTAGTCGCCTCTTACGACAAGGATGGGTTACTGAAGATCAATATTCTAACCCGGACCTTCACGGGTCACATTGAATGTGAAAATAGTATACCAGTGTAATAGGTGTGGTTCTCAGTAGACAATCACAGCCAGTGACAGCTGAGTTAACTTACATAGTGTGTAGGAACATGATGTTTAATCAACCTTGTTTTGACTTTGCGTTGTGTACTTTTCTTTTTATAGGGGTGCGTTCAGGTTAATCTGTTCTCTACTCAAAACTCAGTGACCAGTTCGTAAATCGGGCATAAAGCCTATTGGGAAATAACAGACACAAGATAACACTGATAATAATTTATTACAAAAGACAAACAAAACCTTAACAGTCTGTAAACTACACTTCTCTCTCACATAATTAAAAAAACCAGCTTTGTGTGAGAAAAAACACCAAACACCAATAACCTCTTTAAAATAGAACCTCCCGAAACCAACCCCGTCTAACTGGACATTACCCAAAGTCTATAACCTAATTCCTATTCCGTTTCCTACTCCTAATTCTCCCCCAACCCGACCTAACACTAGTTTAACAGGAACCTAACTTCCCCATCTCAACAATCTATAGAGAAACTTCTTCTGAAAAGCCACCCCAAACCAACCCCGTTTAACTGGACATTACTCAAAGTCTTAAGCTTAATACCTATTCCGTTTCCTACTTCTACTTTTCCCCCAACCCGACCTAACACGAAGTTAGCATCCCCCTACATAAAACCTAACATTCCACTCTGCAAATGGGGAGGGAATGATCCTGAAACAGGACCTCGGGACAGAGATATTACCTGATGCTCGGATGACCGAAAGCTAGACACTGAATCCAGAGAGCCAGGTGACTTATATAGTGCTCTAGAACGACCTCTGACATGGGTCAAAGTTCACCTACTGATGACGGACGTCTCCGCCAATCAGAGCCTACCCAACATATTTAGCACCAACCACGTGGCCTACCCAATGTATCTAGCGCTACGATGAACGGTAACCCCGGACAAGAAGTTGTCCCGTAGTAGAGCAAGTGAAACAATGTGCTACAAGACTATCTGGTAGACAGTTATTCTACATGTGGTACGTATAGTTTGAATATCCTGTTATGAAGCTCCTGCCCCCCCATGCTTACGCTATAATTTAACCCAGTATTCCTACACCAGTATACATCTGCAAAACTGGATGAGTGACAAAATGCATGATATGTATATAACCATAAGAACACAACTGGGAAAATATGTCTTGCTCACTGATTATATGCAGGCATGCATTAATCTTCAACAGTTAGAGTGCGCTAATAGTCCTACAACCTTCGTGAACACCTCACAACACTGAGTCAACGACTGTATCATGTCAAACAAAATTCGTTTGGCCACAAAATCAGACCCCAAGTCATTTTGGGGTATCCTAAAATCTTTCTCAGCAAAACGTAAAAATAGCAATATTGAGTTGGATAAACTTTTCAATCATATTGAGTGCCTGAATGAAGTGGATCTAATTGATGTTGTAACTTTTGACACGAGCGAGCTTGGTGAGTGTGAAATGTTAGATAAATTGCGTGTTCTGTGAAAGCCCTTAAAAACGATAAGGCTTGTGGGCTTGATTGTGTCTTCAACGAATACATTAAATCCTCACTTGGTGTAATGATGTCTGCATACGTAAATCTTTTTAATTGTGTTTTAAACAATGGTGTGGTACCTGAAGCTTGGGTAACAGTTATATAACACCAATTTTCAAAGGCAAGGGGGACCTATCAAATCCTGATAACTACAGGGGTATTACTATTGTAAGCTGCTTGGGCAAACTATTCGCCTCAATTATTTCGGACAGGCTTCAAAATTAAAGTTGATAAATAAATAACAGGCAGGCTTCCGTAAATCCTTTTCAACTGTTGATCACGTTTACGTACTTAAATCACTCATCGATATACAAAAATCTTAATAAGAAATTATACTGCGACTTCATTGATTTTAGCAAAGCTTTTGACACTGTATGGGGAAATGGGTTATGGATGAAATTGATCAAGGCTAATGTAAGTAAAAAATGTTTTATAGTTATTCATAACATATATCATCAAATCATGTGTTAAGCTTAACAATGACACGTCACCCCTATTTTCATGTAACACTGGTGTTAGACAGGGGAGAATTTATCCCCGTTTTTATTTGCTTTAGACATAAATGATCTTGAGTCTTTCCTCTGTGAAAACAACGTACAAGGTCTTACTTTTGTAAATAGCTTCATTGATGAACAACTTAGTATGTATATTAATACTGGTTTTACTATATATATGCAGATGATACTGTTCTACTAGCTGAAAACGCAGAAGATTTACAGTTAGCTTTAGATAGATTCTCAGAATATTGTGTTTTATGGAAACTTAAAGTTAACATTAACAAAACTAAGATTATGATATTGTCAAAAGGCTATGTTAGGTTGTTCGAGAATGTCTATATTTGGGAATATTATTTAATGCTAATGGTAAATTCTCAAAGGCAATTAAAGGACTCTCGGAACAAGCATCAAGAGCCATGTTTTCCATCTTCAAAATTATCCAAAAATTACAAATACTAATCGATTGCCAAATAAAACTCTTTGATCAATGCGTCTTACCAATCCTACTTTACAGTTCTTGGAAAGAACGCACCTAAAGGTTTGTAAATATATTCTTAAAGTAAAACAATCTACTCCAAATTGTATGGTTTTTGGTGAATTGGGCGTCCTATTGATGTTCACATAAAAGTAAAAGTCATCAGCTACTGGTGTAAAGTTACAACTGAAACCTGTAAATTTCCCCACATTCTCTATAACATTATGAAATGTAGACCATCTCTACAGAATGCTGATTTCGACCAACTAAAAGCATGTCAAAATTTCATAAATTGACCAGTTCAAACATGCATGGTATGCCGATGCTCAAAATTCATCTAAAGGAAAATACTATCATTTATATCAAACCTCACTCGCTTTAGAACCTTATCTTTTATATCTCCCATCAAAATTTCGTATCTGGTTAACAAAATTAAGAACTTCTAATCATAGATTACCCATTGAAACGGGGTGATGGTTTAATATTAATCTAGAAAACAGAACATGTACAATTTGTAAAAATAATGTTATTTGTGGCGAATTCCATGTAATTTTATCATGTACATATCTTAATGTTAAACGTAAGAAGATACTTCCCTCTTATTGTTGCCATAATCCACATATGGACAAATTTATCTTACTTATGAAATCAGATTATATCCCACTCCTATTGACACTTTCTCTGTTTACCAAAACTGTTCTTAGTCATTTCTAAATCAATATACCTACTCATATGTTATTGTATTATAAACGATTGTATGTTCTCTATAACATTATGTATGGTTTACGAGAATAAAATTCTGTTCTGTTCTGTCAGATCTTTAAAAGCAAACGTAAATCTTGTTTGGACAACAACAAATGTCAAAGTCATAACAATGATATAACAGATCACTCAAACCTTTATCGCTAGCAATATCATACAACTGATGTTGACCAAACAACTGATCTATCAGAGATTGGACGTTGTTCTTGCACGTTGCCTTCTGAAACGAGTCAGCTTCTAATTCCGTGATAAAATTGGCTCGCGTGATTGATAAACGGAACACAAACACACTGACGCAAGCCTGAGAAGCATCTCGTTTCTAACGAGAAAACAAACGAGCCACGGTATGTTGCTAGTCTTAGTCACAGTAAGTTGAGATAGATATACACGTTATCTATCTAGCTGTACATTCCGTCTTCTCGGTTGTTACAAAGCAAGTGCATGTCATTGATACAAAAGTCATCAAACAAATTTTCGTTGGACTCATCGGAACCGTCTATCTCTGTGACGTTTGCACCGTTGGCGAGGAGGGTGGAAACGACATCCCCGAACCCCACCCTGCTGCAAGACGAAGAGGGGTCTGACCCCCGTAAGTCCTGCAACAAATGTCAAGATGACGCTGTGACAACAGGAAGTCAAGAAGAATATTCCAGCTATATGACAGCGGTCTGTAAATAATCAAGTCTGGACCAGACAATCCAGTGATCAACATCATGAGCATCGATCTACGAAGCTGGGATACGATGACATGTGTCACCAAGTCAGTGCACCTGACCACTCGATCCCGGTAGTCGCCGCTTTCAAAAAGCATCGGCTGTTGAAGGCCAGTTCTAACCCGGATCTTCACGGGAACTAGGTTATCGGGCTCCGGACAAACCAGGTTACACTATTTATGTATGTCAAAGGTGGTTTGTGTTCAAGTTAATGAGGGCTGTCCCCGCAATGTGTTAACAATGCCATAGAAGGATCTCACAAACAAAAAAACAGATGTCGTGAACAGCCGAGCCGGATATGCGATAACCATTTCCGCTTCGCGCTGCATCATGTAAACATGACAGCAGGCAGGAACTTATTTTCACATTGATGCGATGCTGACTCGATAAGTCAACATCTCCTTAAGTTTAGCCATCTTGAATGTGTGAACACACATGGCTCACGAATGGATCAGTTAACTCTGCGATCTCTTAAACATTACAATTTACAACTTGAATTATTTTCGGAATAAAATTGTACTATAGCCGCCGAAAAAAAATTGAATCCCGTTATGAGATTCGAATCGTTGACCTTCTAATCCAAGGTCAGACGCCCCCATGATCACTGAGGTTAAAGATGTCATCTATGGGATAGACCCGTGAAGATCCGGGTTAGAATTGATCTGCATTAACCCATGCTTGTCGTAAGTGGCGACTAACAGGATCGGCTGACTTGGTTGACACACTCATGCTGTTGATCACTGGATTGTCTGGTCCAGACTCGATTATTTACAGACCGCCGCCATATCGCAGGAATATTGCTGAGTGCGGCGTAAACTCACTAACTCATCTGTGGGATAACTCAATGGTGTGCCAAAGGACGATCGATGCAGGTAGTATTATTTCTGTTTTCGAGTCGTGGCCAATATATTGGGAATAAACTACTGCATCACTCCCGCTAAAAGATCGTATCATGTCTTTTATTCCAAAATATATTTCCTACATAAACAACATAATATACTATCAATCACTATTGACATCATCCTTGATATGTCCAGGGTATACGTTCCGATACCGTATACCCTGGACATATCGAGGACGTATTGACATATATATGTTCTCCAAAGGTGCCTCTCTTTTAAAAGAGTTGAAATGGTTATAGGTAGCGTGTCCTTGCGGTATAGACATTACCTTATCTTTTAGCACTATTCCAACAATATCACGGCAGGAGTCACCACAAATAGGCTTCACATATTGTACCCATGTGGGAGAATCGAACCCGGATCATCGGGCGAAAACTTTAACCAGTCGGCTAGCCCCATTGTCCCTCTAATGGGCAATGAAGATGTACGCAATACCGCTGGGTAGATATATAGGGTTTCTCTATTCCATCTACACACAGAGCATCAACATGGAAACAACATAACAGTACCTTCACATCAAAGGTGCATTAACGTTCAAGCATATGTTATAATTGACATTCTTTTAAAGTTTGCATCAGTACTGCCATATGTATTATCCTAATACTTGTGCTGGAATACAGTCAAAACATAGTTTGTTGATGAAACATCGCTATTCCAGACCGTATCGTTTGTAGTTAAATGTTCGGATTACAAATTTCTGTAATAGCAAATCATTGGCTTTGACAATGTTCCTTTGTATTCGATAGATGTTTTTGAAAAAATTGTCCGTTTTAAACGGGTTTCATGTTAACGGTGTTTCACCGAACTGAAACAGTTCCATATTCATGGCATCAGTAACATCCCATACATCATTACTTGACTGTAAGACAATATTTACAGCTGAGAGGATTCATGTACATCAGCTAAAAGTGAATCCCCATACATCCCATACATCATTACTTGACTGTAAGACATTATTTACAGCAGAGAGGATGCATGTACATCAGCTAAAAGTGAATCCCCATACATCCCATACATCATTACTTGACTGTAAGACATTATTTACAGCAGAGAGGGTGCATGTACATCAGCTAAAAGTGGATGTGTAAATGCACAGCGGGTAGGTCGAACGACTTCTGGAGGGATGTGTCACATTCTCGTTTGTCCTGAATATCAGAAACATTCACTTACGTTCTCCATCTTACCATGACCTGACATCAGTGATAAAGAATTCTATACTGAGTTAACGTTTTGTGAAATTATGAAATTTGCCCAGCCCTAAGCGACATTTAAAAAACATTGATGAAGTTTGCAACCCAAACCAAACTTAACTCACGAATTGTGCTATAGCAATATGACTGGTAACTCTTGTAAGCGTGTCGCAAATCAAGACGAACATACATAATTAAGACCACAATGTCCACATACAGCGAACAGTATTTTTAAAGTCATACAGCATCAGTATGACATTCATTTTCTATGTAACTTTATGAGAATATGCTTGTAATTCCTTTCCAAAGCCCCTTCCCAAAGTGCTTGATTCCTTTCCATATCTCCCCAAGAGAAGACTCTTCCTCCTTTTCAACAGCTTCCCGTGCTCTCTCCCGCGCTCGTTTCTCCAAGTCCCTATTCTTCCGTTCCAGGTTCTCCATCCTTTCCTTGTGGCGTCGTCTGCGCCTCTCTTGCTCTTTTTTGGCTTCTTTCTTCATTACTGCGATTTGCTTCCGGAGCTCTGAGACATCAGAGTTACCTTTCCTTGTCGTCTTTTCAGCCTCCATTGCGGTTATACTCATCTGCATCTGTTCAATGATCTCCTGCTGTTCAGACATGTCATGGTTGTACTTCTTCTGGAACTCCCTCTCAATAGCCTCTTTCTCTCGCCTCTTCTTCTCCTCCAGTTCCATCCTGAAAACCTCCTCCCTCTTCACCATTGCTGCCTCGGCCTCCCTGAACATCGAATTCGTGTAGTACTTCCCACCATTTGCTCGGACATTCTGGTCAATCATGTCCAGTAAGCGACTGACCTGTTCCTCCTTCTCACACTGCTGATCATTGTTGTTAAAGGCGATGTATCGTCCACCACACGCCGAGAGAATCTGTTGGAGTTTATCTGGAACATGTTTCACATATTCATCTATGTTAGATTTTTCATGATCCAGATCGTCCTTTCTCGTGAACAACACAAACATGTACTTCATCATGCCATCTCCGAACACGTCTCTGAAATGATCCACCGTATCCTGCTCTTCCTTGGTAAACCGGTCGATCCTGGTGACCAGCACGATAGCATGAGGGCCTGGGCTGGTCATCCCAACACATTTAACAATCTCCTTGGTAATAGCAACATTTGTCATATCTGTGTCAAACAACCCTGGGGTGTCGATCACGTTGATGTAGCGTCCCATCCTGGTAGCATTTCCACCTTTACAGCTCTTGGTGATAGACGACCCTCCGGCCCTGGAAGTGAACAAGTCCGTACCGAGAAGGGTATTCCCTGTAGCGCTTTTCCCCGAGCCTGTCCGCCCAATAAGAACAATACGGATCTCTTTGTTTAAGAAGGAGCCTCTGCTTTGGTCGACCATAGCGCCTGGAATACAAGAAGCAGTTCAACATATAACTGGAGCGGTGGCATAGCCTAGTGGTTAAAGCGTTCGCTGGTCGGTAGTCACTCTGATGACCCGTGTTCGATTCCCCACATGGGTACAATGTGTGTGTTGATGTAGGTGCACCGGCCACATGTCCACTCTGATATGGAATTAACAAGGAATTTATATCACAGCGTCCTCAACACGAGGCATATGGAGAGACCGTGGTCTGGTGGACAAAGCATTTTCTGGAAAGCGGAAGGGTGGGGTTCGATACCCGACCCCACCGTGTCAAACCAAAATACGTTCCAAGAGGCAATTGTTGTTACCCCGCCTGGTGTATTATAAGGAGATAGAACAAGGACTGGAGGGCATAAAGTTCGCTTTAGTCCGTACTATTAATAGCAGATACACACATTGACACGCACACGCACACGCACGCGCATACGCACGCACACGTCGCTACGAACGCGACTATTAAACCCAACTTCACATCTCCCTAACTACAACGTCATTACATCAAAAACGGGGCGGTGGGGTAGCCTAATGGCGTTCGCTCGTCACGCTGAAGACCCGGGTTCGATTCCCCACATGGGTACAGTGTGAGAAGTCCATTACTGGTGTCCCCCTCCGTGACATTGCTGAAATATTGCATAAAGCGGCGTAAAACCATACTCATTCAAAAGCGAACACACATGTCGAGTGATCACTTCCCTGTCGTTACAAGCGAGCCAGTATGCACTGTTGTTTGGTTGCATTAAACGGATCCAGACACGGATATGCTATTTTTAAAATCGCTTCTTCCGAAAGACGTGATTTTCTAACAATGAATCTAAGATAATCATAGTTAATTTGCAACATACACAAGGAAAGCCGAATCTGTGCATACAACGCTAAAGTTGTTTCTGGTACCAGGTTAAGAAATTTAGCGTTCCAGACCAAACAAATGAAAAAGGTAGCCAAATGTAAAAACAATTTTTAAGTGGTATGAAAGACTGTACCTGTACGTTAAGATAATTAATTGAAACATCTGAGGGTGAGATGAGATGTCTAAATAATTATCTCAATATTTTGTATTTCATTCAGAGCATTCGTGAAGGTGCCCTCCCTCAATCATTAACCTGAACAATGCATCACACGTCACAACCAGTGCGTCACACTCTGATTGGGGCTCTTTTTTCCCTCACACGTTTCAATTTAATGATGATTAACATTCAATAATATACCTGTGTCTGACAAAAATAAATAAATATACATGACATAGAATATTTCCTCATGACCTATAGTGCACCCGTGAAGCTAAATTAAATAATGTATCAGAAATTCGACTTATCTATTTTACCCTTGAATCAACCGCTTATTTATTAGTTCAAAACCAAACGTTCGCCTCAAATTAGCGCCTTCATGTTTAACAGGTAAATCAGCTCTTCACAGAATGATCATATTTAAATAGTATCGGTTTAAGTGTGTTGGTGAAGTGTACAGGACAGCCGCTGACCTCCGGGTAAACTTGTCTCTGATCCCCCGAACAGGAAGTCATCTCTGGGGGGAGGATCCACATGGTAGGCGGGGTTAGGGGCGTAGCATACGGAGCAGTAGCGTCTGCCAGGCAGGTTGATCAGGGTACAAGCTGGACACTCCCACTTCCTACCTGATGAAGCTGCAACCAATCAGACAGATGTAATGTGTAGTCGTGAGAGTATTGCTCAACGATGGAGCCTCATTGGGAAGGTACACAGAAGAAGTACTGTGTGACAATACAATGTTCCGGCTGGGTTACGTTGTACCGTGTGGGGTTTGATGAATATTTTACCATGTAGGTTTTAATGAATTGTACCATATGGGGTTTAATTAATTGTACTGAGTAGGGTTTGATTTAATTTACCATGAGGAGATTTATTAATTGTACCGTGTGTGGTTTAATGAATTGTATCATGTAGGGTTAAATAATTGTACCATGTAGGGTTTAATTAGTTGTACCTTATGTGGTTTAATGAATTGTGTCAGGTGGGTTTTATGATTTGAATCATGTGGGGTTTGATCAGTTGTACCATGTGAGGTTCAATTAATTGTACCATGTAGGGTTTAATGCATTGTACCGTGTGGGGTCCAATGAATTGTTCCATCGGGGTTGAATCAATTCAGGGCTACAGATAAGGGGCCTCAAAATCAATTAAGTACGACATAATATAAGATTTCAAGCGTATTGTGTACGCACATAAATACCTTCGTACGTCTAACATTTAATTTCCGTGCGTATCGTGCAAATGGAAATCTATTTCGGATAAATACTTGTTCAGTTTCTTTTTGCGAAACACGATTTGACACATAAGGAAACCCCGACAGTAGGAATCCCTTGCGTTGCCATGCAACGATATGCGTCACTATTTTTCGATTGGCTAAAAAACCACACTGTTCCTATCTATATCCAGTCGGACATGACATTTCGCGCATCACACGGTCGCTCAGTTATTTCTCACGCGTCTTCAAATACAATTACATGGTTGGAAATAGTGATCGATGAATCGTCCAGACAAACCACATCAACTCACTCACACAAAAACATGTCGGTACTCTTTCAAAATTCTCAGTACACCTTCACTTGCAATATGATGTGTAAGTACACTCACCCCCCCAAAAGTTATCTGGAGCCCTGCAATTGTAACATTTCGGGTTTACTAGAGAGTACAATTTGGGGTTTAATAAACTGTAGCATGTGAGGTTTAATTAAATCTACAACAGGGGAACCGATGCTGGCCCCGACGTGTGGGCAGAGAGTTTAGTCACTTCACTATTGCACTCACGAGATGAATGAATACCTTTAATGAGGTATTGAGGCAACTGATTTTCTCGTCATTCGATGGTGCATCAACGTGTTATCTGTGTGTCGCTGTTGATAGTTATAGCGTATTTGGCTTCTACTTAGCCTTACTTTGATGAGGAAAAGTGTCAGTATCTAACGATAATCCCTGATAAAGCTTTACCAGGTCAATGAAATGGTGAATGTGGCCCTGTTGAACACCTACATAAAAAATTGTAATCCTCAATCTGTGAAGTTTCTCACCCACATTATATCGAGTACCCACAAAACCGATTTATCGAGGACCCTCACTCTCTCCTCAGTATTTTGAGTACTGATCGACACCCCACACCCTTCACCCCAATCAACGATTACCCACGCTCTTCACCCCAATCAACGATTACCCACACTCTTCACCCCAATCAACGATTACCCACACTCTTCACCCCAATCAACGATTACCCACACCCTTCACCCCAATCAACGATTACCCACACCCTTCACCCCAATCAACGATTACCTTCACCCCAATCAACGATTACCCACACTCTTAACCCCAATCAACGATTATCCACACCTTCACCCCAATCAACGATTATCCACACCTTCACCCCAATCAACGATTTCCCACACCTTCACCCCAATCAACGATTACCCACACTCTTCATCCCAATCAACGATTACCCACACCCTTCACCCCAATCAACTATTACCCACACGCTTCACCCCACTCAACGATTACCCACACCCTTCGCCCCAATCAACGATTACCTTCACCCCAATCAACGATTACCCACACTCTTCACCCCAATCAACGATTATTCACACCTTCACCCCAATCAACGATTATCCACACCTTCACCCCAATCAACGATTATCCACACCTTCACCCCAATCAACGATTACCCACACCTTCACCCCAATCAACGATTACCCACACTCTTCACCCCAATCAACGATTACCCACACCTTCACCCCAATCTATCGAGTACGAGTTCACACCCTTCATCCGAACTATCGAATACCCACACCCCTCACCCCAGTCTTCGAATACTGACATCCCACAGTTCTCATTCCCAATCTTCCAAGTACCCCGACCCCTCCGATCTATCGAATGCGTTAGAAATGTTGACCAACAAAGACCCAACAATAAATACAAAGAAGGAAATAAATCAACACCATATTTAGACATGGAGAGAGTTACACATCACAAACTGGTTTCACGGTACACTTCCCACCCCACTAGCCCACCTCGTAGTACTTACCCATGTGTGTCTCTACTTCGATTTGGCTGAAGAGATCTGCAGTCAGAACACACTTGTCAACCAGCTATATCCACCACGCAGTTGAACACGGAAGAAAAATACAAACTGGAAGCAGAGATGAATGTGTGTGTATATTTATTGTTGATGACACAGTCCCTAGTTTCGATTTCACATTCGCGAGATATCAAAGATTATTTCAATGGTTTTTATATTAAGTTTTCTTATTATGTTAAAGTAAAGTATTGGTTGCTATTAAGAGAATGAAACAATGCCATATAGATGTATTATAGAGACATAAATATCAGCCGAGATTCTAGTCATGAACCGTGACGGCGACGAAATCAGCATTAGAATGCATTATATAACCTACTTACACAAACTCCACAGACCTCGGTCCTTTCAACTTACATCAACCATTAGTTAAATTAAAGATTCTGTATTATTTGAAGACAAGGAAATGTTAATCATCAGTGAGCTTTAAAATGATTTACTCACCGTTCAGCCCAGTGTCAGCTTTAAGTACGGTCGGATTTTCCGGATCTATTTTAGCACATGAGCTGGCGCACATTCTTTCTTCAAAACATCCCCCGTGTGGTCATTCTCTTCCCACAGAGGTTACTTGTCATATCTTCCTACGAACCTCTGTTCTAATACGGCCACATTTCCCGGTTCTCATAAAATCCCCTAGCGGCACAAAATCGCAACACAAATTGTCTCCCTTCTTTCTATCCAATCAGAATACGTGTTACATCGACTTAGATCGAACTTGACTAATACCAGCCTGGTTCCCTGGGTCCGTTGCGCCTGCGCTACGCTCCGACACTGACCTAGGCCACCACTGCCGAATGGCGGCCTTCGCTGCAGGGAGACGCGCCATACATTTACTATAGGAAAATCCAAGAACGGGTGGTTAGAATTTTTTCATAGCATTTTCATCGATACTATGGGAAAATATACGTCACCAGAACAACGGCCATCGTTACTTTCAGTGAACAAACACGTTATTTAAGCAGTTTCGAGACACGAAAATCGTCGTTACATTGGCGATATGTAAACAATGACACACACCCTATTTTCATCACCGACATGTGCTTTGATATTTCGTGTCAGCTCGCTATTGCCACGAAGCAGTAATAGCATACAAAGTATGCGAATATTACAATGGCTGCCGTGCTAACATGTTGACATGGATGTCAATCGGCAAAGTCCGCCACTTTCCGTTTAAATAGCGTATGTGGCGAGTCGGTTAGAGGCGCGTTCAGAGAGAATCAGATGCCTTGAAATAACATCTAGAACATGTGCCTGATAAAGAGTTTTCCTATTGCAAAAGAACCTGTTATCCATCAAATTAATGTGTATTGTTATAATACATACGCTTTACGATTTTTAGTTGTTTGTTTTTATTCTTAAGCTTATTTGTTATTTGAAACCAAATCAGCAATATCCCTAATGTATGTTATTGGTCAAGGCTGTTCTTAGTGAACCAGTGATTGATATGATGAGCGTAATCCGACGACGCGTGGTTCAATAGAAGATGTGCCGACTTCTTACGAATAGTATGTAGACTTAATGGGATTGTCTGTAATTTGATAAGCTATTTCTATTGAAAGTTTGCATGTATTTACCTAGTATCTTATAGTTTCTTACTATCTGATAGCTGGAATATTGCCAAGAACGGCGTTAAACAACAACCAAAACAAACCATAGTTTCTTTAAACTGCGTGTTTCTTTGGTACGTCTGAGTATATGCAAGGTCAACGTGGATATCTTACATTCGCTTTACATTCCGCTCACTATCACAATGGTCGCTCTATACAATGGTCCCAGGCAATAAAATCAGCGATCTGTATTTCTGGTGTAGTAGTCTAAGGGAGGTAACTCCAGCGTTCTTTCACCAGTGGTTGTCACTTTTGTCAGATATCGATACCATCGCTTTTCGTACCCTGACAAAATTCATTATGTTCGTTTTAATCATCACTCATTTCTGTGGCTAGGTAGCCTTTGTAAAAATATAACTGGTTCAATGAAAACTGCGATGTGAAACGAATTTGGGACTACTCTGCCATGTAAATGGTGTACATTTCTGCCCCAAAAGAAGGTATTTTGTTTAGAGATAAGATGACTCAGATACTCACCAGCATCATTCGATTGTTATGTTTTATTTCTTACCGGTCAGGCATCATATGAAGGGAGTCTGGCTAAAGAAACAAACTGACCAAAGGAAGCTTCCCCAAACATGGAATGAGGGAAACCGGAAACGGGCCAGGAATGTCAGTTATGCTAAGTAATAGAATGTATATTCATGGAATATTGTGAACCAGCCGTGAACCCACAGACGGACTTGTGGTCTCAATAGAAGTCATATCCGCCAGAGCATCAACCAATCTGGTCTTTGAGGGTAACATAATAATAGTAATAATTTCAAATCACCCCCGTAAATCAGTATAATTAACAATCTATAATAGTTGTAGTTCCGGTATGAGATATGAAAGTAAGATTACCTGGACTTCCTATGTTTGGTCTAATCAGGTCTACCATTGACGAGTGAGTGAGTATGGTTTTACGCCGCTTTTGGCAATATTGCAGCAATATCACGGCGGGGGACACCACAAATGGGCTTAGCACATTGTGCCCATGTGGGGAATCGAACCCGGGTCTTCAGCGTGACGAGCGAACGCCTTAACCACTAGGCTACCCCACCGCCCCCTACCATTGACGAAGTGACCGCCAAGTAATTTACTCAATTCATAGGTATTTAAATGAAAATCACCAATGGAAAGTGGTTGAGGAAACTCCTCTGAGATGTGTTATGTATTAGTGGGAAGAGAACCTTTCAATCCAGTAAGCCCTTCATCCATCATGTTAATGGATAATAGAAACAAACTGTTGTTCTAAGTTGTCTGTGTTACTAGTCTCTCCGTTATCATATATTGGAGAAACGTCAGGGTGGATGGAAACAAACAATGGGAATGTTTGCAGCGAGATAATTCCTGTTTGAATCTGGAAATAAATCCCAGGGCATCATCCCATTGAGAGTACACTCGTTCAAAATACTGTAATGATTTCAATACAAACAGAAATCTCCTCAAGAACCGGAACGCTTTGCCTTATATTAAAACATAATATAATTCCATAAGTTGTGTAACACATTGCATTTACACATTATAGTTTCCAAGAGACAAATAATTTAAAATAATATTTTATAATCTTACAAAATAAAATATAATGAAAACACTCAACTCTTTATCTAAAGGCGTGAATATGTACATTTGTATTTTAGTTGTGTCATCAATGTTGACGGATTGATCATTCCTGTCTGAAACATTTGGTTCAGACAGACCCATTGTGTTAAGCAACATGGACTTTCTTCCAAGGATTGTATTAGTTGTTGCACCATCTATCCTCGTCGTTCAGACTTCCTGGTGCATCATACAATTAGTAACAACTGTTGAACAGTGTTTCAGTGTAAACTTACTGTAACCGGTGCCCTGTTTACAACTGTAGCCATGGCAACTAGGGCTGGATATTGCCCTGATTCTCATATTGCGATATATTGCAATAATTTAAGAGATATTGCAATATATATTGTGACATATTGGATGGACGGTTTCTGCCCAAGTGCGTACACCATAAATTCATAATAGCTCTCGGTTCCCACCTACTTAGTTCTGGGGAGCTAGTGGGGTCAGCAATTTTATACACTCGCACTGGGGGTGGGGGTTGGGGGCAGCAAGTTTGTATATAACGATAATATTAAAATTATGCTACCCCCAAGCCATAAATTATGAGCGGTCCCTTCATTCCTCCAAAACGACGTAACGCATTTGGTAGAATATTTGGCACTTTTGGACGCACTTATACATATTATCCCACTTGTAAAATCTTACATGAAACCAACAGAGATAAAAGAATGTTTGGCACTTTTTTTGCTTTGGAAATCAAGGGCAGATAATGCAAAGGGAGCTAACTCTGGATGACCCAATATATTGCAGAATCTGAACCATATCGCGATAATCGTATCGCGAGATACTGTACCGGTATATACCGGTTTACCGGTAATATTACACAGCCCTAATGGTAACACCCCGAGCAGTAGTGTAGAAGCACACCCAAATGAAGCTGTTTCTGGGGTTGACTGTCTGTGAGATCCGGTGACGTCTTTGTCCTATATCACAAAGACCATCGTGTCCCTCATCAAACACAAACACAGATCCGTCGATCACCAACTCAACATAAGTTAGACAGTTTTGCCATCGTCTCTGGCCCGATTCATAACGGGAAGCAATTTCGAGCGGACATTTCGAACTCTGCATTAAGTCTTCAGATACTCTAAAGTTTCTTGCAGCGATCCGGGGTATCTCACACCGCCTCGACAATCAGCTTAGAGGTGTTGCTAATAGTGCTTTAACCTTTAATATGGCAGCAGCCGTACAAGAAACATTAAGACGTGTGCTGGAGTCTTAGCTGTACAATATAAGGAGATGGAACACGTGAACAAAGGGAATAGTTTAATACGGTTAGAAAGTCAAAGGGTCAATACAACATCGCAATGATACACAAAACTATTTGGGAGTGGGATGCACCTAAACACACATCTACCGTTAAGTTGAGTTCAAAACAGGAAAAAAGGTGAAAGTTTGGTTGATGTTTTACTTTCTATGACTGCCATAGGTTCAAGGAGGAGGAACGACTTGCGAGGTTTATGATGCAACTGTCCATTAAATAGCAATATTTCGAAAACGCATATGGGGCTTTTCGTAACATTTCACATTCATCAAAAAGAATTGGGATGAGTATTTAGGCATGAGGTAACTCCAGCGTTCTTTCACCAGTGGTTGTCACTTTTTGTCAGATATCGATACCTATCGCTTTTCGTACCCTGACAAAATTCAGCCATGTCTCGTTTAATCTCATCACTCTACTTTCTGGTGGCTAGGTAGCCTTTGCAGTGCCAAAATATAACTCAATCTCAATGAAAGCTTCGCGGGATGTGAAACGAATTTGGGACTTCCTCTGCCGCTGTAAATGGTATGCATTTCTGCCCAAAAGAAGTTGTATTTTGTTTAGAGATAAGATGACTCAGATACCTTCCAACCTGTAGCACTCATTCGATTGTTATGGTTTTATTTCTTACCGTATCAGGCATCATATGAAGGGAGTCTGGCTAAAGAGCAAACTGATCTTCAAAGGAAGCTTCCCCAAACATGGAATGAGGGAAACCGGAGCAGACTTTCCGGAAATGTCAGTTATGCTAAGTAATAGAATGTGTATTCATGGAATATTGTGAACCAGCCGTGAACCTAACAGACGGACTTGTGTGGTCTGGTTAGGGGGTCATGATCTGCCAGATATCAAATCCAATCTGATGTTTGAGGGTAAGCATAATAATAGTAATGTTCAAATCACCCCTCGTAAATCCGGTATAATCTTAACAATCTATAATAGTTGTAGTTCCGGTATTGAGGATATGAAAGTGAATTACCTGGACTTCCTCATGTTTGGTCTAATCAGGTCTATACCATTGACGATTGAGTGAGTATGGTTTTACGCCACTTCAAGCAATATTGCAGCAATATTTCACGGCGGGGACACTTACAAATGGGCAGTAGCACATTGTGCCCATGTGGGAATTCCGAACCCGGTCTCTTCAGCGTGGACGAGCGAACGCCTTTAACCACTTCAGGGCTACCCCACCGCCCCTACCATTGACAGAAGTGACCATAAGTAATTTACTCAATTCATAGGTATTTAAAATGAAGAAAATCACCAATGGAAAGTGGGTTGAGGAAACTCCTCTGTTGAGATGTGTTATGTGTATTAGTGGGAAGAGAAACCTTCTCAATCAGTAAGCCCTTCATCCATCATGTTAATGGATAATAGAAACAAACTGTTGTCCTAAGTTGTCTGTGTTACTAGTCTCCGTTATCATATATATTGGAGAAACGTCAGGGTGGATGGAAAAAACAATGGGAATGTTTGTAGCGAGATAATCCTGTTTGAATCTGGAAACAAATCAATGGGCATCATCCTAATTGCGAGTATAATTCGTGTTCAAAATACTGTAATGATTCTCTAATACAAAATAGAAATTTCCCTCAAGAACTGAACGCTTTGCCTTATATTAAAATATACTATAATTCCTTAAGTTGTAAAACACATTGTATTTCACATAATTATAGTTTCTAAGAGACAAATAATTTGAAAATAATATTTTATAATCTAAGAAAACAAAATATAAATGAAAACATCAACTCTTTTTATCTAAAGGCGTGATCCATTCTACTCTTTATTTTAGTTGTATCATCCATGTTGATTGATTGATCATTCCTGGTCTGAAAGACTTTGGTTCAGACCCATACAAGGAATATTGACTTCACTTTCCAAGGATTGTATTAACTGTTCACCATCTTCCTCGTCGTTCAGACTTCCTGGTGCATCACAACTAGTAACAACTGTTGAACAGTGTTTCCATTGTAAACTTACTGTAAACCGGTGCCCTGTTTACAACTGTAGCTATGGCAACTAGGGCTGGATATTGCCCTGATTCTCATATTGCGATATATTGCAATAATTTAAGAGGATATTGCAATATATTGTGACATATTGATGGATTTGTTTCTGCCCAAGTGCGTACACTTATAAATTCATAATAGTCTTCAGTTCCCACCTACTTAGTTCTGAAATTTAGTGGGGTCAGCAATTTTATACACTCGCACTGGGGTGGGGGTTAAAGCAGCAAGTTTGTATATAACGATAATATTAAATTATGCTACCCCTGCCATAAATTATGAGCGGTCCCTTCATTCCTCCAAAACGACGTAACGCATTTGGTAGAATATTTGGCACTTTTGGACGCACTTTATACATATTATCCTAATTTGTAAAATCTTACATGAAACCAACAGAGAGATAAAAGAATGTTTGGCACTTTTTTGCTTTGAAACTCGGGGCAGATAATGCAAAGGGAGCTAACTCTGGATGACCCAATATATTGCAGAATCTGAACCATATCGCGATAATCGTATCGCGAGATAACAATACTGGTATATACCGGTTTTACCGGTAATATTACACAGCCCTAATGGTAACACCCCGAGCAGTAGTGTAGAAGCACACCCAAATGAAGCTGTTTCTGGGGTTGACTGTCTGTGAGATCCGGTGACGTCTTTGTCCTATATCACAAAGACCATCGTGTCCCTCATCAAACACAAACACAGATCCGTCGATCACCAACTCAACATAAGTTAGACAGTTTTGCCATCGTCTCTGGCCCGATTCATAACGGGAAGCAATTTCGAGCGGACATTTCGAACTCTGCATTAAGTCTTCAGATACTCTAAAGTTTCTTGCAGCGATCCGGGGTATCTCACACCGCCTCGACAATCAGCTTAGAGGTGTTGCTAATAGTGCTTTAACCTTTAATATGGCAGCAGCCGTACAAGAAACATTAAGACGTGTGCTGGAGTCTTAGCTGTACAATATAAGGAGATGGAACACGTGAACAAAGGGAATAGTTTAATACGGTTAGAAAGTCAAAGGGTCAATACAACATCGCAATGATACACAAAACTATTTGGGAGTGGGATGCACCTAAACACACATCTACGTTAAGTTGAGTTCAAAACAGGAAAAGAGGTGAAAGTTTGGTTGATGTTTTTACTTTCCTATGACTGCCATAGGTTCAAGGAGGAGGGAACGACTTGCGAGGTTTATGATGCAACTGTCCATTAAATAGCAATATTTCGAAAACGCATATGGGGCTTTTCGTAACATTTCACATTCATCAAAAATTGGGATGAGTATTTAGGCATGAGATATTCAGCCATAACAATGGCATCGGGCTGGTTTGAATCTCATGTAGTGAGATACGAGATAAACTAGAGCAGAGAAACACGTATTGTCCTATGGATGAAAATCTTATCCAGCGTTTTCATTGTGTGTAAGTACAGAAAGTCGTAATGGACCATAGACAGTTTGATGATGGTTGCCATGGCAGCAGTAGTTTGTTCGAGGTGGTCGTTGATGTGGACGTCTACAACTTCACCATGATCGCCATCACATCGGCGGCGACTAAAACAAAATGATAGAGATAAAATAATGTTATACATTCAGCATTACATTTCACAGATGCTATAATAGCTACTCGTTGTTCATAAAACGTCCGTAGACCGCCTCCGTGGTGTAGTGGTTAGAGCGTCCGACCGGAGAGCGGAAGGTCGCGGGTTCGAACCAAAAGAGTGGAGAACTGGTCGGTCGGTGTCAGTACAATGTGTCATGTGTTAATCGGGTGTCATTGCATGTACAGTAAACTATAAAGAACTCGAAGGGATTCGATGTAACCGTAGTTCGTTATATCTGCCATTTCGTTATAAGTGTGGTCGTCATAAACGTAGTTTACCATAAGTTCACTTATCTATTGCATATGTAACGTTGATTACACGTCAGCATAACCAAACTGTGTGGATCAATGCTCGGGGCATCAATAACTAGAACGTCTGATCCAGACTGGATTATTTACGTACCGCGCCAGCTGGTACATCACTGTGATAAACAACCAACACATGCAAAGTCTGTAAATTTACACTCACTGCCGTTGTTCCAGTTTGTGCTTGTTCCTGTAGCTGTGGTCAGGATGTAAGGGAAACTGGTGGCGCCTTGCTCCCATGGACACCCATCACCTCCAGCTTGGTCCAGCACCGACAACCAGCCCTGGTCGTTGCTACAGCCGTCATAGATTTCGTTGATGACGAAATGTCGAATGCCAGTATATCTTTAAGCAAGAAATGTTTGGTTCGAGAGATTAAAATTGTGTTGTGACACAAATCTATTTAACGTTTAACTTGTAGGCATCGGAATCTCTGTGCTTCATCACACCAGTCGTCATTCAAAATTATCTAACTGGATTATCAGCTTTATCTGGATTACAAAGTTTATCGATCACTCTGGTTTGCCTTGTTTCTTTACAGGCCGACGTTGCAAGCGTCTGGCAAAAAATATTTTTCATTTTCCATTTTTTCCATAAATTTTGTGAATGGCGAGAACTTCAGGTCCTTTTCGCGAACACCAGATATTATCAGTGATCAATTCATATACATTCCACCGCTTTTTCTGTCCCAGTACACCAAATGGAATTTCTTTCGGACGATAGTCAAGAGTTTTGCTCTTTGTCATTTTTGAAGGAGGTTGGATGGGCGGGGGACTGGATAATCCTGAAGCGCGGGCCAGATGTGTACATTCTTTTGTAGGTCAGCTTATATGTTAATCCGTTAATCCTGTATCGTGCTTGATTACGATGTAAGGGCCTGAGACCAAAACCTCGTTGTATACAATAAACAAGAACTGACTTACCAACTGATACCCGGGGGCGGTGGGATAGCCTAGTGGTTCAAGCGTTTTATTACCAACGTGGTCAACGTATGGGTAGCTGCATACTAATCTCGTACGTCACACGCTTGATAACGGTATAACAATCTATACCGTAACGTCGCCATTGTCAGAAATAAAGAAGTTGATCATCCATAAAGTCTAGTCATCTCCAAATGAAGGTAGACACCAATACTTGACGGTGGCTAAAATGACACACACAAGAAATATACTCAAAGGCAAGAGTTATTGTGTTTGAACTGAAGTTAGATCTGTGAATAAACAACTGATATTTTTATGATGAGACTTTTTTTAATATTGCAAGAAAATCATTCCACAACAGAAAATCATCCCAAATTTTAAACCTTTTTGGCGGACACATGCTAATGAGGTCACAGTGAGAGAACGGTCAAAATTAAATTCACACCACAGTCAATAATGTGTATGTCACCATGAGCATTGATGCATGCTTGACACATGTGCCTTCTAGAGCCAATCAAACGTCGCAAGAAGTCTTGTGGAATGGCATTCCATACCTGTTGAAGCACGGGGATTTGGCCAACGTCTAAATCTCCTCTCCATTACGCCCTTGACATGTTCGATAGGTGACTGAAGTAGGCGTTCGGGCATGTGGGCGATTCAAGAGGAATCTGGATTTGTCAGTGAAGCGAACATGTCTCGATTCACTGGCTCTCCACCGCAGATGTTGTCTGCACCACTGCTGTCGTAGACGTTGGTGACGTAATGTCAAAATCTGTCGTCTGGCAGGACGTCTAGCACGTATCCCGTGTGCAGCCAGACGCCGGCGAATGGTCCTTGGCGGTATCTTGTTGACACCAGGAACTGTTCGGGCTGTCAGTGTGGCTTGTTGGAATCTTTGGCGCAGATGGTTGGTTCGAATCCAACGATCGTTGCGTGGCGTGGTTACAGGTGGACGGCCACTTCGGGGACTGTCTGCAACGACGGCGTTTTCTTGATAACGTCTCAACAAGCGGCATATGGTGTTCCTGTGCACGTTAAACTGGTGTGCAACGTTGCACTGGGGTGTTGCGGTTTCAAGCTTTCCAATGGCTCGCCATCTTTCATT
Source organism: Haliotis rubra (assembly GCF_003918875.1). NCBI lineage: Eukaryota > Metazoa > Mollusca > Gastropoda > Lepetellida > Haliotidae > Haliotis > Haliotis rubra. The sequence continues at coordinate 1,062,329 of NW_025766983.1, read as the reverse complement.
TTCAGCTAGCCGTGGCATCGACAAATGGAAGCAGATTCTTCCAAATTTGTGTTTTTCGGATAAGTCGACGTTTAAACAATTTATCTTTAAGGTGGCAATGATTCGAGGTTTAGAGCCACACTTTTTAAAGGGCACGTTTTATGCCTGTTTTCCACGGACTTCTTGAAATCAAGAAAAACGCATGCAAAACAAAAACTACCGACAGGGCCCTCTTTTGGTTATGGATAAAGTGTAATATAAAGAATATTAAAATGCGTTATAAAACTTTTCTCATGTATATAAACAAATATGTTGAGCACACTAACTTTTGCCTGTGAGTATAGTTTCATGGTTGTGTTTTGGACCGTATGTTTGCGGTGTGACGTGGCAATTTTGGATTCAAATTTGGATGAAACATTGCTGAAATTGATATTTAGTCAAGTACCGGTCAATCGAAAGTACACAGTAATATATCTTTAAGCAAGAAATGTTTGGTTCGAGAGATTAAAATTGTGTTGTGACACAAATCTATTTAACGTTTAACTTATAGGCATCGGAATCTCTGTGCTTCATCACACCAGTCGTTATTCAAAATTATCTAACTGGATTATCAGCTTTATCTGGATTATCAGGTTTACCGATCACTCTGGTTTGCCTTTCTTTCTTTAAAGGCCTTACGTTGCATGCGTCTGGCAAAAAATATTACGTTTGCTGTGTTTCCAGCCTTCATACGTTTTGGCGTCAAATCCAGTTTTCAAGTATATGCTATATTTTTTTTCCAGCAGTGTATATCCGATGTACAATATATTAAACTGGTAAAATTTGTTTCTTACCCTTCAATGCTGAAGATGTTGGTGGGTGTTTCTGGTGCCACCAAATCGTTCCATGAGGAAGCTATCACGTGACTACGTTCAAGCCAGGAAGTAACGTTGCATCCGTTGCAGTCAAATGTCACGTTGCCAATCATGTCGCCATCTTTGTAGAGACCCAGTAAAACCTGAGAAAATCATGGTTAAAAAATCATGGTTATATGATTCTGGATACAGACCCACTCTTTGGAGGCTCCATAAGACATCATAGTATTACAGTATAAGTCTTTTCTAATAAGGGAAGGGTTGACGTTTCCCATGGCAACGAGACGGAAGTGGGGTACAAGACATTTTCATATATAACTTCGATATTTACATCGTTATCATTTAATTATGTTTGACCCAAACATTTCTGTCATTTGACCACAATTGTTAGTATTTCAGCAAAATATCCTTTTCTTACAGGTGTTAGCACGTGCCTGTGAAACTACTTAAATATATCACCTGTGAAACAACGATCATGCAATCCACACTTGAATATATCACCTGTGAAACTACGATTATGCAATCCACACATATATCACCTGTGAAACTACGATCATGCAATCCACACATGAATATATCACCTGTGAAACTACGATCATGTAATCCACGCTTAGATCACCTGTGAAACTACGATAATGCAATCCACAAATATCTAACCTGTGAACCTACGATAATGCAACACACACATATCTCACCTGTGAAACACCCCAGTGGTCCCACGTCTCCAGATGTCTTGTTCTGTAGTGACGGTCACACGGTATTGAACCGTTGAGGGACAGGCAGCCCTTGGGGACGTTGTTGACGATGGTGTACTGGTCGTCGCGACGAGTGGAGTTTGTGTATTCCTCAAGAGCTGATTGGTTGATGCCAGCAGTTGCTCGGAATACGAGCGTCCACTCGCCCAACTTGGGGGCACCTGGAACATCACAGAATATAGGCCATGTTAACATTGATGTGATTGTGACATATTCTTACATGGTCTTACGTACCCTCTCCTGTGGACATCTATTTTACACTACTTCAAAGCCCTTTGAAGGAACAGAAACTCGCATCGTCTTCTAGTCCCGTCTCAAGACATTTCTGTTCAGACTATCATCAAATGAAAAGTACATGGAATATCAACAGCAACAGGCATCTATTTGTCTTGCATCTATGACGTAATAGCAGTGGTGATGTACCTATTTAAGTAGTACATTCTGAGATTTCAATTCACGTACACCTTTGCTTTTTTCTCTTAGTTTTCCGAGCATTCTAAGTCATCCTTTTAGGGGTATAAATGTTATTTGCAAATATGTGAGCGAATTCTTCCCTAATAACGGCACCTGTCTCAAACACGTACAAGGGCCAATGAAAGTTTTAAATGGTTAGGACCTTATTATATTCACATACACCTACCGTTCTGCGGTTCCAGGATAACCCATTCGGTCACGTTCCCCTCCACGGTGGCGTTGTTGTTCAGAACGCTGGCGTCATGGAGTTGGCACACGCTGGTGACGGTGTTGAAGTTGATGACAACACAAGCAGCATTGCAGCGACAGTGACCACTACATTTTGCCACTGTGCAGTGGTTGTCGGATGGCTGACAGGGAATAGACTCCAACATCCCGCTTAGAATATGATAGCCATAGTATCTATCAAATACTTCAGTATTGGTACATATAGTATCAAAACTGGTCAAGATTAGAAAAAGTATGTAAGGATGTTTGTACATTGTGAAAATATGTACTGTTTGAATATCAAGTCCTATCTGCTTTATATCATCGCACCTTCCTAGTCCAGATGCAAACTTCATATAGATCAATCAGTTGTTGTCAAAGCACTGAGGAACAGTTTACACTTACTTGATCGATACTTTCTAATGTCGTTCCATTCCTTATGAAAGATGATGCGATCGAACACCAAGTACACTACTTTGTTTGCGTAATTAAACAACACACGACCCATTACTGTGGCCGTGTACCGCTTTGTTTCAGGGTTTGTATTAATGTGACTAAGCGTCAACTACAGTCCAGACAATAATTACCTGACGCAGGTGTCAAGTACATACATTGTCAAATAGCTGCTAGTGTTTAAATAACTACATTAGAACGATAAAAATACCTTTGTTGTAAGTAAGTGACAAATGCAATAGCTCAATACCTTCACGGTCACAAAATCAATATTTTGTTTAATGAAAGTCACCATTGTGAGGATATCAAGGGATAGGTTATCTCCCCTGTTTAATCTATTGCCACTTGACAATAGCATTACATATTAAGAGTTTTATTTACGTTTTTCTAGGCCACAGGCCCACAGTACAAAACATTTCAATATTGTGATTACAAATGGAGTGATTCATACAATTTCAAAGCAAAATATATGTATTTAGACAAATTCACAGAAGTAAGTTGATGATTTGAGGACATAAGTCGAACAAATGTTTCAAATGAGGGGTTACCGTAGTATTTGTACTCAATATACTGCTTTCTTAAGTCGGTGAAGGCACAGCAGACAAGGATAAAATGGTACTCGTTTTCGACAAGCTGGATGTTATATCGAAGGCAGTATCTACATAAACGGTTCTCGATGTCTATGCCCAAACGTCTCCCCATTTCGATCATTAGCTGGTGGCAGCCACATCTGAATCTAGTTAACGCTTCAATGGCGGGGAACTGATTTGTGAGAGATAGGATTCCGCATGCAGAACTGTTTTGTAAGATGAATAAGCTGTCAACTTGGAGTTAGATGCTACTGAAGCCTGCCATCGTTGAATGTTGTAGTCAGACACTCTTTGTTTGAACTCAGACATGAAAATATCAATATGTCCAATATCTTGCATAACCCAAGCGTACCCGAATCCAAACTGGAATAGAATATGTTTGATTTTTGTGGCCCAAGAAGATCTGTTGACGTTGTCTAATCCATATAGCATAAGATAGGTTTGCTTCGGTAATCTGACGTTATTCATGTTGATTATTTTTGCGCAATATTTAACACATTTATTTACATAAGAAACATATAATAGAGGTCGTCCACTTTCGCCGAGCACTGCATCATTGCAGGTTGTCAAAGGCAGATGTAGAATTCGTTTAATGAACTTTGTCTGTACCCTCTCAATTTGTTCTACCACCTCATATCCCCAGAGCTCGGCGCCGTATGTAAGTATTGGAAGGACCATACTGTCGAAAATCCTCATTGCAGTGGTGATCTGTAATCCGCCACACATATAGTGAAGTCTGTATATGTGTAGACATACCTTCTCCGCCTTCTGTGCTAACACCTGTCTCGATCTTGTCCACACTAGTTTGGGTGTAAAATGAAGTCCGAGATACTTATAATACGAGACAGTTTCTATTTGGGATCCTCTGTAGTACCATTTTTCATATGAACGTAAATATCCACCTTTTCGGAATACAACGATTTTGGATTTCTGCATATTCAACGTCAATCCCCATTTTTTACAAAAATTACTGACACAATTGATTTGGTCCTGTAGTTTTCCGGCGGAGTCCGCGGCGTTAGCAACATCATCGGCGTAGAGCAGTGAACATACATTAGGGAATTCCTCTGATATAAATATTCCTTTACAGTTAGACGTTGACATCTCAGTGACTAGTTCGTTGATGTATAAAATGAACAACAGTGGACTGACCATGCAACCTTGGCGTGTACCAATACATCACTGAAAAAAATCCGTAAGCCCTTTATCTGTACGGACACGACTGAAGCTTAGAGTACATATTTCTTAAAACTTTCAAGATGTTCCCATGTATTCCATATTTGATAAGCCGATGCCACAGTAATGTATGATTGACGCTATCGAAAGCCTTAGAGAAGTCAATAAAGAAGACGTACATTCTCCCTCCAGTTGATTTAGACAAGTATTTCGCGATCATACCGTAGAGAGAGAACATGTTGTCAACTGTACTATACCCTTTCCTAAAACCTGACTGATTCTCAAGAATGATGTTGTTTTCTGTGATCCATTGTTGAAGTCGCTGATTTAATATTTTAGTGAAAATCTTTCCAATTACCGGCAGGAGCGAGATTCCTCTGTAATTATTTGGATCGGATAAGGAACCATTCTTGTGTAGTGGACAGATAATAGCTTTGCACCATGTAATTGGGAAATTGCCAGTTGCTAATATTTCATTAAAAAGGTATGTCAGACTAGCTGAAATGTAATTGACAGAATGTTTCAATAACTCTGATGAAAGACCATCACAGCCTGGCGCTTTTCGGCATTTAAGATTCCGTATAGTATCTGTGACTTCACGCAGTGTTATTTCGTCGTTGAGTTGATAAGGAAATAGTTGGTTACAATCATTACAATGTGAGTCATGATCTGATAGGTCGTTTGTTATGCCATCAATAATGGTTGAATCCGTTGTTACAGAGTTTAGCAAGTGTTCGAAATAGGTAAACCACTCGGTGCCACTGATTTTGTTGGTAGACGAAGAAGTAGCTTTAATTGATTTAATAGCTTTCCACAATTCCTCAGGGTTGTCATGAATGTTATGGAACTTCTCTTTAATATGTAACTGATGAGAGGATTTCGTAAGTCTGCATGATGATTTAAAGACACGTTTCATTTGTTGGTATTTTCGAAAATCCATTGAAGCGTCTGTCAATCTGAACTTGTCGAGAATAGCATTACCAACTGAATGAAAAGCCGTCAGACCCAACCATTTTGAAAAGACGTTTCATTTCCTTCGTGAAGGTCAAATTTCCTTCTAAACTAGAATTGATTGGCTTGAAATACTGATTTGCTGGCGAATTATGTTTAAGATCCATTCCGTTTCACAGATCTTGGTAAAATTACGACATTCGACTGCAAGTATGAATTGATGCAGGTATAGTTATTTTATTAGTGTGAAATATTAAACATTGGTACCAAAGAAAACCCAGATTTGACTAACCTCAGAAACATATTTCATTTGGTGTAATGGGCAAAATAACTGTGAAAATCATATCAACTGACCACTGAAAATAGGTGATGACGCCAGGTGTTCGTAGAACCACTACTTAAATTTAGGCCCTTCATAATATACTAATGGGTACACACATGTTCTGCCTTCGAGACTACCATGTAAATATCGTTTTGAAAAACGTATCGCCAACTCGGCAATCAGCTATGAGGTGTTGTTTCCTTTGCTCTTCGGTTTATACATTCAGTTCAACAAGGATTTAAACATAATATGGCAGCAGCCGTACAAAAAAAACATTAAGACGTGTGCTGGAGTCTTAGCTGTACAACATAAGCAGATGGAACACGTGAACAAAGGGAATAGTTTAATACGGTTAGAAAGTCAAAGGGTCATTACAACATCGCAATGATACACAAAACTATTTGCGAGTGGGATGCATCTAAACACACATCTACGTTAAGTTGAGTTCAAAACAGGAAAAGAGGCGAAGGTTTGGTTTATGTTTTTATTTTTCTATGGCTGCCCTAGTTCAAGGAGGAGGGAACGATTTGCGAGGTTTATGATGGAACTGTCCATTAAAAGCAATACTTCGAAAACATATAGCTGTACAGACGCACTTTCAAAACGCATATGGGACTTTTCGTAACATTTCACAAACATCTAATAAAGTTGGTGTGAGTATTAGGAGTGAGATATTCAACCACAATAATGCCATCGGACGGGTTTGAATCTCATGTAGTGTGATACAAGATAGAATAGAGCAGAAGAACATACACTGGCCCCCCAAAAAAGAACGCATAACCAAAATATATGTTTTCCTTTACATGTTTTATAAAATCGGATTACACAATAAATAATGAATGTGCAACAACCAAATTTTACACAGGGTTAGGCACACGTTTCCTCAAATACATACAGTATGTTAAAGCTCTCGGAGACTTATGTGTCTGTGGCGGCACTGTGCCAAAGTCAGTACGTGGTGTGACCACCACGAGCATCGATCACTGCTCTGCACCGCCTGGCCATGGACTGAATGAGTCGTCGAACCTGACGTTGTGGAATCCTTCTCCACTCATCCTGCAATGTATGGCTCAGCTGTTGTAGCGTCTGTGGTTGAGGCTGTCGGCGTCGTACACGTCTGTCTAGCAGATCCCACAAATGTTCAATGGGGTTGAGATCCGGCGATTTGGATGGCCATGGCAGCATATTAACATTGTTGTTGCCAAGATAATTCATGGTAAAACATGCAGTATGCGTTGTCCTGCTGGAAAATCTCTCTTCTGACGTCAATGGCGGGAATAAGGTGACGTTGGAGGATTTCATCAAGGTAGCGTACAGCAGTTAAATTGTCCTGCACGTGCACCAGATCTGTCCCACCATTCGAGCATATGCCTGGTCACATCTTGACACTTTCACCGCCGAATCTTTCGACTATCGCGAATACAGTGTCGAGTGTAGTGTTCATTTCTCCGCCTGTAGACTCGCATCCTACCATCATGGCGATACATCATCACTAAACAGGAACCTCCTCCAGTTCACTAGGGTCCATGGTCGAACGTTTCTGTTCCATTGCAGACGTGCACGACGATGCTGATGCCGCAGAACAGGCGCTGTATGTGGTCGCATTGGTCTTCTCTCATGCTGTCGCAGGTGATTTCTGATGGTTTGCGCTGATGCTCTACGAAACCCCGGGACATTGTTGGCTGTGTATGATTCACTGACTGTCCGGTTGCGAAGATGCAACACCCGGATGTAGCGGTCCTGTGACTGAGTTGTGATCCTTGGTCTACCAGATATCGGTCGATCTTTTGTAGAGTTGTGGAGTATGTAGCGCTGCCACAGACGGGAGATGGTACTGTACCTCACGTTGAAGTGCCTGGCTACTGATGACGGACTTTATCCAGCTTCCAGACGTCCAGTGGTTCTTTTTCTACAGTCTTCATTCAGTCTTGGCATCTTGAAGATCGCTTATACGGATCATCTTAGAGTGATTCGCAACGGGACTGCCAGATTTTATACCCACCGGTATGAAGCTTTAGTACCCGTATTTGCACGTGCAACATGCTTTTTCTCCATGCGATTTCTCCCAGTTTTCGCCAAATGTTGTGTTCGTGTGCAATAAAGTATTGTAAGCGCCATATTCACAATTAGCAATGACATATTGATTCATCTTTAAAAAGATTCTACTTTGAAAAACAGATTTTAGCTATGCGTTTCTTTCTTTTTTCTTTTTTGTTTGGCCAGTATACATGTATATTGTCCGATGGATGAAAAAATTATCCAGCGTTTTCAATGTCTGTTAGTACAGAAAGTCGTAATGGTCCGTAGACAGTTTGGTGATAGTTGCCATGGCAGCAGTGTTTTCTCAAGGTGGTCGTTGTTGTGGACGTCTAGAACTTCACCATGATCGCCATCACGTCGGCAGCGACTGGATCTGAAACAAAATGATAGAGATAAACATCGCATCTTACAAATGCTTTAATAATGCCTACGTATTGTTCATAAACGTCCGTAAGTCAAGTTATGCCTAAAGATGCGGTCTCACAGTGCGACCTGTAGCAACATCTTGTACAACTGTCACACCCAGCTGCTTTGCACTCTCTTTCCACTGAAACGTTGCTTTTGACAGCTCATTTTATTCTACAGCATCACAGTGGGAGAAATGCCTGGTCTGTTTAGTCTACCATCTGATGAATCAAAACTGGTTGCAGAGCGTTGCGAGCAATCACGGTAACCACAATACATCGAAGCTAAGTCCACCTTTAATTTACTGAATTTATACTTTTACACCAGAACCCAAAGAATCAGCTGAACTGAAGCACGAAGTCATAAGGACAAAATTCTAGTCACCCATCGTTGGATATAGAAAGAACCCCAGTGTTAGTTTTTCTATGCAAACAGCTTCGGGTCTTCTCGTTCAGCGACGTTCACGATATAAACTGCCGGGCAAAGTATACACCCTTGTTTGAATGAAGAAAGAAGAATTGGGCATGATACGTGTGTCATAGCTGTGTTTCTACCTTATATATACCCTATTCTATTTTACTCTCTTCAGACTTACATCGTTCGATAATGTTCGAATTTCTGGGTCAGATCCAGTTTTCAAAAAGTAAACTTTCTTTTCCAAGGCATTGTTTCAAAGGGGTTATAAGGGGCTATTATAAGCGTGGTCATCATAAGCGTAGTTAACCATAAGTTCACTTATCTATTGGATATGTAACGTTGATTACACGCCATCAGAACCAAACGGTGTGGATCAATGCTCAGGGCATCAATAACCGGAACGTCTGACCCAGACTCGATTATTTACGTACAACCATCAGCTGGTATATCGCTGTGATAAACAACCAACACGTGCCAAGTCTGTACATTTCCACTCACTGCCGTAGGTCCAGCTTGTGCTTGTTCCTGTAGCTGTGGTCAGGATGTAAGGGAAACTGGTGGCGACATTCTCCCATGGACATCCATAACCTCCGTATTGGTCCAGCACCATCAACCAGCCCTTATCGTTACCACAGCCGTAGTAATGTTCATTGATGACGAAATGTCGACTGCCATCTCTACAAGCAGGATCCATGCACGTATTAGTATTTTAACCAGGGTAACAAAACCATTTCAGTAATCACATCGAGACCAAACTAGTAAATATGTCAAAGTGGTTCGGTGTGGTTGAGATGTGTCATTCGTCTGATGATGGTCTGCCTTCTAGTGTCAAACGTTCGCATCTATTTTCCCTTTATACCAAACGGAATATGTTTCCTCGGATAGCCAAGACTGGGTAATATGCTTTTGCACTCAGTCTGACATTCTATATTTACCAGGTATACCACTAACTATCTCAGCGACTGTATTTGATAATATCGGCGCATAACATGCACGTGCGATTCAATAAAATCGTGATATTATATCCCACGCACAAAATTATAAATTATATCTGTTAGGTTTTGGCAACACAAACGCAATTTTAGGCTTGTAAGTCACAATAAAAACACTTTTCACATCATTTACGTTGTTTTGGGATTGGTTTTAGTTGGTGGTCAGTTTGTATGTTAATCATTTTCTATGAATTGCTATCAGTTGAAGGTATATAGATAACGATGTAAGAATCTACACCAATATATCACTCCATACAATAAACAAGAAGTTGTTAATCATAAATTAGTTGACTCTCCAACTTCTATGATGCCGATCAAACACTATCAGTTAGTGATAATACCATGTTTTCGTGAAAACACATGCAAAGGAAAGTCAACTATTCAGAATCAGACATACTTTTTGTCATAGATACACGTGCTTTGTAAGTTTCCTCTGATTGACAGCCATGATATATTTTAGGCCGTCTCTTGAACAATGGCTAAAGAGGAACAAAAAGTCGTAGTTTAATATGAATACAAACTGAAATTGTTTGGTATTTGGTATGTCATCGGGAAAAGGAAAGAAACCAATTTACCTTGTAAAATCAAGATGGTAAGGTTCAGATATAGTTCTGAAATATCTCACAAGCAAAACCGGTGTCATCTCTACATGTAATGTGATATAACAGGGAGGGAATTTGGATTTCAAATTAGGATGAAATATTGCTGGAAGGGATATTTAGAGAAGTGCCGTTCATACGACAGTATGTATCCACCAATATTTGATGGTGGCTGAACATGACATAAATAAGTAATGGTTATTCGATGGTTGTGTTTTTGTCCTTAACTTTGGTATGTTTACAGCCTTGTTACGTTTTAGCTTTTATCCAGTTTTAAAGTGTATGCTATATTTTTCCCGAGCAGTTAATATCCGATGTACAATATAAATGTGCATCTTAAACTGTTTAAATTGTTTATTACCCTTCAATGCTGAAGATGTTGTAGGATGTTTCTGGTGCCATCAAATCGTTCCATGAAGATGCTATCACGTGACTATAATGAAACCAGGAAGTAACGCTGCATCCGTTGCACTCAAATGTCACGTTGCCAATCATGTCGCCATCTTTGTAGAGACCCAGTAAAACCTGAGATAGAATTTCGTCAGTATGAAATCATTGTTACATGGTTACATGAAATCATGGTTACACAGAACCATCGTTTGGAAGCTGGGAGTTTGGAAAACGTGACAGGATTAAAGTATAAGGCTTAACTTAAATTTCTGAGATGTCTTAGTTATCTTAGTATTTAAACAGTGTCTGTTAATCAACACGGAATGAAGGTTGCGAAATAGTATCAACGTGTAACTGGATACAAAATAGATAACACTAACAGCTAAACAAATGTGTTTGATATTTACCCTGGACTATTGTTCATGTTTGATGTGTGATCTTTACGGATTGTCATGGTAAAAAACAAACATACATCTATGTCCTGGTAGTTGACCTTTACGGGTGAACAAACAGAGTGTGTGTAAATCATTAATTGTCAATAATGGGAATAAATATGTATTGTATTGCTATGGCAAAACTTATATTTTCCCATGCTTCGTAATCCACACTTGATTATATCACCTGTGAAACTACGACAATGTAATCCACACTTGAATATATCACCTGTGGTACAACGATTATGCATTCCACACTTGAATACATCACCAGTAGTACAACGATTCTGCAATTCCGCACTTGAATATATCACCTGTGAAACTACGAGCATGCAATCCACACTTGAATATATCACCTGTGGTACAACGATCATGCAATCCAGGCTTGAAGATATCACCTGTCATACAGCGATCATGCAATCCACACATGAATATATCACCTGTGAAACTACGATCATGCAATTCACACTTGAATATATCATCTTTGAAACTACGATCAGGCAATCCACACATGAATAGATCACCTGTGAAACTACGAGCATGCAATCCACACTTGAAAATATCACCTGTCAAACAACGAGCTTGCAGTCCACACTTGAATATATCACCTGTGAAACTACGATCATGCAATCCACACTTGGATATATCACCTGTGGTACAACGGTCATGCAATCCACACTTGAATATTTTACCTGTGGTACAACGATTATGCAATCCGCACTTGAATATATCACCTGTGAAACTACGTTCATGCAATCCACACATGAATACATCATCTGTGAAACTACGAGCATTCAATCCACACTTGAATATATCACCTGTCAAACAGCGATCATGCAATCCACACTTGAATATATCACCTGCGAAACTACGTTCATGCAATCCACACATGAATAGATCACTTGTGAAACTACGAGCAAGCAATCCACACTTGAATATATCACCTGTGAAACAACGAGCATGCAATCCACACTCGAATACATCAGTTGTGAATGTACGATCATGCAATCCACACTTGGATATATCACCTGTGGTACAACGATTATGCAATCCACACTTCAATATACCACCTGTGGTACACCGATTATGCAGTCCGCGCTTGAATATGTCACCTGTGAAACTACGATCATGCAATCTACATATGAATATATCACCTGTGAAACTACGAGCATGCAATCCACACTTGAATATATCACCTGTCAAACAACGATCATGCAATCCACACTTGAATATATCACCTGTGAAACTACGATCATGCAATCCACACTTGAATATATCACCTGTGGTACAACGATCATGCAATCCACACTTGAATATATCACCTGTGGTACAACGATTATGCAATCCGCACTTGAATATATCACCTGTGAAACTACGATCATGCAATCCACACATGAATATATCATCTGTGAAACTACGAGCATTCAATCCACACTTGAATATATCACCTGTCAAACAACGATCATGCAATCCACACTTGAATATATCACCTGCGAAACTACGTTCATTCAATCCACACATGAATAGATCACTTGTGAAACTACGAGCAAGCAATCCACACTTGAATATATCACCTGTGAAACAACGAGCATGCAATCCACACTTCAATATACCACCTGTGGTACACCGATTATGCAGTCCGCGCTTGAATATGTCACCTGTGAAACTACGATCATGCAATCTACATATGAATATATCACCTGTGAAACTACGAGCATGCAATCCACACTTGAATATATCACCTGTGGTACAACGATCCTGCAATTCACACTTGAATATATCACCTGTGGTACAACGGTCATGCAATCCACACTTGAATATTTTACCTGTGGTACAACGATTATGCAATCCGCACTTGAATATATCACCTGTGGTACAACGATTATGCAATCCGCACTTGAATATGTCACCTGTGAAACTACGAGCATGCAATCTACACTTGAATATATCACCTGTCAAACAGCGATCATGCAATCCACACTTGAATATATCACCTGTGAAACTACGATCATGCAATCCACACATGAATAGATCACTTGTGAAACTACGAGCAAGCAATCCACACTTGAATATATCACCTGTGAAACAACGAGCATGCAATCCACACTCGAATACATCAGTTGTGAATGTACGATCATGCAATCCACACTTGGATATATCACCTGTGGTACAACGATTATGCAATCCACACTTCAATATACCACCTGTGGTACACCGATCATGCAATCCACACTTGAATATATCACCTGTGAAACTACGATCATGCAATCCACACTTGAATATATCACCTGTGAAACTACGATCATGCAATCCACACTTGAATATATCACCTGTGAAACTACGATCATGCAATCCACACTTGAATATATCACCTGTGGAACTACGATCATGCAATTCACACTTGAATATATCACCTGTAAAACAGCGATCATGCAATCCACACTTGAATATATCACCTGTGGTACAACGATCATGCAATCCACACTTGAATATATCACCTGTGAAACTACGATCATGCAATCCACACTTGAATATATCACCTGTGAAACAACGATCATGCAATCCACACTTGAATATATCACCTGTGAAACAACGATCATGCAATCCACACTTGAATATATCACCTGTGAAACTACGATCATGCAATCCACACTTGAATATATCACCTGTGAAACTACGATCATGCAATCCACACTTGAATATATCACCTGTGAAACTACGATCATGCAATCCACACTTGAATATATCACCTGTGAAACTACGATCATGCAATCCACACTTGAATATATCACCTGTGAAACTACGATCATGCAATCCACACTTGAATATATCACCTGTGAAACTACGATCATGCAATCCACACTTGAATATATCACCTGTGAAACTACGATCATGCAATCCACACTTGAATATATCACCTGTGAAGCTACGATCATGCAATCCACACTTGAATATATCACCTGTGGTACAACGATCATGCAATCCACACTTGAATATATCACCTGTGAAACTACGATCATGCAATCCACACTTGAATATATCACCTGTGAAACTACGATCATGCAATCCACACTTGAATATATCACCTGTGAACATACAATCGATCATGAAATATCACCACGACGATCACCTATGAAACTACGATCATGCAATCCACACTTGAATATATCACCTGTGAAACTACGATCATGCAATCCACACTTGAATATATCACCTGTGAAACTACGATCATGCAATCCACACTTGAATATATCACCTGTGAAACTACGATCATGCAATCCACACTTGAATATATCACCTGTGAAACAACGATCATGCAATCCACACTTGAATATATCACCTGTGAAACTACGATCATGCAATCCACACTTGAATATATCACCTGTGAAACTACGATCATGCAATCCACACTTGAATATATCACCTGTGAAACTACGATCATGCAATCCACACTTGAATATATCACCTGTGAAACTACGATCATGCAATCCACACTTGAATATATCACCTGTGAAACTACGATCATGCAATCCACACTTGAATATATCACCTGTGAAACTACGATCATGCAATCCACACTTGAATATATCACCTGTGGAACTACGATCATGCAATCCACACTTGAATATATCACCTGTGAAACTACGATCATGCAATCCACACTTGAATATATCACCTGTGAAACTACGATCATGCAATCCACACTTGAATATATCACCTGTGAAACTACGATCATGCAATCCACACTTGAATATATCACCTGTGAAACTACGATCATGCAATCCACACTTGAATATATCACCTGTGAAACTACGATCATGCAATCCACACTTGAATATATCACCTGTGAAACTACGATCATGCAATCCACACTTGAATATATCACCTATGAAACTACGAGCATGACAATCCACACTTGAATATATCACCTGTGAAACTACGATCATGCAATCCACACTTGAATATATCACCTGTGAAACTACGATCATGCAATCCACACTTGAATATATCACCTGTGAAACTACGATCATGCAATCCACACTTGAATATATCACCTGTGAAACTACGAGCATGCAATCCACACTTGAATATATCACCTGTGAAACTACGATCATGCAATCCACACTTGAATATATCACCTGTGAAACAACGATCATGCAATCCACACTTGAATATATCACCTGTGGTACAACGATCATGCAATCCACACTTGAATATATCACCTGTGAAACTACGATCATGCAATCCACACTTGAATATATCACCTGTGAAACATACGATCATGCAATCCACACTTGAATATATCACCTGTGGAAACAACGATCATGCAATCCACACTTGAATATATCACCTGTGAAACTACGATCATGCAATCCACACTTGAATATATCACCTGTGAAACTACGATCATGCAATCCACACTTGAATATATCACCTGTGGTACAACGATCATGCAATCCACACTTGAATATATCACCTGTGAAACTACGATCATGCAATC
This sequence comes from Haliotis rubra, assembly GCF_003918875.1. NCBI lineage: Eukaryota > Metazoa > Mollusca > Gastropoda > Lepetellida > Haliotidae > Haliotis > Haliotis rubra. The sequence goes on along the minus strand of NW_025766983.1, from coordinate 1,046,790 downwards.
CACACTTGAATATATCACCTGTCAAACAACGATCATGCAATCCACACTTGAATATATCATCTGTGAAACTACGATCATGCAATCCAGATATGAATATATCACCTGTGAAACTACGATCATGCAATCCACACTTGAATATATCACCTGTGGTACAACGATCATGCAATCCACACTTGAATATATCACCTGTGGTACAACGATCATGCAATCCACACTTGAATATATCACCTGTGAAACTACGATCATGCAATCCACACTTGAATATATCACCTGTGAAGATACGAGCATGCAATCGACACTTGAATATATCACCTGTGAAACAACGATCATGCAATCCACACTTGAATATATCACCTGTGGTACAACGATCATGCAATCCGCACTTGAATATATCACCTGTGAAACTACGAGCATGCAATCCACACTTGAATATATCACCTGTGAAACTACGAGCATGCAATCCACACTTGAATATATCACCTGTCGTCCAACGATTATGCAATGCACACTTGAATATATCACCTGTGGTACAACGATTATGCAATCCGCACTTGAATATGTCACCTGTGAAACTACGAGCATGCAATCCACACTTGGATATATCACCTGTCAAACAACGATCAGGCAATCCACACTTGAATATATCACCTGTGAAACTACGACGATGCAATCCAGATATGAATATATCACCTGTGAAACTACGATCATGCAATCTACACTTGAATATATCACCTGTCAAACAACGAGCATGCAATCCACACTTGGATATATCACCTGTGGTACAACGATCATGCAATCCACACTTGAATATATGACCTGTTGTACAACGATTATGCATTCCACACTTGAATATATCACCTGTAGAACGATTATGCAATCCGGACTTGAATATATTACCTGTGAAACTACGAGTATGCAATCCACACTTGAATACATAACCTGTGAAACTACGATCATGCAATCCACACTTGAATATATCACCTGTGGCACAACGATTATGCAATCCACACTTGGATATATCACCTGTGGTGCAACGATTATGCAATCCGCACTTGAATATATGACCTGTGTAACTACGATCATCCAATCCACACTTGGATATATCACCTGTGAAGATACGAGCATGCAATCCACACTTGAATGTATCACCTGTGGTACAACGATCATGCAATCCGCACTTGAATATATCACCTGTCAAACAACGATCATGCAATCCATACTTGAATATATCACCTGTGGTACAACCATCATGCATTCAGCACTTGAATATATCATCTGTGAATTGACGATCATGCAACACACACACATATCTTACCTGGGAAACGCCCCAGTGATCCCACGTCTCCAGATGTCTGGTTCTGTAGTGACGGTCACACGGTATTGAACCGTTGAGGGACAAGCAGCCCTTGGGGACGTTGTTGACGATGGTGTACTGGTCGTCGCGACGAGTGGAGTTTGTGTATTCCTCAAAAGCTGATTGGTTGATGCCAGCAGTTGCTCGGAATACGAGCGTCCACTCGCCAAACTTGGGGGCACCTGCTACATTACAGAATATAGGCATGTTTACATCGATGTGAGTGTGTAAGTCAGAGACATTCACACATTTTAAAAACCTAACAAGAATTCTGCAATTAAATCCCTGGCATTGATACCGCATACTTTGAATGATATGGTCTTACGTACCCTCTCCTGTGGACAAATATTTTACACTACTTCAAACCCTTTGAAATCTACGTCATCTGTCCAGTAGTAAGAATATATCCTACATCCTACTGTACAGCTATGTTATACATCCTGCCATAAAACAACTCCTTCAGTGAAACTACCCTATACATTATCAATTAAAACATTGTTCTACATCCCACAGTATAATTACACCAACCACAGTACAATGGAATTATGTCATACACACTATAGTAAGTAAGAATGTCAAGTATAATCTTAGTATGATATAGTGTTATAGCACAGTCTTGCTAGAGTGTAATCTTAGTATGCTATAGTGTTATGGCACAGTCTTGGCTCCCAAGTTGAAACTCAACGACAGAACAAGATCCTAACTTTACGTTACATTACCACTACCTTCATAGTTAGGCGGCCTTTACATCATCCGACCTTATCAAAGTATATCAACCATCTACATATCTCTTTCTGACAAGAAACGTCGCCTTTGACAAACTACAAACGCTCTGAAGGAAGCAGAAACTCGTATCGTCTTCAGACTTTCACCAAATGAAAAATACATAAAATATCAACAGTAACTGTGCCATCTGTTTGTCTTGCATTTATGGCTTAATAACAGTGGAAGTGTATCTATTTTAGTAGCGATAAGTAAACTTTCTTTCTGGGATTTCAATTCTCGTACATCTTTCTCTAAGTTCTCCGAGAATTCTAAGTCATCATTTTAGGGGTATAAAGGTTATTTGCAAAATTACCTATTTCCAGTCTTCAATTCAAAACATACCAGGACGGTCCTAAACCAACTCTGTCAAACACATACAGACAGCCCCAAAGGCCAAATAATATTCCGTAATCATACGAAATCTCTTCCACGATTCCTAATCTGTACACGTGTTTACAAATCATGATAATATAAGGTGTTCACAAACAGGTGAGCGTATTCTTCCCTAATAACGGCACCTGTCACAAACACATCCAAGGCCAATGAAAGTTTAAAATGGTTAGGACCTTATTGTATTCACAAACACCTACCGTTCTGCGGTTCCAGGATAACCCATTCGGTCACGTTCCCCTCCACGGTGGCGTTGTTGTTCAGAACGCTGGCGTCATGGAGTTGGCACACGCTGGTGACGGTGTTGAAGTTGATGACAACACAAGCAGCATTGCAGCGACAGTGACCACTACATTTTGCCACTGTGCAGTAGTTGTCAGATGGCTGACAGGGAATAGACTCCAACATCCCGCTTAGAATATGATAGCCATAGTATCTATCAAATACTTCAGCATTGGTACATACAGTATCAATACTGGTCCAAATGAGAAAAAGTATGTAAGGATGTTTGTACATAATGAAAATATGTACCTAGATGAATATCAAGTCCTGTCTGCTTTATATCATCGCACCTTCCTAGTCCAGATGCAAACTTCATATAGATCAATCAGTCACAAATTGTTGGCAAAGTATTGACGAAACAGTTTACATTTACTTGATCGATACTTTCTAATGCCGTTCCATTCCTTATGAAAGAATACACTGCTCTGTTTGTGTAGTTAAACAACACACGACCCATTACTGTGGCCGTGTACCGCTTTGTTTCAGGGTATGTATTAATGTGACTAAGCGTCAACTACAGTCCAGACAATAATTACCTGACGCAGGTGTCAAGTACATACATCGTCAAATAGCTGCTAGTGTTTCAGTAACTACATTAGAACGATAAAAGTACCTTTGTTGTACGTAAGTGACAAATGCAATAGCTCAATACCTTCACGGTCACATCAATATTTTCCACATTTATTTTAATGAGCGTCACCATTGTGAGGATATCAAGGAATGGGTTATCTACCTGTCTAATCGATTGCCACTTGACAATAGTACCACCAAATGAATAAAAAGCCGTCAGACCCGACCTTTTGGAAAAGAAGTTACATTTGCTTTGTGGAGGTCAGGTTTCCATCTCTCCTCTAACTCATTGGCTTGAAATACTGATTACTGGCGATTTGTGTTTTAGATCCATTCCGTTTCACAGCTTGGTAAAATTACGACGTTTTACTGTACGTATCAGTTGATGCAGGTTTATATAATAACATTGGTTCCAAAGAAAACCCAGATTTGACGAACCTCAGAAACATATTTCATTTGGTGTAATAGGCAAAATAACTGTGAAAATCATATGAACTGACAACTGAAAATAAGTGATGACGCCAGGAGTTCGTTGAACCACTACTTTATTTTAGGCGCTTCAAACACTAATGGGTACAAACACGTTCTGCCTTCGAAAACACCCTGTAGATATTGTTTCGAGAAATATGTATCTTACATACAGTCAGTGAGTATTATATCATGAGTACAATTTGAAAAATATATCTTGCCAGACTTATGACTTACAAGAGCGTGTATGCGTTACCAATACATCATGGAAAACAAAGCACTCGGTGAGAACTTTCAACTGAATGTCAGTTTACTTCGAATCCTTCACTGTTTCTGGTTATGTCTTGTTTACTTGTCTACTCCAGTCATGTATTACACTGATGGCTCAACCCAACAAAAGTACTAGAATCTGTACTTTACTGAGAAAGTGTAATCCCAAATATAACACATCTTAACTTTGACCACTTTCTAAATGTCATTGTGTATTCATACAGATTCTAGGACTTTTGTTGGGTTGAGTCCCATCCAGGATTCGAACCCACCCTCTGAGTCAGGCACCTAATCGCCAGCACACAAAATCAGATGCCTAACCCGCTCAGCCGTTTAGTCAACAAACAACACAAGACGGGAAAATGATGTTCGGACGTTGAAGGGGAAGTCACTCTCATTACCACGTGTGGATACTGTTTCCCTACAACATAACATACATAAAGCAATTTGTTTACCAAAACCATACCTTCTACAAACATACATTTGATTGAAAGCAGTACAACTCATCACTACGTTGATACCAATCACGGAGATCCGGGTTACAATTGGTCTTCAACAACCCATGTTCATCGTAAGAGGCGACTAACGGGATCAGATGGTCAGGCTCACTTACTTGGTTGACACATGTCATCGTATCACAATTGCGTAGATCGATGATCATGCTGTTCATCCCTGGATTGTCTGGTCCAGACTTGATTATGTACAGACCGCCGCCATACAGCTGGAATATTGCTGAGTGCAGCGTTAGACAGCAAACACACTGCGGTTGATAAAGCTACTACAGTTCCTTCTATTTGGGGCGATAGTAAAAACAGACATCTTCAAGCCTGGGCCTTAAACTGGCCTTACTTCGCCTTCACGCTTTACTTATTTTACTGATATCTACCTCATTCAGGACCTAGATTTTCGAAGCTCTCCTTCTTTTAAGATGGTCGTAAGTGCCATACATTAACATTAACTTACGACTATCTTAGCTCTAACAGAGGTTCAGTAATCTAGGTCCGTTGTCTAGTGGATATGTCTAGTGGATAGGTTAGCAAACATTTGTGTCTTCATGGGTGATCTAAACTGGCATAATTGTTTGCGGGGAAGTTCAAGCACTAACCGACCGGGAAACACAGTCGATGAATGTACATCCGATAACGACTGTTTATGTACATCAGCCTGATGACTTAGACACTTACGTACGTTCTGTTACTGATCAACTGACGCATGATTCTGCATTAGCTGTGATTCTTGGAGATTAAAATGTAAGTGTTAGTTCTCTACGACCTCGGTGGAAGTGCGTAAACCCATTAATCCCATTGCTGGTGCACCTTCACCCAGCTGATCGTCATTCATTTCAATCATTATGCTGGAACAATTGAACCTGACAGTATTGAGAGTATTATTGACCGAATCCAGTCGTTTTTCAAGACAAATTGATGGTGAATCAATTCGTAAGTCCTCTGTCCTTTCGTAATCCATGGTTTGATGGTAATCGTATGAAAGCTTGGGATTAATAATACATAATGCCCCTTTAGAATGTGGTCAAATGTGACTTATGTTACATTTAGAATTACACTGTCGTAGTGAAATACACATTTTAATACCCTTTCGCGTACATCAAAGCCATTGACAAAAGATTAAATAGATAAAAGGATCCGAATCAATCAAATTAAACAGTTAATGATTAAAGGGTTGGGGATAGCCATTACACTCACTCCAGCATTCATATCCATCTAATTACACATATGTTCCTGAATTTAAAAAAAAGAATCAGCAATAAGGTGGAAAGATAAAAATTATTTGGTTTTGGTTTTCATTTGAAAATGAAGACACTTATAATGGAGTATATTTAATGCATAAGCTACATGCAGAAAACCTTGGTTAGAATTGGTCCACAGCAGCCCATGGTTGTCGTAAGAGACAAACGGGTGGTCAGGTTCTGTGACTTTGTTGACACATGTCATCGTATCCCAGTTGTGTAGATTGATGCTGATGATGTCAATCAGTGGATTTTCTGGTCCAGACTCCATAATTTACAGACTACCGTCATATAGCTGGAATATTGCAGTGAGCAGGTTAATCAATAAATAAACAAACATACAAGCAAGATCGTGACACTGTGGCTGGTGGAGATATATACATGCATGCATACTAATATTTGTATCATGGCAGAGTGTCACTTTGGCACCATGATCAAATTATTGACCTATATCTTCTAGAAGCTGTGTTAAAGACCACGAAACACATCGTGACTATTCCATTGGTGTGTTGACCGCCTCCGTGGTGTAGTGGTTAGAGCGTGCGCCCGGAGAGTGGAAGGTCGCGGGTTCGATCCCCAACCGCGTCATACCAAAAGACGTTAAAATATGGTACTTGTTGGTCCCTGCCTGGCGCTCACTATTAATGGGTACAACAAGGACTGGTCGGCTCGTAGTCAGTATAATGTGTCTGAGTGGGGTATTCATGCTTCACTGCGGCATGGTATCTCAGTGGGCTAGCACTATAAAACCAGCTTAAGTCTGGGCTAGTACAAGCAGCCGCACATACACATACACACGTATGCACGTCGTCATATGAGCGAAATATTCTCAAGCACGACGTTAAACCCAATTTCATCTCACCTCACCATTGGTGTGGTAGTGTGGAACTGATGGTATAATTCTATAAATACAAAGCAGTATCGCTCATGCATCATTTTGCATCAATGCAAAATAATCCAGTCAACACATATTTACTACCAAATCGCACTATTAAAAAAGTACATTGATTTTACATATATTAAATTACTTCACCGAATAACGTACCGGAGTTGCTTCAACCTTATAGCGTTTGTTTACAGTCAGGGTTCTGATGAGAGTTATGTCCCTTGAGAGGTTTCCATATAAGGGTTGTACACCACAAGCTTGCGTTAAATTTCAGAACGTTACTGCAACATGACTTCAACTCAGCAAGGGTGTAAAACACAAATGAACAAATAAAAACAATTCATGCAAGGGACCCTTCCAATCATCATCGTGATTCGTACAGTACGTTATCGATGGATTTTATACAAATGATTAAAAACAAGCATATAGTTTAGAGTAATAATGCGCCGAGGCGACAATTAATTGTGTACCTGGTATAATCAAACCAATAAGCTGTCCCTATGAGATGTAAGAACTGCACATCTGTACCTTCTCAAGGTGGAATGGGTTAATGAAGTCTAATGACGTCATTCGTTTATCTATTAGCACCATTGGCAGCATGGGGACATCAGTCATGGATAAATGTGAAAGATATTAATCAATATTGTCCATTTATTCATAACAGATTATCTCGATGCCCTGGCTATTTCTACTGAGTCGTAATTGTACTCATACAAACAGGACGAAAAGTGCAATTAGTATAATTTACTTGTGTTAGAAATGACAGTACCAATGAACACTATGCAAGCTTTGTAATATGAAAGCCATCCAAACTGTGCTCTGACCTGTTAAAGATGCCTGTATATACGATCGATGATCGAAGTCGTTGACGGTGTGTGAAATTTACATTAATGTCAGAAAGCGCACTTAAAATCTCCAATTCATCATCATCATCATCATCATCATCATCGTCGTCGTCCTAAAGTCCCGAGTGTGTATGTCGGAGAGCACACTTAAAATCTGCAATTCATGATTATCATCGATTTCCCGTGTGTGAAAATCGCATTAATGTCGGAAAGCGGACATAAAATCTCCAATTCATGATCATCATCATCATCGAGGGATAGATGGTCCAGGATTCAGTTACTCTTGAGCTTACTCTTATATTTATCATCCTAACTTCTACTAAGTTTCACTGCCACTGTATATTAGTGTAGGCCAAATTTATTATCACTTCCTTGATAACATATACTCATGGAAACGAATAAAGGAACACACGAAAGTGCAAGTGTTCCTATACTCTTTTCCGGGTTTCTTGCGATGCTTTATATACTGTGGGTGAAAATCTGTAAATAAATAAAGGAACCCTTGTACTTTCTTGTTTTCCCTTATTCGTTTCCATGAGTATATTATACAGAGTACCACTTTCTGAAAACATTCAAGCTGAAATAAATATATATTTCTTGGTGATTGAGCCTTGTCAATACTTCATGGTAGTATAGATATTTATACTCTTAAAAAAATAGTAGGGGAACGTGAACTTTCAATTTGGATAGGAAGTATAAGCGTTAACAAACTTTTCAAAGACAGACATCTATTGAATGCACCAGCATTTCTCTTCATCAACACCCCTAAACACAACGCATGGGATGCACGTGCACAACACAGTAGCCCCATATATGGGGTGTCATATTTGACTTTGACGGTTTTCAAGAAGGTCGATAAATCAATGTAGACCATTAATGTTGACAATTATCTTGCATCACACAGTTGTTAGTGTTTGTTTCTATCCGTTTTTTTGTGAATGAAAATCGTACACATGCAAATTTCAAGCCATACACCAATCATCTTTCAAGACCGATTATCGTACAAACAACTATGGTCATAAGGAAGTGTAAGTGGTGATGCACTCTCAAAATATTCATCATTATCATATCAACATTGATTGACTCCGATATATCTCCCAATTGTTTCAATCGTAAATAAAGAATGAAGTTCCCCTGCTTTTTTGAAAGAGTATATTAGCGTCGTTTATTTATCACATCGTTGATAAGTTACACCTACACTGCGGCCATTTAAACAGAATTAAACGTAAAGTTGCTATACAAACTTTGCTTTTCATATTTCGTCATTTCTTTGTGTTATTTGTCTTCACACATGCAGCCTGTGTTATAATGTTCACCTGGCAGAATGGTTCTTCATAGACTGATGGTCTTGGTGTAATGTGCGATGTTTGTTTGTTTGTTGTTTAACGTCCAGCTATTTGACGGCGATCTGTAATATACGAGTCTGGACCAGACAATCCAGTGATCAACAGCATGATCATCAATTTACGCAATTGGGATACGATGGCATGTGACAACCAAGTAAGCCAGCCTGACCACCCGATTCCGTTAGTCGCCTCTTACGATAAGCATGGGAAAGTGAAAAAAACATTTCTAACTCGGATCTTTACGAGTCTAACGCCAGCACACTGTTGGATATACGAAAAAGCTTCCAGAACTTGCCAGACTACATTGTATGCTGGAAAGGTCTGTGTTGTTCTAAAAGCTTCCAGATCACACATTACGTATTGCAATAAGCACATAACTGGCCACTACGAAATCTCAACAGAAACAATGTACTGTAATATGACATACGCTGCCTGATCCTAGTCTGCCTTAGGGAAAGGTTTTGAAGTTTGTTATGGACCGTGAATATTAGTAAACATCACACATGACAGTCTTGTGAATATATATATTTACAAAAGAAATTGTCATGTTTCCAGACAAACCTGATCAAACTATGTGCGTTGATAGAGTCTAAAGCTTAATAAATTCTTCACAGGCCGAAACCCTGTATGCGGTACCCTTAGTGTTTGCTGATCAAAGATTTGTGGCGTCGAGTTTCGATGGCTTCCAAATGTTTTCTTTTCGTGAAGTCCTGATTCTTGATGGATAGGATTTGTCAAACTGGATTAGATGGATAGTAAATTTTTGTTGGTGATCTGAGAGGGCGGATTTGTTGGCATGTCTTGGCTGTTGAGGCTTAACTCACTAACTTCTAGAATTCCGTTAAAATAACTATTTGGTCAGTCCTCTACAAATTCACACATTCATAAGCCATGGTTTGATGTCGATTTCTAGCAGGAAAAGAAGAAAGAAAGCGGAAAAGTATTTTCGAAAAAATCCCACTGTACCTAATTTGCATAACGTTAAAATATCCAGAGCCAAAGCAAGACTTACCTTCAAACAAAATAAACGCCATTCATGGTAAACATGCGTTTTTATTCCCATACACGTATATCACAGGTATGGAATATGACCCAGAGGATTAAAGGCGTCAGGTTAAAATCTAGTGTTAAACATCTTAAGGAAGGGGGCATTTTCCCCAAAGATGCTTCAGATATTACAAATAGACTTGGTGAAATGTTGGCTAAACACCCCTCTTCATCAAACTATCTTCATGACTTTCAGAAATACCGGAAGTTCCAGGAATAGCAACACACTTATTTCAAATGGTGACAACTACAATGAAGTAGTTTAACGACATGAACTATAAACTGCCCTGAGTCAAGCATTTTCAGCACTTATCTGAATCATGTCTTGTAACACTTCGGGAAATTTCTATCCTTGGCGTAATGCCATTGTTGTCCCTATACCTAAGCCTGCAAAGATAATACAGATCCATCCAAGTATCAATCTGTATTATTAACTAGCTCTGTTTCCAAAACTATGGAACGAAAGGTCGTTTAGTGTAATATTTGGAAACCAATAATTCAATGCGGTTTCCATAAAAATCGAAGTGCCATGTTCAGAAATGAATTTATTTGGGTTAAATACGGTAAAGCTTGCCTACAGCAGCGAGCGTGTATTGCACGTGCGAGTTGTGAAGAAGCCACGTGACGAAGGTGACGTGGTAAGATTGAATACGAGTTGAGCCATTCGTGGTCTTCGCACAACACACCGAGCAGCTTTCTTCAATCGAGTGTATTTGAACTTATGATGGAAAGTGTCAGTATTGAATATTTTATCCGTATGGAGGATTACAAGCCGAATCGTTCATGTGTGCAGTGTTGCAATTGGTATTAGCAGTGAGGTACTAAGGTTCTGATGTAAGGTGAGGAGCGGTCTGACCTGGTGTGCTATGACATGGAGTGACCTGGTGAGGAGACCTGACCTGAAGCAGGGATTTATGTCGAGATTCAAGATATTGGAGATGAGTATTTTTGGCTTTTTCTCATATTAAGTTATTACTTGTATATAATTTATTTTCTCATAAATAAATAAAGTTATTACTTGTATAATTTATGTGTATGAATATTTCAAAATAAATAAATAAAGATAAATACCAGTACTGCTTAAACATATGTTATATACTTCATGTATGTGTAAGTAGTATTTTCTGCTTTTGGATCTTGTTTTGCAGGGAAGGCTGGAGGTGCAGACTCAGTGAGGAGACGGATACGTACTATACTACTCAATCGGCTATATGTATACTCTGTGTCAATAAACCTGCTCGTCTGTGACCAGCTGCGGTAGGCATTACCCATGCGAAGTGTTTTGTTGTACATAAATCAATAATTTATGTTCGTTTGATCGAAGAGAATTAGAACATAACATTTGATAAAAGTGGCCTTGTAAACGAAACGGCATTCTGTATCTATCATTCTTTCTTATTTTGAAAAAGAAGCTTGTGATACCACATAGTATTTTGAAAGATGTACATAATTTTGGGTTAAGAAGCCAATTTGTTTCCATTTTTCCTACGCATAGAAATGTTCAAGTATGTATGGAAACAAGCTTCTCTGACCATTATAATCAGGATGAGGGTGTCCCACTGGGCAGTGCCATGCCTGTAACCTAACTTGGCATTAAAAGTCTGGGGTATTAAAAGATTCAATAGCTGGGTCACTATTTAAGTGCTTAAAGGCTCTTGATTTACTGAGAGTTGCTAATTCTAAGTGGGGAGGGTATCAGACAACCCTTCTTCAACTGTACAGATCTGTTTATCGATTTAAACTAGATTAATGTTCGATTGTATTCCAAAATAATTTTCAATAGTCAAATGACTGAGGCTCTGCAGTAGACAGGCTGATGAGCCTTCCCTCAAACAACGTCGTTCAATTTGATCCCTTCCGTATATGTTACCATCAAACCCATCAAAACTATCTTCTCGTCCTCTTACGAAGACGTGTTTCAAAATACACCCAAGCTTGTCCCGCGACTTAGAATTTGGTTCAAGCTCCCTATTACAGCTGCTGACATCGACAGGATATAACATTTCCATACCGTCTTCTGTCTGCTCCTTTATGGCAATTACTCAGTACCTAGGTCAGTTCAAACTAAATCAAAATATATAACATCAACCAGTATTTTACTGCCCAAGTGGTATTTTGATGTTTTCGTTGTATTGGTTAACATTTTCCACAACCATTGGTCACCAAAGTGATAGTGGAAAACCTGATGTGAAATCATGCAGGAAGCAGAAGCACCGTAAGACCCCATGATCCCTGGTGAGGTGATCCTACTTTGGTTACTGGTGGTCTAAAGCCTTGTTTTATATATATTTCTGATGAAATTAACGAGGTTAAATACCGATGTGGTCTATTTTAAACTGTGATACATACCTTACTGTTTTAATGTCCTTTGCTAACATATATTTTATTATAACTAACTTGATCTCATCCCACCATAGCTACAATGTTACAGATGCGATGTAAAATCTCACTCATGCACCCATGTTGATCAATCCACCATGCACCCGTTGGTATTATATGGCTCAAAATCACCGCGTTACCCATTGTTGTTTTGTGAAACTGCATACAATGTCTCGTATTCGGCATCCGTTAAAAGATCTGTTGTAGTATTTATGACCACGTGTTAGATTTGCTCATTTCTTTACTTGAAGCTCTCCAACATATGGATCACCGAATCCTTTTCTGGCGGTTTGAACTATTCTTATCCGACCATAATACAATAAAACATATAATAAGCACAATACTTGTGACCCCTGGAGTTAATGCCAAGTGGAATTTGATTAACTCAGGGGATTAACTTGAGTTAAGTTGTGTCAAACTTTGTACACCACTGTCCCATATGGCAATCTTTAGGGGAAACATTCCTTGATCGATTAGCTTGTGCCGCTAAATGTGTTGATATAGCTACATCTTGGTCCTGTCTTCAAAGGGTCAGGATAATGTTTGTAAACTTAAAGTTTGTCTCTATCTGAAATTCACCTAGGAACCATGACCTGAAATGTTGCACTTCATCTGCAGCCTTTGGCGCCATGCTCTGAAGCATGCTCTCTCCAGGAAGAATTCAAGGAGTGCCACGTGACTCCAAGAAGAACGTGTGAACGTTACAGCGTTACAGTTTCCAACGTACAAAACAGACCTTAAATGTTAATCATAATTGTGATGGGTTAGGTAACACATATTTTAAAGATTAATTTTCTTGCTATTCAGTTTTTCTTGTTACTGACAAGGTCTTTCGGAGTGAATAGACAGTATTGATCAACAGATATGTCAATGAAGATTCGATAAACCTGGCATGGCAAGTAATATAAACCGCAGTGGCCATAACGCTAATGGCTATAATCACGTACAGTCGGAGGGCATAATTATAGTTTTCATATATCCTCGGATTGATTGGCTTGAAATACTGCACGTTATTACCAAGTTGTGTGAAACGGCAGAGTTCTGAAACAAAATTCGGTACCAAATCAGTATTTCAAGCCAATATACTGTGATCCCATGAAGCATCTTTTCATAATGATCGGGTCTGACGGCTTTGCAGTCAGTTGGTACTAATGAAATCAACACAAGGGACCATAGATTAGGCAAGCTAAAGTAACACACCTCTACAATCCTCACAATCGTAACACTCATTACACAAAAATGGGAAATATGGATTTTGTGGCTGTAAAGGTATTGGGCTATTTCATTTGCCACTTACTTCTGACACAGCTCGTTTCATCGTCATTCTGTATTCACTTCTGTAATAGTATCAGCAACTATGTGAATGTGTTTGTACCTGATACCTGCGTCAGGTAATCATTTTCCAGACAATATATGGAACTTAATTATAGGAGTATATACGGTGAACCGAAGCGGTGCTAGGTATCAATATTGGATCGTGTGTTGTTCAAACAAAGAAGTGTAGATGTTGTTCGATCGCATCATCTTCCACAAGGAATTTAACTCAAAAAGACAAGTTCGTTATTGAGTATTGATCAAATAAAGGTAAATCGTTTCGTCAGTGCTTTTCCAACAATTTGTGACTGATTGGTCTATGTGAAGTTCACATCTGGACTAGGAGGGTGCGACGGTACAGGGCAGATAGGACTGGATATTCAAATAGGTACATGTTATATGTTTTCACAATGTACAGAAGGCATTACACACTATTTCTCATTTGGGCCAGTATTGATACTATATGTACCAATGCTGAAGTATTTGATAGATACTATGGCTATCATATTCTAAGCGGGATGTTGGAGTCTATTCCCTGTCAGCCCTCCGACAACCACTGCACAGTGGCAAAATGTAGTTGTCACTGTCGCTGCAATGCTGCTTGTGTTGTCATCAACTTCAACACCGTCACCAGCGTGTGCCAACTCCATGACGCCAGCGTTCTGAACAACGCCACCGTGGAGGGGAACGTGACCGAATGGGTTATCCTGGAACCGCAGAACGGTAGGTGTTTGTGAATACAATAAGGTCCTAACATTTAAAACTTTCATTGGCCCTTGTATGTGTTTGTGACAGGTGTCGTTATTAGGGAAGAATACGGTCACCTGTTTGGGAACAACTGGAATTGTCATGATTTGATGGCGATTTGGAAACTCATGAATAAATTGTTTATGATTGTTGAGCATTTTGGTAGGCTTCTTTTGTTATTTTTTTTCGGAGCGAGTGGTTGGGATTGTGGTGTTTATGTGTGTTTGGCGGAAGTGGAGCGACCGTGAGTGGGTTTAGGGTTGTCCTGGTATCTTTTGAAAGAGAGACTGGAAATAAATCATTTTGCAACAGATTTTTACCCCAGAAAAGATTGCGCATCGATTTCCAAAATGAAATCCATGTGATAACTTGAAACTAATACGGACAGACGCAATAATCGCATTCTGAAATCGGTAAATACCCATACAGAATCAGTTTATAATCAGCTAAACACGTTTCAAATACTTGTTCTGTAATAAATTAGGGCAATGCAATGGATGAAATGCATGGAAGCAGCAATACATAAAAGTACCTGGAATTTGTATCAGTTCACTCACGAAGTAATGTAAGTCTTAATCGTCTTGAAGGTGTCTCCTTTAAATTCTTCAATTCACACTCGCGTTGGAATCTCGCAGGATATTGGTATTTCAGAATATATATTTAAAAAAGCAGAAAACAAGAAAATATGAAATAAGGCATTTGTAAACGCATTGAAACGCTCTCTCGCCTCACTCAGATTGGTATACCTAGCCCTGACCCATCCACAAACCTTTACAATGATCGAGTCGGTCCAGTCTATGTAAAGGGAAGCAAGGGAAGACAACAGTACAAACACCTGTCTGGAAAGGTCCGCTCGCTGCTCTTGTTTGCTGTTCAGCTGTGGCCACAACAACGCTTCAAATTCTTTTACATGTTGTTCAATCATTTTTTGCAACTGACAATCATTCCCACAACATTATGTGACCTCCTATTCCTTCTCTTGAACATCGTTCGCATGATAAATCATAACTGCAAACATACCTCTGGCCAACGCATTCTTCCTCATTAACAATTTACCTCAGTTCCAAAACAATCAAAAATAGCAACAAAAGAAACCCGCTAATTTCCATTCAGATAATGGGGAAATTAGAATGAAATATTGTCAGTTCATGAGCTCCATTCTGCTCATGAACAGACTGATACAGCTGATATAATTATATGGTCATGGTTGGAAACCTTTAAAAAAGGATGGAAGATATATTAGACGTGGAATTTACTTTTGGCCTCGAGGTATGACATATAATTGCTACCTAACACCTGGACGTTATTTACCGATCCTCGAACCAAGGATTTATATGCACTTGAGGACCATGGAACGATGATCAATAATCGATTAGTTTGGTGCCTGAAATGACAGTTAATGTATGGCATGGTGTCTTTACTCCGAAGGATATTATCTTAGAGGGTTTTTACTTTAGGGTGTATGACATTAATGTGCGGCATGTTTTTTCACTTAGAAAAAAGGATATGTCTTGGGATTGTTACGGTTTTAGTTGTGGAATGTATGTCCATTATGTTGTATTGTTAATGGTTTTACTACAAGGATATGCATCTTGGGATTTTACTTTTAATGGTTCGTATGACAGTTTATGTGTCATGAATACAATTTGTTTTGTACGGCATGGTTTACTATTGATAGGATATATCTTAGGATTTACTTTAGGGTGTATAACATTATATATGGCATGGTTTTATTAAAGGATATATATATTTGGATTTTACTTTGGGTGTATGACATAATGTATAGCATGGTTTTACTAAAGGATACATATTTTACTCCAGCATGCATACATTTTCTGCATCATAATTATATGAGTCAGCTCAGCAGGTTTACTCTTGAATGTGTAACATAGTTTTACTGTAAAGCTAATGATGTATCTAATATGTAGGATGCACACGTACGATGTAGTATTGCCTGTTACTACTGTATTCGAATATTCGAGATTTCCTATGTGGGGCAAATGATTTCCATACAAAAAATGATTTGGATTGGTTTAAGATAACGATATGGTAAATCGAATCGAATGTGGACAGATATGTGTCATGGCGGAAAATACATAAAAGAAAATACACAGAGTATTTACTCCGGAACAAGAGTAAATACCATCTAACTATGTTCTAATAATGGCGAATGCACTTGACATACGCCATGTTTGACAAGATTCTAGAAGATGTGAATATCGGGTTATGTCTATGAACCAATGATCCTAGTTATTAGAGCAAAAAGCCTATGAAGAGCTTTTCTATAATCGGACCACTGTTCTGCCTCACAGTCCCTGAATCACAACAGGTTACCTTCCGTCCGGCCTATTCTGCAAAAGCTCTAAATATAACTGATATAGATGCAGGCGATCGGCCCTGAGTCAGTGTACTGTCTGAGCAGTGTAGCTATGCTAAACTATGGAATGGTAAGCTATGACGCGTGGGTTTAGATAAATAACACAAACCTAAACATGTTTGGGATTGTTTTTAAATGTGTGAATGTCTGATTCACAGAATCACATCAATGTAAACATCATATGACCTACATTTTGTAATGTTCCAGGTGCCCCAAAGTTTGACGAATGGACGCTCGTATTCCGAGCAACTGCTGGCATCAACCAATCAGCGTTTGAGGAATACACAAACTCCACTCGTCGCGACGACCAGTACACCATCGTCAACAACGTCCCCAAGGGCTGCTTGTCCCTCAACGGTTCAATACCCTGTGACCGTCACTACAGAAGCAGACATCTGGAGACGTGGGATCACTGGGGTGTTTCACAGGTGAGATGAGTGTGTGTTGCATGATCGTAGTTTCACAGGTGAGATATGTGTGTGTTGCATGATCGGAGTTACACAGGTGAGATATTCAATTGTGGATTGCATGATCGTTGTTTCACAGGTGAGATATTCAATTGTGTTGCATGATCGTAGTTTCACAGGTGAGATATGTGTGTGTTGCATGATCGTTGTTTCACAGGTGAGATATGTGTGTGTTGCATGATCGTAGTTTCACAGGTGAGATATGTGTGTGTTGCATGATCGTAGGTTCACAGATGAGATATGTGTGTGTTGCATGATCGCAGTTTCACAGGTGATATATTCAATTGTGGATTGCATGATCGTTGTTTCACAGGTGAGATATGTGTGTTTCATGATCGTAGGTTCACAGGTTAGTTATGTGTGTTGCATGAACGTAGTTTCACAGGTGAGATATGTGTGTGTTGCATGATCGTTGTTTCACAGGTGGGATATGTGCGTGATGCTTATCGTTGTTTCACAGGTGAGATATGTGTGTGTTGCATGATCCTAGTTTCACTGGTGATATATTCAAGTGTGGATTATATGATCGTTGTTTCACAGTGGATATATTCAAGTGTAGATTATATGGTCGTAGTTTCACAGGGGATATATTCAAGTGTGGATTATATGATCGTAGTTTCACAGGTGATATATTCAATTGTGGATTGCATGACCGTAGTTTCACAGGGGATATATTCAATTGTGGATTATATGATCGCAGTTTCACAGGGGATATATTCAAGTGTGGATTGCATGATCGTAGTTTCACAGGGGATATATTCAAGTGTAGATTGCATGACCGTAGTTTTGGGGATATATTCAAGTATGGATTACATGATCATAGTTTCACAGGGATATATATTCAAGTGTGGATTGCATGATCGTAGTTTCACAGGGGATATATTCAATTGTAGATTACATGATCGCAGTTTCACAGGTGATATATTCAAAGTGTGGATTGCATGATCGCAGTTTTACAGGTGATATATTCAAGTATGGATTGTATGATCGTAGTTTCACAGGTGATATATTCAAATGTGGATTGCATGATCGTAGTTTCACAGGTGATATATTCAAATATGGATTGTATGATGTAGTTTCACAGGTGACATATTCAAGTATGGATTGTATGATGTAGTTTCACAGGTGACATATTCAATTGTGGATTGCATGATCGTTGTTTCACAGGTGAGATAGGTGTGTGTTGCATGATCGTTGTTTCACAGGTGAGATATGTGTGTGTTGCATGATCGTTGTTTCACAGGTGAGATATGTGTGTGTTGCATGATCGTTGTTTCACAGGTGAGATAATGTGTGTGTTTGCATGATCGTAGGTTCACAGATGAGATATATGTGTATGTTGCATGATCGCAGTTACCACAGGTGATATATTCAATTGTGGATTGCATGATCGTAGAGTTCACAGGTGAGATAGGTGTGTTGCATGATCGTAAGTTCACAGGTTAGTTATGTGATTGTTGCATGAACGTAGTTTCACAGGTAGGGAATATGTCAAGTGTGTTGCATGATCGTTGTTTCACAGGTGTGAGATATGTGCAAGTGTGATGCTTATCATTGTTTCACAGGTGAGATATGCGATGGTAGTAAGGGAATGATCGTAGTTTCACAGGTGATATATTCAAATAAAGACATGATCATCTATCCAAAGGTAATAAATTGCGATGTATATAATGTTTCCCGTGAGGAAGCATAACCGCAGAATGTATATTTGTTCCTATTATTGACAATCATTCATTTGCACGTGCTCTGTTTGTTCGCCCATTAAGATCACACATCAAATATAAAGAACAGTCCAGGGTAAACATTAGCCACGTTTGTTTACCTGTTATATGTTTAGGGTTATCTATTGTTGATAAGCCAGTGCTACTTTTTATACTATTTCGTCTTACTGTTCTGAAGAGTGTGACTTAAGGTTGAAAAAGTGAGTGAGTGAGTGAGTTTAGTTTCCATCGCTTTTAGCAATATTCCATCAATATCTCGGCGGACTTACCTACCAACAGACGGGTGAGTTAACAGAAACTGTTTAAATACAAGATAATTGAGCTATTACATGTAACTGGTTTTCAACTCTATCTCAGGTTTTACTGGGTCTCTACAAAGATGGCGACATGATTGGCAACGTGACATTTGACTGCAACGGATGCAACGTTACTTCCTGGTTTCATTATAGTCACGTGATAGCATCTTCATGGAACGATTTGATGGCACCAGAAACATCCTACAACATCTTCAGCATTGAAGGGTAATAAAAAATTCAACATTTTGAGATATAAAGTACATCGGAAATATATAATATATACATTGAAAACTGGATTTGGCGTAAAAATTATAAATTTCATCAAAACGTATCAAGGGTGAATTGAAAACACTGCAAAGTTAAGGTCCAAAACACGACCATCGAATAACCATTTCTTGTTTGTTTTAAAATCACTTTCAGCATTATTTCATCTGATATAAAATAGAAATTCCCTCCCCGTTATTTCATCTAATACTGCATAGATCAATATGTGGGAAGATCCGGGGTAGAATAGGTCTTCAGCAACCCATTCTTGTCGTAAAGGCGACTGCTTATCGTAAAAGGCGACTAACGGGATCGGGTGGTAATGTCGCTGACTTGGTTGACACAGTCATCGGTTCCCAATTGCGCAGATCGATGCTCATGCGTAGATCACTGGATTGTCTGGTCCACACTCGATTATTTACAGACCGCCGCCATATAGCTGGAATATTGCTGAGTGCGGCGTAAACTCAACTCACTCATATGTGTGATTCATACTCTGTATCATAAATACGGGTTTAACATGCAAACTGACGGACAAAGGAGTTCACTGCAGGTGTTTGGGGATTGTCTATTGCTCTCTCTCCACACACACACACACACACACACACACACACACACACACACACACACACACACACACACACACACACACACACACACACACACACACACACACACACACACACACACACACACACACGTTAACACACACACATACAGGACACACACACACACGTTTTGTACACTTCCACTTTCAAACCATAGATAAAATCAACATGGATAAAAGATGAACAACGTAGTGGTATGCCTGTTTAAAATGCCAAGATTATCAGAAGGATGCATTCAGACAATATTAGAACGTTCGCACTGGTATTTCCTTTTGTGTTAAATGTAAGTCTGGCGCTGGTAACGTCGCAAATG
Source organism: Haliotis rubra (assembly GCF_003918875.1). Lineage (NCBI taxonomy): Eukaryota > Metazoa > Mollusca > Gastropoda > Lepetellida > Haliotidae > Haliotis > Haliotis rubra. The sequence continues at coordinate 1,026,334 of NW_025766983.1, read as the reverse complement.
AATACAGGAGAATCTATGACGTTTTTGCAACACATTCTACAGAGTGATTTATAAGTTACAGTCAAACCACTTTCCAAAACATTTACGGTTTCGCAAAAAAAAATGTTTTGTAAATTTATAAGTTACAGAGTCGCACAACGAACAATGCTTTTAGTGGCAATTCCTTTTGTGATTATGGAAATTGTTTGTTTGTCAACTCGTATATGTTTGGTTGATGTAAAATACGCTCACGCGAAGACTTGCGAACACTTCGAAGTCATTACTAGTTCTCTTTCGATGTGATATGGCTGAATCATTGCCGATGACGTTAAATAATAACTCAATCACTCACTACTCTCTTCTCGATGTGATTATTGAAGTGTTTTGTCACTGTTGTTAAAAGGCAATGGGAAACCTAATAGCACCGAAAGCTACAAAAGTATCTATGAATGGTCTACATACTAACGCGTGTTCACATCTTGCTAGAAGATCTCCTGAAAGGCGACATTTCGTCATCAACGAAGTATACGGAGGCTGTAGCAGCGACCAGGGCTGGTTGATGGTGTTGGACAAGTCTGGAGGTGAAGGGTGTACATGGGAGGAAGGTGCCACGAACTTCCCTCAGATTCTGACCACAGCTACAGGAACAAGCACAAACTGGACCTACGGCAGTGAGTGTAAATGTATATACTTTGCATGTGTGTGTTTTAAGCATAGCAATATATACTCTTAAAAAAGTATCGGAACTTCATTTTTAAAAATTTATGATTGAAAAAATTGGGAGATATATCGGAGTCAATCAATCATCAATCAGGTGTGTGATGCAAGATGATTGTCAAAATTAATGGTCTACATTGATTTATCGACCTTCTTGAAAACCGTCAAATTCAAGAATGACACCCCATGCACGTGTATGGGGCTACTGCGTTGTACACGCGCATCCTATGTGTTGTGTTTAGGGGTGTTGATGAAGAGAAATGCTGGTGCGTTCAATAGATGTCTGCCTTTGAAAAGTTTGTTAACTCTTATACTTCCTATCCAAATTGAAAGTTCACTTTCCCCTATTTTTTTAAGAGTATACCAGCCCTTGGCGGTACGTAAATAATCGAGTCTTGATGAGGCGTTCCAGTTGTTGATGCCCTGAGCATTGATCTACATGTTCGTTTATGACGAACACGCTTGTAATGAAATGGCAGATATGTCGAACGCTTTTAAGGTTCTGGTCGCTTTCTGTAATTTAGAAAAATGCGCATAATATATACTCTCCCAAAAAAGAAACGCATATAGGAATTTCAACTCTCCTTTTATGTGTATTTTGAAACATCTTGTAGGCTTTATGAGTCAATGAAATATAGCGAAATTGCACACTGGGAATGCAGACTTATGCGTCTTTGGCACCAACTCGAGGAAAGTCAGTTTCAGTGTCACATGGAGACGTGTGGTGGCGCTGAAGTCAATACCTCGTGTGACCACCATGGACATCCAGAACTGCACGGCATCGCCTCGGCATCGAACGAATAAGTCTCAGAATCTCGTGTTGCCCAAGCGCAGCCCACTCTGCCTTTAGTGCCTGTGCGGGTTGCTGAAGTGTCTGGGGCTGAGGGTTACGGCGTCGCACCCGTCTGTACAGGGCATCCCACAGATGTTCGATCGGGTTTAAGTCCGGTGATCTTGAGGGCCAGGGGAGCACATTGATGTTGTCCTTCTGGAGGAAGTCTCAGTACCGTTGAGCTGTCAGGTTGCCCTGGATCATCACCAAATCACTTCTCCTACGGCAGGTGATCGCTCCCCACATCATAACACTGTCCCGGCCGAATCTGTCCACCTGGGGAACGTAAGCGTCGGCGAAACGTTCACGTCGACGTCTGTACACCCGCATTCTTCCATCGCGTCGTTCCAATAGAAATCGTGATTCATCACTGAATCAGATTCTACGCCAATTCGGTAGGTTCCAGGCCTGAACGTTGGTGCAACATTGAACTCGATGTCGACGATGTTGTTGTCGAAGCACAGGGCCAAAATAAGGTCTTCTGACACGTAAACCAGCCTCTCTCAACCTGTTCCTGACGGTCTGTGCACAAAGCCTCCTCAATCCGGGTATTTGTCGAGCGGTACTGGTCGCCGCAGCTGTTCGATGACGCAGGTGATGTACCCGGATGTAGCGATCCTGCGCTGCAGTGATCGCTCGAGGTCGCCCACTACAAGGGGCATCTGCTACCGCATTCTGCCGGTGATATCTCTCCCAGAGCCGTGAAATGGTGCTTTGGTGAACATTCATGTGTCAGGCAACTGCACGTTGAGACTGGCCAGCTTCAAGCAAACCAATGGCGATATGACGGTTGGCTTCACTTAGACGTGGCATTTTGCGTTCGTCAACAATATTCCAAATACAGTCAATAATCGACAGACAGCGATCAACCTTTTATACCCATCATTGAGACTATCTGATCCCCAACGTTCACGTGCATTGCATGTGAATTGTGTATTCTGTGACACTACACGCCGAAATTGAAAATCATGCTGTTAAATACGGGTATTTTACGGATGGTGCGTTTTGTTGTGATGTTTCAAATCATAAACACCATAGGACTCATAAACAGAGCACAAAACCTTTTGTAAAATGAGTCATTTTTTAAGTCATTGCTACATGAAATTGCTATTTTCATGATGCGTTTCTTTCTTGGGAGAGTATACTACGGTTTTGTCGAACTAAACTTAGTGGTCCTTTGGATTTCTGTACCTGCAACAATGCCCTGTTAACTCGACCCCCTTTGAAGCAATGACGGGCAAAAGAATGTTTGCACTTTGAAAAATGGATTTGACTCCAAAATTCGAACATTACCGAACGATGCAATCTGAAATGGGTCACCAGAACAGGTCAAACATAAGGTGCAAAACACAGATATGAAGCACCGATCACCATAGAATGTCAGTTTCAGTTTTCCTCAAACATTACAGGCACTCTCTATACTTAACTATGGCTAACTCGATTTCTCTCCCTATACATAGCGTTAACGAGAAGATCCGAGACTATCTTCATTGAAAAACTATCGCTGGCACTCTCTTTGTATCTAACTATGGCTTACTAGAATTTTGTCCGTATGACTTCGTGTATCGGTTCAGCTGTTTCTTTAGCTTCTGGGTAAAATTATAAGTTCAGTAAAGGTAGATTTAGCTTCAATGTATTGTGGCTGACGTGATTGCTCGTAACGCTCGAGGCCAGTTTGGGCGGTGGGGTAGCCTAGTTGGTAAAGCGTTCGATCGTCCCGGTTCGATTCCCCACATGAGTACACTGTGTGAAGCCCATTTCTGGTGTCCCCCGTCGTGATATTGTTGGAATGTTGCAACAAGCGGCGTAAAACCCAACTCACTCACCCACACTCACTCTAGACCAGTTTTGATTTCCCAGATGGGTGAATAACAGGCATTTCTCCCTGGCGATGATGCAGTGTAAAAGATGGCCTAACGTTATACTCAAGAATGAACTGTCAAACCCAGGTTTGTAACTCATGACTACACAGACACCGGTACAAATCAGCTGGGTGGGACAGTTGTACAAGTTGTTGCTACATGTCACACCGTGAGAACTCACCTTTAGGTAAAACTTGACTTACGGTTGTTTAGGAGCAATGAGTAACTATTAAACCTCGGAAATCGAGATAAGATATTTAATGTATAAGGTGATTTTATCTCTATCATTTTGTTTCAGACCCAGTCGCTGCCGACGTGATGGCGATCATGGTGAAGTTGTAGACGTCCACATCAACGACCACCTTGACAAACGACTGCTGCCATGCCAACCACGTCAAGCTATCTGTGGTCCATTACGACTTTCTATACTGACGCACAATGAACATGCAGGATCATATCTCTGCTCTAGTTTATCTCATATCACTCTGCATGAGATTCAAACACGTCTGATGGCATTGTTGTGGTTGAATATCTCACACCTTAATACTTTGGTCAACTATATTTCATTTTTGCGAAATGATACGAAACATTAAATATGCGTTTTAAAGTGTGCCTGTAACGCTTTCGAAGGGTTCTGTTTAATGGGCAGTTACATCATAAAGCTTGCAAATCCTTGCCTATTCCTTGACGTCATGGCAACCATAGGAAAATGATAACATCAAAGAATTCTTCGCCTCTTTTCCTGAACTAATATGTGTGTTTACATGTCTCCAACTCGCAACGTGTTTGTGTATCGATCATTGCGATGTTTTGATGGACTTTGGACAGTCTACCCGGATTAAACTATTCCCTATCTTCGCGTGTTCCATCTGCTTATGTTGTAGAGCTAACACTCCAGCACACGTCTTAATGTTTCTTGTACGACTGCCATATTATGCTTAAAGCCCTGTTGAACTGAATGTATAAACTGAAGAAGAAAATAAACAACACCTCTTAGCTGATTGTTGAGTCGGCGTTAGATATACCGTTATAAGACAGGTGAAACATGGGTTGACAGCGAAAAGGCAGTCACAAATTTTATGGCCTCAACACTCCGTCTCGACTCAAATGAATCTACTAACATTCCATGAGACAACAGATCATAGTCAAAGTCAACAAACAGAACCATAAATCTTTTAAAAGTAAGAAATTCTTTTCACAAGTTCTAATCTGTAGCACATGACGTTGCTAGGAAAGTGTTAATAATGACATGCAGATTTGTTCGCTGGAAATCGCTGTCCTAAATGGGAAACAGGCCAGGGACGATGGTGAAAACATCTAAGTTATGTTGAGTTGATGATCGACGGATCTGTGTTTGTGTTTGATGGGGAATACAATGACCTTTGTAATATAGGACAAAGACGTTACTGGGTCTCACAGATAGCTTAACACAGAAACAGCTTCATCTGGGAGTGCTTCTACCATGTACACTGGGGGTGTTGCCATGTGTACAGTTGTAAACAGGGCACCGTTCACACTGCTCACACCAGTTAACATCAACACGATAGGAAATATCTTGCTTTACATACCCAAATTACAGTTTTGATGGAAATACCGACAGTGTACAAGAGTTAGTACTAACTGTATGATACACCAGGCTCTGTAAACCACGTGATAGATGCAGCACCAACTAATACAATACTTGGAAGTACTTCCATGTTGCATTACACATAGCGTCTGTCTGATGCTTCGAAATGATCGAAACTACTGCTACATTAATCATTTCCCTGAACACTTCTAGTGTTTGATATCTTCTTCGACATTATACACTTGACGTTTGAATACTTTATGGGTGTAGTAAACAGTATTATTCACACAAATCGATATGGAAGTGCTGAGTCGTTCTATACCAAGACAATAATAACACCATGATCTATCCTTCCCAAGAGGGCGATGGAAGATTTGACAAATATTGGTTTTCAAATTGAATTTAAATATTCATCTCAATCAAATTTAATTCACGTGTGAAAATAGATGATGAATACAAACACTCACCATATCGCAAGAAAACCTCTTTAATTTGAACGAGCACATGTCTCTGATTGATAGAGTGAGTTGTATAGTGGAGGAACACAATGAAGGTAGCGAGTAAACGCTATCTTTCTTACATTGAAGTATTGGTTGTAAGAGATGAGGCTTGGTGTAATGTCCTTGTTGTCCCCATACCCAAGCCTGGCAAAGATACTTCAGATCCATCTAATTATCGATCTACATCATTAACTAGTTGCGTTTGCAAAACTATGTACTGAATGGTCAATAATCGTTCAGTGTAGGGTTTGGAAACCAATATTTCAATGACATTTCCACAAAAATCGAAGTGTTATCGACCAAATGTAATGTTTAGAACCTTTTATAAAAATAGCCTTTGTAAAACAACAACCATCATTATGCTATCTATTTTCATTTTGAAAAAGCTTATGATACCACTTCGAAGAATGATAGTTTGAAGGATTGACATCATTTTGGTTTAAGAAGCTGTCTGTGTCAAGTTGTTTCTAATTTTTCAACAGATAGACACTTTCAAGTTTGTGTGGGAACGACCTTCTCTGACTATTAAAATCAGGATCAGGGTGACCCACAGGGCAGTGTCTTGTCTGTAACCTTATTTAGCATTGAAATTAATTTTCTGTCTGAGGTATTAAAAGACTCAATAGATGGGTCATTTTTAATGAGTTTAACATATCCGGGTCGTGGCAAATAGGTGTACACAACTGAAAGGCATTTACGACTATGCCTCGATAAGATCCAGAAATGATCACTTGAAAATGATTTTAAGTTCTCTAAAATAAAGGAGAACTGTGTAATGTTTGTAGAAGTTATCAAGACCATGACATATTCTTAAATGGCACAGATGTTAAGGTAGCCTTGAGACCAAATTTTAGGTCATTATATCAGGCATATCACCTCTTCAACTGTACATATCCATTTTCCAATCTAAACTAGATTCGTTTCGATTGTATTCCAAAAATAATTTTCAATAATTAAAGTTAGTATACACCATCAATGACTGAGACTCTGCAGTAGAGTTTATACGTGGAGGCTGATGGGCCTTCCATCAAACAACGTCGTTTAATTTGATCCATGTTGTATAAGTTACCTTCACACCCATGAAAACTAGCTTTCAGTTCATTCGTAACTACTCGTCCCCTTCCGCAACCTGAAATAAAGTCTTCTTTCAGGTTACGGAAAGGGGCGAGTAGTTACGAATTACCTTCATTTGTGTCTTTCATTCCTTTACGAAGACGTGTTTCAAAATACACCCAAGCTTGTCCCGCGACTTAGAATTTGGATCAAGTTGCAAATCCAGATGCTGACATCGACTGGGATACCTCCATCCCGGCTTCTGTCTATTTTTTCTTGCCAATTACTCAGAACCGACGTCAGTTCATCTAAATCAAAGTCTGTTTGAGTCAAAATGATACTGATGAATCACAATCTTACTCCAAACTGGTTCATGATCAAACATTCATTTCATTACAGAATGTAATGAAAAGATCAAACTCTGGAAAAATCATTCAAAAAAGTTTGTCTCCAAAATATAAAAGTTACTTAACAAACTATCATCATTTTGTTTTGATATTCTGTGTGAAGTTTTACGAGGGTAAACTAACAGTAGTACTGTTGCAGGAACAACCTCAAGCACGTGCAGCTTAGGATCAAAGCCTTTTCGGACTGGAATCTGAGGAAATTCCTGATTCACTTTCACAACTCTCAGATTGTACACGTATGATGACTGGTTGAATGGTGGCATAATCTAAACCACTTTTTGTCCAGTACTGATTCTCTATTTCATTTTCAACTTTCTGCACTCAGATTTGCCAGATTGCTGGTTCTATTTTACCCATGGCTTTGTGTACTTCGTTTTGAACGTCCGAAAGGTATTGTTGCGACCCACATCAGATTTTATGATACCACAGTCTATTGTATTGAGATCACAATGGTAAGGTAAATGTTAAGTTTCACGGCCATGAGCTTTGAGATCTTGATCTACCTCATAGATTGGTGTTGTTAGGTTGCACTGTATTATGTCATGCAAAACAGGTTTACTTGCTTTGGATGGAAACGGAATATCTTATTTTTCTAGCCATGCTACCATATCAATTTTCCTGCTGTTGGATGCTGGAGCATGTACATCTGGATCTGGCACGCTAGGATATGGTGCATTTTCCATAATTAAACATATCTGAGGAAGTGCTGGTACCAGCTGTTTTCTCACCCAATTAAAGGAAACGTCTCCATTCATTTCAGTGACGCAATCTCTGTTGACTTAGGATTTTGCCTTGAAAACGAGTGGACAATCAGGAAGAAACCCCACAATTTTACAACCTGCATGTAACACAATGAGTCGCTCACCCTTGCCCTATGACAGTTTCCTGTTACATGGTCCTGTAGAGGAGCTATCTACCCATTGCGTGCTAGCAGTGTGGCTGGCGTTCACCCTTGTTACATCCCAAAACACTGGTTCGAATCCTTCTTGACGTTTTTTGTCTGATAGTACTTAAGTATATGTTGCGTAATCATGAAAAAAAGATAACGTTTTCTCGCTACCTTGATTGTGTTCCTTCACTATACAAACTCACTCTGTGAAGAGACATGTGCTCGTTCAAATTTAAGAGGGTTTCTTGCGATATGGTGAGTGTTTGTATTCGTCATCGATACTTCATTTCAAAAGTTTAGACTTACTAGTGTAAATATAGCCACTTACTTCAGGCAACTGTTCATTCCATACTGTTTAAAGGTTACCGCACTGTTTACACATGAACTGATGTATTGTAAAACTAATTCGTCAAGTTGAAAAGCTTATTGTCATGAGTTCAATAAATAAATAAGTGAAAATTTGCACATGCTTTTCAGCATTTTGATGCATGATCCTCGTGCAATTCATATCTGCAAAAGGTTTGCATTTGGTTCCCCCAAGTTAGTGGAGAAATCATAATATAATATATATATATACATAACCATATAGAGAGTGTATTAAGTGAGTGTAAACCTTTGAAAAGAAGTACATTTTCATACATAATATATACTCTCCCAAAAAAGAAACGCATATAGGAATTTCAACTGTATTTTTATGTTTATTTTGAAACATCTTGTAGGCTTTATGAGTCAATGAAATATAGCGAAATTGCACACTGGGAATGCAGGCGTATCCGTCTTTGGCACCAACTCGAGGAAAGTCAGTTTGAGTGTCACATGGAGACGTGTGGTGGCGCTGAAGGCAATACCTCGTGTGACCACCGTGGGCATCAAGAACTGCACGGCATCGCCTCGGCATCGAACGAATAAGTCTCAGAATTTCGTGTTGCCCAATCGCAGCCCACTCTGCCTGTAGTGCCTGTGCGAGTTGCTGAAGTGTCTGGGGCTGAGGGTTACGGCGTCGCACCCGTCTGTCCAAGGCACCCCACAGATGTTCGATCGGGTTTAAGTCCGGTGATCTTGAGGGCCAGGGGAGCACATTGATGTTGTGGTTCTGGAGGAAGTCTCTAGTGTGACGTGCTGTGTGGGGCCTGGCATTGTCCTGTTGAAACAACTCCCTCTGGCGATCAACAATTGGAAGGAGGTGTGGGCGTAGGATTTCGTCACAGTACCGTTGAGCTGTCAGGTTGCCCTGGATCATCACCAAATCACTTCTCCTACGGCAGGTGATCGCTCCCCACATCATGACACTTCCCAGGCCGAATCTGTCCACCTGGGGAACGTAAGCGTCGGCGAAACGTTCACGTCGACGTCTGTACACCCGCATTCTTCCATCGCGTCGTTCCAATAGAAATCGTGATTCATCACTGAACCAGATTCGACGCCAATTCGGTAGGTTCCAGGCCTGAACGTTGGTGCATCATTGAACTCGATGTCGACGATGTTGTTGTCGAAGCACAGGGCCAAAGTAAGGTCTTCTGGCACGTAAACCAGCCTCTCTCTCAACCTGTTCCTTCTCAATCCGGGTATTTGCATTGCATGTGAATTGTGTATTCTGTGACACTACACGCAGAAATTGAAAATCATGCTGTTAAATAGGGGTATTTTACGAATGGTGCGTTTCGTTGTGATGTTTCAAAACATAAACACCATAGGACTCATAAACAGAGCAAAACCTTTTGTAAAATGAATCATGTTTTAATTCATTGCTACATGAAATTGCTATTTTCATGATGCGTTTCTTTTTTGGGAGAGTATATATTTAAAACAGATGCGTATGTATATTCAGCTGAAAAATATTTGTCATGTTTCGGCGCCTTCTCGCCACCAGAAGGATAGATCATGGTGTATAAGTTGTATGCTTCTCTCGAGGGTAATACGGTCTGATGTACGCCTCTTTGTTGCAGTGTCACCCGAGCCGGTAGGCCTACCGGAGGCGTACATCAGACCGTATTACCCTCGAGAGAAGCATACAACGTATTTATCTTACCGCCATGTTAAATGTAAAAAACATCATTATATTTTCTGTTAAAGATCGCTACCGACTATATGACATGCAAACAAAATAGCGTCTGCCTCTCGACTGGAATCAGTGAAACATATTCTGACAAGCATAAAACTGCTATAAATTGTTAATTATGTTTAAGCTGAGTGTGCAAACCACTCAATGTATAAAATAGCTTAAATAAAGCAGTGAAAGTCGGTAAAATAAATCTTTACAAAGTGAACACAAAAACAGCTGACCGAACGGTTTTCGAACTCCGGGCACGGCATGCGTCAAATTATGACGTCATACGATTGTTAGCGCTTCAGCTTCTCGGCGGAGAGCTTGGCGGTTACCGTGGCAGCGGGTAATATTTTAAACTTGTTAAACCGTCATTGACCAATGAAATTAAAGTATTTTACATGAAGGTAAGATAATCATTATCTTGGTATAGAATGACTCCGCACATCGATTTGTGTGAATAATACTGTTTACTACATCCATAAAGCATTCAAACATCAAGTGTATAATGTCGATGACAAGATCAAACACTAGAAGTGATCAGGGAAATGATTAATGTAGCAGTAGTGTCGATCATTTCGATCGAAACGCTTGGTTCTGACAGACCCTTTGTGTAATGCAACATGGTGCTACTTCCAGTATTGTATTAGTTGGTGCTGCATCTATCACGTCGTTTACAGAACCTGGTGTATCATACAGTTAGTAATAGCTCTTGTACACTAATGGTATTTCCTACAAAACTGTGATTTTGGAATGTAGAGCAAGATATTTCCTATCTTGTCAATGTTTACCGCTGTTTCCCATGTGAACGGTGTTTACGACTGTAGCCATGGCAACACCCTAGTGTTTTAGGTAGAAGCACTCCCAGAAGCTGTTTTTGTGGTTGACTGTCTATGAGACCCAGTGACGTCGTTGTCCTATATTACAAAGACCATTGTATTCCCCATCAAACACAAACTCAGATCCGTTGATCATCAACTCAACACAACTTAGATATTTTTACCATCGTCTCTGGCCTTTATCCATTTAGGACAGCAATTTACAGCGGACATTTTAACTTTCTGCATACTCATCAGATACACTTTATTAATTTTTAACACTTTCCTGGCAACGTCAACACCTCAGATTTGTACTTGTGAATAGAAATTCTTACTTGTGTGGTTCTGTTGTTGACTTAGAGTGTAATCTATTTCTCTTTCAATGTGAATAGATTCAGCAGAGTCGAGACGGAGTCTTTCGCTCTCTACCCATATTTCACCTCTCATATACAGAAATATCTAACGTCGACTCCAAAATCAGCTAATTATATATATAAGAGGTGTTGTATACTTTCTCTTGAAGTTTATACATTCAATTCAACAAGAATTTAAACATAATATGGCAGCAGCCGTACAAAAAAACACACCATTAAGACGTGTGCTGGAGTGTTAGCTGTATAACATAAGCAGATGGAACACGTGAACAAAGGGAATAGTTTAATATGGTTAGACTGTCCAAAGTCCATCACAACATCGCAGTCATATAATACACAAAGCACGTTGCGAGTAGGATACACGTAACCACACATATTGGTTCAGGAAAAGAGGCGAAGGATCCTTTGATGTTATCATTGTCCTAGCTATGGTTGCCATGATGTCAAGGAATAGGAAAGGACTTGAGAGCTTTATGATGGGACTACCCATTAAACAGAATACATTGAAATCATGCAGCTTTTCTGACACACTTCAAAACGCATATCTAATGTTTCGTATCATTTCGCAAAAAATGAAATATAGGTGACCAGGGTATCAAGGCGTGAGATATTCAACCACAACAATGCCATCGGACGGGTTTGGTCTCATTTAGTGTGATAGATAAACTAGAGCAGAAAATACATGCCATCCGATGGATGTCATACTGTCCACCAGAAAGGATCCTGCATGTTTATTGTGGGTCAGTGTCGTAATGGACCTAAGACAGTTTGATGGTGGTTGCCATGGCGACCGTGATTTGTCAAGGTCGTGGTTGATGTGGACGTCTACAACTTCACCATGATCGCCATCACGTCGGCAGCGACTGGATCTAAAACAAAATGATAGTGATAAAATCAACTTAATAATTCTCGCATCTCTATTACAGGTGTTTAATAGTTACTCATTGCTCCTAAACAGCCGTAAGTCAAGTTATACCTAAAGGTGCGTTCTCACGGTGCGACCTGTAGCAACAACTTGTACAACTGTCCCACCCAGCTGCTTTGTACCGGTGTCTGTGTAGTCTTGAGTTACAAACCTGGGTTTGACAGTTCATTCTTGAGTATAATGTTAGGTCATCTTTTATACCGCAGCACCACAATGGGAGAATGGAAACTGGCCTTGAACGTCGCCACCAATAACGGAACTACAATATTAAGTCCACCTTTACTGAAATTACACATTTACCCAGAAGCTAAGAAACAGCTGAACCGAAACACGAAGTCATACGGACGAAATTCTAGTCGCCCAAAGTTCGATATAAAGAGAGTGCCAGTGATAGTATTTCGATGAAGATAGTCTCAGATCTCCTCGTTAGCGCCCTTAACGATTTATACTGTTGGCAAAGAATGTATACTCCCATATGTACACCCATCGTTGAATGACACAAGAAACAAAGAAGAACTGGACATTCGATGGTGACACGGATGTCATAGCTGTGTTTGTACCTTATATTCACCCTGTTCTGGCGACAATTTTCAGTCTTGCATGTTAAGATTTGGGAATCAAATCCAGTTTTCAAAGTGCCCTTCTTTTGCCCGGCATTGTTTCAAAGGGGTTCGAGTTAACCGGACATTATTGTATGTACAGTACACTGCGGTTATAAAGAAGTCAAAGGGACCACTAGTTTTAGTTTGACATAACCGTAGTACGTTATACGCATTTTTCTTAATGACAAAAGGTGACCGTGGGACCTAAAAAAGGTTCGTTACATCTGCCATTTCGTTTAGCGTAGTTTAGTGTACAAGTAGATATATGTATTGCATATGTGACGTTGATTGCACGCCATCAGAACCAAACGGTGTGGATCAATGCTCAGGGCATCAATAACCTGAACGTCTGATCCAGACTCGATTATTTACGTACAACCATCAGCTGGTACGTCGCTGTGGTAACAACAAACACGAAGTCTGTACATTTACACTCACTGCCGTAGGTCCAGTTTGTGCTTGTTCCTGTACCTGTGGTCAGGATTTGAGGGAAGCTGGTAGCGCCTTGCTCCCATGGACACCCTCCACCTCCAGGCTGGTCCAACACCGCCAACCAGCCCTGGTCGGTGTCACAGGTTAGGTATATTTCGTTGATGACGAAATGTCGAGTGATAACTCTACAAGCAAGATTCGTGCACGTGTTAGCATGTAAACCACCCATAGATACTTTTGAAGCTTTCACTGCTATTAGGTTTTTCGTTGCCTTTTAACAAGCGTGACAAAACCTTTTCAAGAAACACATCGAGAACCATTAAAGACATCGAAGTGGTTCGTGTTTCATCTGTGCAAAACATTTGTACAAAACAAACATATACAAGCAACAAGTCAATTTCCATAATCACAAGAATTTGCCTATGCATAGTGCGTTGTGCGATTCCAACTAACCTCACCAAAGAAACTATTCTTTTAAAGAAAGGTAAATGTTTTGGAAAGTGGTTTGACTGTAACTTACAAGTCACTAAAAGTATGTACGTGTTGGCAGAATATCATAGATATTGTATGCAGTTGCGACGCTGCAGGCGCCTCACGTTCCAGTAGACGATTCAGTCGATGTTGATGGGTTGATGACGTACCCTGAAATGGTCGACAGGCCCGGATGGCTGTTCGAAGACCCTATCTGCTTCATTCCGATGGCTCTTTCTCGCTTTGCTCCTAATATTCCTGGTAATTTTATGCTTTTACCAGGCATTCCACTAACACAGGCGAATCGGTAAAATCATGATACTGATGATATCTCAAGCACAACATTGTAAATGGGGTTTGGCAACACATACACAATACTGGCGGTTTGTAACTCACAATCAAAACACTTTAACTTATTTATGTTGTTTATTGTGTGTGTGTGTGTGTGTGTGTGTGTGTGTGTGTGTGTGTGTGTGTGTGTTGTGTGTGTGTGTGTGTGTGTGTGTGTGTGTGTGTGTGTCCGCACGTATGTGTGGATTCTCCAAACGCCAGGTTTTCTATAGTATGTGTTGACCTTGTATTTATGATCCACTATCAGCCAAAAGTATCTCGATACCGATGTAAGAATTTATACCAATACGTCACTCAATATGCAAGAAGGTGTTATCATATCTAAGTGGACTCACCAACTTCTAGACATAACACTGATGCATGTAATTTGTAAGTTTCCTTTGATTGTCTACCATAAAACGTTGTTTAATCCGTCCCTTGAGCAGCGCTCTTTGAAATGCAGGGAGCGACCAAAGAGGTTTGATATAAGTCCAAAGTGAACATGTTTGGTACTTGAGTTAACACTCATGGATGTTGTGAAAAGGGAAGAATTTCCCTTGCAAATCAAAGTGGTAAGGTTCTGACATATATTTTTAAATTTCTCACAAGCAAATCCGGAAATAACAGGGAAGGAATCTGGATTTCAAATTAGGATGAAATATTACTGATATTTGGTGCCGGTCAAACGAAAGTATACATCAATATCTGATGACAGATACAAATGACACAAACAAGATATGGTTACTCGATGGTTGTGCTATGGACATTAAACTTTGCAGTGTTTTCAGCCTTCATACGTTTTGGCGTCAAATCTAGTTTTCGAGTGTGTGTTACAATTTGCCCAAAAATATTTATCAGTGGTACAATATATATCATAAAATATTGAAAATGTTTATTACCCTTCAATGCTGACTAGGTTGGTTACTGTTTCTGGTGCCATCAAATCGTTCCATGAGGATGCTATCACGTTACTACGTTCAAACCAGGAAGTAACGTTGCATCCGTTGCAGTCAAATGTCACGTTGCCAATCATGTCGCCATCTTTGTAGAGACCCAGCAAAACCTGAGATAGATTTTGTCAGTTAAAAACCAGGGTTATATGATTCTGGAGACAGACCCACTCTTTGGAGGCTCATAAGACATCATAGTATTACTTTCGAGTGAGTGAGTGAATTTATTTTTACGCCGCCTTTAGCAATATTCCAGCAATATCACTGCGGGGACACCAAAAATGGGCTTCCAGGAAACATCATAGTACTACAACAGAAGGTGTTTTGCTTTAATTTCTGAGATGTCTCAATTATCTTGTATTCTGATTATCTTGCAGCGTCTTGGTAGGTAAGTTACAATTTTAAGACGCCTTGCGAAATAGTATCAAAGTAACACATCATTGGAGTATCAAAAATAGATAACTCTAAATATAAAACAGCTCAACAAATGTGCCTAATGTTTACCCTGGACTTTCCTTATAGCTGGTATGTGGTCTTTATGGGCGAACAAACAGATTATGTGTAAATGAATAATTGTCAATAATAGGAACAAATACGCATGCTGCTGTTAAGGTCTATCGATATATACATATATAGATGTCTATATGGGGGACATATCTTTATTTATTTATGATGGGAAACATAGAAAAACAGCCAAAGTTTCTTTCCCTTACGAACCATCGCAATATATCACCTGTGAAACACCTGCCATACAATCCACACTTGAATATATCACCTGTGAAACACCTGCCATACAATCCACACTTGAATATATCACCTGTGAAACACCTGCCATACAATCCACACTTGAATATATCACCTGTGAAACACCTGCCATACAATCCACACTTGAATATATCACCTGTGAAACACCTGCCATACAATCCACACTTGAATATATCACCTGTGAAACTACGATCATGCAATCCACTCTTGAATATTTCACCTGTAAAAATACGATCATGCAACACATATACCTCACCTGTGAAACTACGATCATGCAATCCACAATTGAATATATCACCTGTGAAACTACGATCATGCAATCCACGCTTGAATATATCATCTGTGAAACTACGATCATGCAATCCCCAATTGAATATATCACCAGTGAAACTACGATCATGCAATCCACACATATATCACCTGTGAAACTACGATCATGCAACACACACATATCTTACCTGTGAAATGCCCCAGTGATCCCACGTCTCCAAATGTCTGCTTCTGTAGTGACGGTCACACGGTATTGAACCGTTGAGGGACAGGCAGCCCTTGGGGACGTTGTTGACGATGGTGTACTGGTCGTCGCGACGAGTGGAGTTTGTGTATTCCTCAAGGGCTGATTGGTTGATGCCAGCAGTTGCTCGGAATACGAGCGTCCACTCGCCAAACTTGGGGGCACCTGGAACATTACAAAATTATTCCATGTCATATTGAACTTTATGGATAACAACTTCTTTTATTTCGTGAGTCCGACGTTTCGATACAGATTCTTGTACCTTTGTCAAGCAGGAATGTTGACAACGGTACAAGAATCTGTATCGAATATTGTACTTCCCAAATGCAACTCAAAGAAGTTATTCCATGCCATACTTACATCGATGTGATTGTGAGAGAGAGAGAGAGAGAGAGTGTGTGTGTGTGTGTGTGTGTGTGTGTGTGCGTGTGTGTGTGTGTGTGTGCGTGTGCGTGTGTGTGTGCGTGTGTGTGTGTGTGTGTGTGTGTGTGTGTGTGTCCGCTATATGCCCAGCACCAGGCATCGCAACAACAATTACAATCTTTTAACGTTCTTTGAGCACGTGCTGCTGGGGATCGAACCACCGATCTTCCGCTATCCGGGTAACTGCTGCCCACTCGCCTATACAGGTGATCCGACAGACTGACGCATAGACTCTGAATCTGTATAATTTTGAGTGAACCAATTCCACTTAAACTGAAAAGAAGACCCAGGCAGATTTTAGGCAGGAAAATTTATGGCTTTTGAAGAAAGGGCTGGGCGGAAGGGAAAATAATGTGAATGAGTGACTGTGAGATAGAATGGTGGTCCGGTTGTAGAAAAGCTTTTCAAAAGCTTGATTCATATCCACAGCTTGTCATTTCGACTTTATTGTATTTTAGCCTCTGTGGCCGTCAATGACACCACTTCATACAACACAGCAAACACCTTCACAACGTTCTCTACAAGGCAATACACGAACCCACGCTCTGTTATATGATAAAATGTCAGGTCCATTCGCCATTACTAAGGCATGCATCAATAATCTTCTTGTTCCGGAAATATTGTGTATTTTCTCTTCTATTATGACACAGGTCTATCTACATGATTCGATTCGATTTACCATATCGTTATCACAAACTTCCGCCCGCTCTTAAACCAATTTGAATCAGATTGGTTTTTATGAAAATCACTTGCTCCACATCGGAAATCTCGAATACTCGAATGAAGTAGAAACAAGAAATACGTCCTACATGTGCATCCTACAGATTAGTTACTTTATTAGCATTACACAAAAACACGTCATACATTCTAGAGTAAACATAGCTCATATTTGATATATCCTGTCGTACAACCATGCCATGATATATCTGTCGTAAAACCATGCCATACATTATGTTCTACCCCCTACATTAAAATTACATGATATATCCTGTCGTAAAACCATGCCATACACTATGTCATACACCCTACAGTAAAATCTACATGATATATCCTGTCGTAAAACCATGCCATACACTATGTTATACACCCTACAGTAAACTACATGATATATCCTGTCGTAAAACCATGCCATACACTATGTCATACACCCTACAGTAAAACTACATGATATATGCCATACATTATGTCATGTAAAACCATGCCATACACTATGTTCATACACCCTACAGTAAAACTACATGATATATCCTGTCGTAAAACCATGCCATACACTATGTCATACACCCTACAGTAAAACTACATGATATATCCTGTCGTAAAACCATGCCATACACTATGTCATACACCCTACAGTAAAACTACATGATATATCCTGTCGTAAAACCATGCCATACACTATGTCATACACCCTACAGTAAAACTACATGATATATCCTGTCGTAAACCCTACCATAATTTCGCAACGGAAAGACGGCATACAGCCTTCAGCCAAAGGACGTCAGATACTTGGGAGATAAATATACTGTGTTGGAAAATCAGAGGTACATAACGAAATTATAATACGCGTTCGGTTTTAACTTTAAAAAATTAGAGCTATTATAATTTCTCCATTCTACCATATCCACATTATCGATTCAGAAGTACATAGCGTGATTATATACCTCTGAATGACTTTAATTAACCAATCACAATCCAGTATTTACTGAAGTCATGGTAGAAACCTTTGTTACACATAAATCATTTACTATATAGTAAGAATACGCGACATATACTTAAGTAAAACTATACTATACATCCTTCAGTGCAGCTCTCTCATGGACCCTTTATTTCACTGAAGTATGTACAAGCAATAAGAAATCTCTGCGAAATGCAAAGTCGGTTGTACGATTCCCAATGTAGCATGTGAATCGATAACAACTAGGTATGATATCAGGTGTTCCACCACCCCTCCTGCCTTCAAACAAATCCTACAACAAAACTACCTTATACATTAACAATCAAAACAGTGTTCTACAAGTAAACTAACATAGACACTCCATGTTGATTTTGTCTATTGGCATGTTTTACAAATGATTTTAAACGCACTAAATGATCAATAGCACTTCCGGTATTTTCGGAAAACACATTGTATATCAGTAACTAAATTGTTGGTTTCCAAGTACCAAAGTAATCGATTATTGATCGTGCGTTCCATGGTCTTGCAAACGTAGGGTGTTAGTGAAATTGGTCGGTTTTTCGAAGGATCGGTATGATCACGTCCAGGTTTAGGTATTGGGACTTTTACAGCATCACGCCCCCAAGAAGGAAATTTCCCGGACGTCCAAATGTTATCAAAAATATTTAAAAGGATCTCCAAACACGATTCTGGTAAGTGCTTCAGGAGTTGATAATGTATGCTGTATCGTGAGCCTGTTCATTAGCAGAATGGAGCTCCCTGTAATTTTCCCCATTACCTGTATAGAAAAAATATTTTTCTTTTGTTGCTGTTTTTTTGTATAAACTAGTGCTCAAAAGAAACCATAAACCGCAAAACATTAAATAAAAATTCACAAACATATAAATGAAGTGATAATATCATACTGAGCCATGTCACACACGTACAAACCCATCCTTTCCGTGATCAAACGGTGTAACAAGTTAACGAATCGCCTGAACGTCAGGAATTTTTCTGATGTAACACGAAACAAAACGTGCATATTTACGGTATAAAACATGTGTGTCACATCTGAACAGCAGACAAGTGCAGCGAATGGACTTTTCCAGACAGGTTTTCTACTAAAGAAACAGTTATCTTTCCTTGTGTACATGGACAGGATCAGTGTACAAGTTTGTGGATGGGCCAGTTTCTCCAATTCTAGGTGTACAAATCTGAGAGAGCGTTTCGACGCGTTTACAATTGTCTTATTTCATATTTTCTTCTTGTCCGCTTTTTGATATCTCCGCATTGGTATCTGAAATACCAATGTCTTGTGAGATTCCAATGCGAGTTAGCATTGAAGAATTTAAAGCGAACACCTTCAAGACGATTAAGACTTACATTACTTCGTGAGTGAACTGATACAAATTCCAGGTACTTTTATGTATTGCTGCTTCCATGCATTTCATTCATTGCATTGCCCTAATTTATAACAAAACAAGTACTAGTATTTGAAACGTGTTTTACTGATTATAAACTGATTCTGTATGGGTACTGACCGATTTCAAAATCTCATTATTACTTCTGTCCATACCGGTTTCAAGTTAACATATGAGTTTCATTTTGGAAATCGATGAGTCATCTTTTCTGCTGTATCAAACGTGTGCAAAAGTACTTATTTCCAGTCTTTCTTTAAAAAAGATACCAGGACGATCCTAAACCCACTGATGGTCGCTCAACTTCCTCAAAACACACACGAACACCACCATCCCAACCACTCGTTCCGAAAAGAATAATAACAAAGCCCCCAAATGCTCAGAAATCAAGTGAAGTCTCTTCCACGATTCCGACTCTGTACACGTGTTTACGGATCACCATCACGTTATGATAATACCAAGTGTTCGCAATAGATGAGCGTATTCTACCCCAATAACCTGTCACAAACACGTCCAAGAGCCAGTGAAGCTTTGAAATAGTTAGGACCTTATTGTATTCATAAACACCTACCGTTCTGCGGTTCCAGGATAACCCATTCGGTCACGTTCCCCTCCACGGTGGCGTTGTTGTTCAGAACGCTGGCGTCATGGAGTTGGCACACGCTGGTGACGGTGTTGAAGTTGATGACAACACAAGCAGCATTGCAGCGACAGTGACCACAACAATTTGCCACTGTGCAGTAGTTGTCAGATGGCTGACAGGGAATAGACTCCAACATCCCGCTTAGAATATGATAGCCATAGTATCTATCAAATACTTCAGCATTGATACATGTAGTATCAATACTGGTCAAGGTGAGAAATAGTATCATTTTGTACATTGTGAAAACATATAACATGTACCTATTTGAATATCCAGTCCTATCTGCCCTGTACCGTCGCACCCTCCTAGTCCAGATGTGAACTTCACATAGACCAATCAGTCACAAATTGTTGGAAAAGCACTGACGAAACGATTTCCATTTATTTGATGAATACTCAATAACAAACTTGTCGTTTTGAGTTCGTTAAATTCCTTGTGAAAGATGATGCGATCGAACAACATCCACACTTCTTTGTATGAATAATTGAACAACACACGATCCAATATTGATACCCTGCACCGCTTCGGTTCATTGTATATACTCCTGTAATTAAGCGCCATATATGCTCTAGACAATAATTACCCGACGCCGGTATCAGGTACATACCAATTCAAATAGTTGCTGGTGTTATTATAGATGTAACTACAGAATAGCGATGAAACAAACTGTGTCAGAAGTAAGTGACAAATGAAATAGCTCAATACCTTTATAGCTGCAAAATCCATATTTTCCATTTTTGTGTAATGAGTGTTACGATTATGAGGATTGTAGCGGTGTGTTACTTTAGCTTGCCTAATCTATGGTCACTTGTGTTGATTTCATTACTACCAACTGACTGCAAAGCCGTCAGACCCGATCATTATGAACAGATACTTCATGGGCTCACAGTATTCGTGAAGGTTGTGTTTCCATCTATTCTCGATTTGATTGACTTGAAATAATGATTTGATACCGAATTGGGTTTCAGAACTATTCCGTTTCACACATCTTGGTAATACCGTGCAGTATTTCAAGCCAATCAATTCGAGGATAGATGAAACTATAATTATGACATTCGACTGTTCGTAAATCGCCCTAAGTGTGATTACAGTCATTAGCGTTATGGTCACTGCGTCTTATATTACCTGCCATGCCAGGTTTATCGAATCTTCATTGACATATCTGTTGATCAATATCGTTATGATATCATTCACTCTGAAAGACCATGCCAGTACCCAGTGAAACTGAATAGCAAGAAAATTAATCTTTAAAATATGTGTTACCTAACCCATCACAATGATGATAAGGTCTGTTGTGTACGTTCGAAGCTCCACAGAGACTCCGAATGGAGCTTTTAAAAACTTTACTGAGGGAATGAGCGCTCTAACGCTCAAACAATGTTTGAGAAGTCACGACCCCACCCCCATCCCCCACAGACACACACACACCCCCACCCACACCCACACCCACCACACACACACCCCACACAGCCTGGAGTCTTCAAGGAAAGAGCATGCTTTGAACGGTGCATGGCATCAAAGGCTGCAGATGAAGTACAGTACAGGTGATGGTTCCTTAGTGAATATCAGATGGTAATTGCTTACATTTTTCAAACATTGTTTTGACCCTTTGGATATTGGACCAAGATGTAGCTATGTCTAAAGTCAACACATTTAGTGGCATAGGCCAGTCGATCAAGGAATGATGTTTCCCCTAAAGATTGCCATATGGGACAGTGGTGTACAAAGTTTAACACAATATAACTTAGGATTGGGATAATTAAAACCCTCAGACAGAGATTTGGCGATCCATTTGTAGGACAGCTTCAAGTAAAGAAATGAACAAATCTAACATAAATATTACAACTGATCATTTAACAGATGCAGAATGCGAGACAATTTATGCAGTTTCACATAACATCAAGGGGGACACAAAGTGATTTTTGACATTTTAATGCCAACGGTTGCATGATGGATAGGTCTGCATGTGTTCTGAGTGTTTACATAGCATCTGCAATATTGTAGCTATGTAGGGATGAGATCAAGATATATATATAAATAATATTAAATATATGTTAACAAAGGACATTAAAACAGTAAGGTGTGCATCACAGTTTAAAATAGACCACGTCAGTATTAACAAATTATTTTCATCAGAATATTTTGTTATACATTAAAACCAACCTGTAGACCACCAGTAACCAAAGTAGGACCACCTCACCGGGGATCATGGGTTCTTGCGGTGCGTCTGCTTCCTGCATGATTCCCAAGCAGGTTTTATACCATCACTTTGGTCACCGGTGGTTGTGGAAAATGTTAACCAGTACAAAGAAAACACTAAAATACCATTTAGGAATTAGTTTGTGGGTGTGTCTAGCTTGTTACGCCCCAAAACTTCGCCTGCCACGTGGAGCCTCCCCCAGCAGATGACTTCCTGTTCGGGGGATCAAAGACCAGTCAACCCGGAGGTCAGCAGCTGTCCTGTACACTTGACCAACACAATAAGTCAGATACTATTTGAATATGGTCATTCTTTGTTCTTTGTTCTCATTGAACTTGAGCCTGGAGGCGAACGTTTAGTTTTGAAAGATATTCTACGGGTCTTTCTTCCCTTTTGGTCCATTTTTATGGCATATTCTTCGACAGCATCCGACATGTAAGTTGTCATATCAATCGGTGGGAGTTCAGGATATTTTGGTCCATATTTAAATAGCTGGAGAAGTTTCTTATTGTCAACAATGAACAAGTCACTCGTAACTATATGGCTACAAAACAATAAGTCTTGGCAGCCATGTGACGTTGAATTTACATCGTGATCTGCCAAGTCCCCGTTTTGTAACACATTCCTATAACTGAACATCCTGGATGAAATTGTGTTCGTATAGGAAAATAAAATTGTTCTTATTTTCTCAAATATTTTGGCACATTTTCGAAGAATGATTTTTGCCTGAGAAAGTTACTTAATGTAAGGCATCAAATCCAGGAACATGCAGTCTCCGTCTGATTCAGCAGAGTTTGCAGAAGAGGCAACGACTCTTCCAAACGAATGGTGTCTTGTGGCCTTCGTCCTTCTTGTGATCATGGCTGCCTCGACGTCTTTAGGATGCCGGACTGAATACACTGACGTTTCCAGTTCTTCGGTGAGAAGACTGTCAAAGTCTCCCATTACATCAAGTCAAATCAAATTAAATCTCTTTTTATTCCAAGAAGAGGTCAATAGTACAAAGTCAGATAAAAATAATGGCATACAATCACTATACATGTATTTGCAGCGATACACAAAAGCATGGAGGGTATACATACCAAGTTTGCTGATATAACTTGCATTATCAGTGTTCATTAAATACATTAATTATCAGGCATTAGGATATGTAAAGTATTATTAGGGTAAGTATTCTGTCCTTTAAACAGTGTGACAAGGACATACCACCAAAAAAGTGGAACTCATCTTTAATGACAGTTAAAGTGGAACTCATCTTTAATGACAGTTACAATGGAACTCATCTTTAATGACAGTTAAAGTGGAACTCATCTTTAATGACAGTTACAGTGGAACTCATCTTTAATGAAAGTTACAGTGGAACTCATCTATAATTTACAGTAGACATCTCATCTTTAATGACAGTTACAGTGGAACTCATGACAGTTTTAATGACAGTTACAGTGGAACTCATCTTTAATGACAGTTACAGTGGAACTCATCTTTAATGACAGTTACAGTGGAACTCATCTTTAATGACAGTTACAGTGGAACTCATCTTTAATGACAGTTACAGTGGAACTCATCTTTAATGACAGTTACAGTGGAACTCATCTTTAATGACAGTTACAGTGGAACTCATCTTTAATGACAGTTACAGTGGAACTCATCTTTAATGACAGTTACAGTGGAACTCATCTTTAATGACAGTTACAGTGGAACTCATCTTTAATGACAGTTACAGTGGAACTCATCTTCA
Organism: Haliotis rubra; assembly: GCF_003918875.1. Classification (NCBI taxonomy): domain Eukaryota; kingdom Metazoa; phylum Mollusca; class Gastropoda; order Lepetellida; family Haliotidae; genus Haliotis; species Haliotis rubra. Next base: position 1,002,227 of record NW_025766983.1, on the reverse strand, counting down.
AAGACAGTTACAGTGGAACTCATCTTTAATGACAGTTACAGTGGAACTCATCTTTAATGACAGTTACAGTACAAAATGAACGAAATCTGTATTCTCTTGGAATTGTATTACATCTAAATCTGGAAAATGAAACGAAGATTGTGGAGGCATTGTCTGTATTAGAAAATAATCTTTTATGACAAAATACATCACAAAACCACAATGATCAAGCAATTTTTTAATCTGTTAGTGTCAAGCAAACACATCATGTTATAGTATTCTTAGGAAATCTTGATACAGGCATATCCAAGAGCTTTAACTTTTATCTGTGCTTCTAAATAAAGTGAGAAGGGACCGGATTCACCATAAATCATCACATTTGGTGTATTTAACGTAACTCCTAAAACTTACAAGTGAACCTTTTCCAATGCTTGGATAATCAACGTTTTGGAAATTTGTAATTTTACACTAACTGGGCATTTTCGAGCATGATATTAAATACTACTCCCATGTGAGGAGTGAGTACAACTTCAGAATACTAGAAAAACATTGTCTAAAAAGCTTTGTCATTTATCAAATGTCGTACACTTTCTCTTTTTTCAGACACTGAAATTGGTGCATGTAGAATATCATTTGGAACTTCATCCTCAACATCAGTGTCCAATAAAATCAAAGAGATGCCTGAACTCGTTACCATTAACTTTATTATCAGGAACTGAGACATTGCATAAACGTTTGAAATGATCGCACAACTCTGGATTTGGGACATTTAGGATTTTCAAATGACTCTTCAAGTATACGAAGTTTATCATTACAGTCATGTGGTATTTCTGTACATAACAATCGAATACTTTCTGTTGGCATTGTTGGGTGGACTGCATTTCAGTTATTTTTACAGAGGATGGAGTGACTTTCAGAATAATAATATTGGTAGGCACAATTTCTTTTAGTCATCAGTATATATTCCTAGGCCAAATATAGAGATCACCAACATCAGGTAATATGATAAACCCGGTCTGATCACCCATACTGCATATCTTGACCACGTTAAACACCAGTGCTTGTCATCGTCCATTAGACCATGTGGTTAATACTCATGCAGTTGGTCTATGAACATGTGGACACTGTTTCAACAGTGGGGTAAACCTTTAGCCACGGCATGCTAGTCCAATTTGGCACTCAACTTGGAACTAATTGCAACAGAAATCTTTTCACCAAAATTTTTAATTTGTTAAAATTGCATAAATCCAATATGGTCTGCTCTCGAAGACACATTTGAATGATTTAAGTTTATTTGTTTGTTTTTAGTAACCTGATACATTCCCTGGTTAGTTCCAAATCAACAAGAATTGTAAGGGTGAGATTTTTCATACCAATTACTGGATAACACTTTTACTGCTGCTAAGGGATCCTAAAATTTAGGGACTTTTCTAACATTTGGCCTTTGCATAGGAGGTAAATCTACCATACTGCTTTATTCACAGCTCTGGTCACATAAGTAGAATTTTGTACCGAAATGAAGAATTTTCGTGACACTGCGAACACACGTATCATTATTCTTAGGTCTCTAAATAGATGCTACTAAATATTATTTATCCATTACAGGTGCCCGCTTTTATTGACGGTGAAGTGTCATACTAACATACTATTCCGTATCAATTTGACAGTATTTGTTAACTAACCTGATGTTATTGGACACAGATGATAACATCCCCAGAAATTATTCTGGTTTTCACGATCACAATATTATGTCAATCTGACACAAGAAATACATCACAGAGTCACATGAAACGTCATGGAGGCCGCCTTTATATACCATCACACAGTCTTCATTGTCACCTGGAGTTGGTTGGTCAGTGTCCCAGAAGGGGTTCAACGCCTCCCTGCCATCAGCCCACACGTACGTCCTTTCCTTGACAAGGTCGTCAAGGCCAACATAGAAATGCTCCTCATCTGCAAAATATGATATTACTGAAACACTGCACAGACAGAGCTAACATAACCTTAATGTCACCTTGGATCCGCCATCACTGCTGATAGCAATCCAATAATAATTCAACAGAATCGTGACGACTCCAGTTTGTCTAACACTTTCCCAACGTTGTGATACAAGTAGGCTTTCTGGCTGGTCGTCCTATTGTGTTCTTACTCATAGTCAGAAACCTTTTCCAGCTCAGTGATTGAATAGGCAGGGTTGATGACCTTAGTTTCATTACAAAGTAGAAAAGGAATTGCTCTACCGTTGCTGTTTCCACTCGCAAATGTGTTTGCTGAATAATAGGGAATGTCTGAATAATACGGCCATATCTCAATATTGTCCTGATTATTAATTTTAATGTGTCATCTATATGCATTTTTGTAGATGTAAATATGTTTTTGCTTTTATAATTCCTACATCTGATTCATTATATTGGTCTTGATTAAGAAACGGTACTTGGTATTTATGACATCGATCCAAAAACTTTTGATGGTGTCCATCACTTGTTGCCATTTGTCCACGTCTTCTAGAACAGGAAAATGACCTCCGTCACCTTCACAATCAGCTTTAGCTTCACTCACCTCTAAAGACAGCAGCTGCTGCCATCACTTGTTGACATTTGTCCTCGTCTTCCAGAACAGCCAAGTGACCTCCGTCACCTTCACAATCAGCTTTAGCATCCGTCCAATTCTTCTTGTCTAGAGACAGCCTGTAGCATGCGGGTGGGTTGTCAAATGCAGTGTAGTCATCAGCGATGGGGCACGTGTCTGCAACCAGCATTGACAACGGTGACAACATAAAGAGAAAGGAACTCACAGAACCAGATTTAGTCTATGCAATACAGAGGGAATATTAACATTTGGATGTGCCTATTACGCCTAATACGTATGATAGGGACACCAACGAACCCCTATTTTTGCCTGATCGATTTCAATGACGGCTCGGTGTGACATTACTATCACATCGCCCTTTGTTCGGGTGCTCCACACACGGAACATTGATCATCAATTGAGGACTCGAAAACAGTTACCGAGTGATATGCCGGTAAGGCATGTCATTATACATTATACATCATAATATAAATGACTGTATTGACTGCAAGACGACTAATCATTATCGTATCCCTTTAGTACCGATTTCAGGTAGGTTCAGCAAGCGCCATCTTTTTGCGTCTCTTGGTATGACACCACCGAACTTCCGGTCTCTGTCCACTGGACCACGGAGACGGTATATGTAAATTACGTACTCACTCACAATATTTAAACAGTTATCGATCGCACTGCGTTCATTACCTGACTCCCGCCCATAGTTTTGAACTCCCCCTCCTTCACTCACTCACACACTCACTCGGTTCCCGCACTTTGTTCTTTACCTGAGTCCCTCCCGTACAATCTGACTCCATCAAGGTAACTGCTGTATATCACAGAAGGAAAGGACGCTGAGTAGAGTAGACACTGGCCGTCGTTGATGTTGATGTTGAACATGGTGCAGTTGTTGTTGTCGTGACATACGTGAGCACAGGTTTGCTGTGTCTGTGATGTGAGTTCAGAGATGCGCTGAGGGGTATTCATGCTCAAGTCGTCGAAATCCGCCAGCAGGTGGTATTTTTGCTGTTGATTAAATCTGTTCAGGAAAATTGTTGTTTTGCAAAAAAGTAAGCTTGTTTGACATTTTAATAGCTAATGGCAGGCACGAGCTGTACAACTGATCGCTAAACTATGCCTTAGGTCAAGTATACTTCTAACTGTGATCTGAGTGAACATAATGATCTGTATATGTTATCAATCTCTGAAGCGAAAAGTTCTTCGTCTCATGTTAAATCAAACTGTTCACCCGTGAAGATCCAGGTTAAAATTGGTCTTCAGCAACGCATGCTTGTCGAAGGGGGCGACCAACGGGTTCAGGTGGTCAGGCCCGCTGACTTGGTTGACACATACCATCGTATCCCAATTGCTTAGATCGATGCTCATGCTGTTGATCACTGGCTTGTCTGCTCCAGACTCAATTATTTACAGACTGCCGCCATATAGCAGGAATATTCTAACCTGGGTCTTCAAATTATAAGAAAAGAGAACGTAGAATGGGATTTTGACGAACGTGTAAAGCTGTACATACCCACACTGGCTGGCTAAGGTCCTGAACGTCCAACAGAGCAGCAGCAGACCAAGTCGGTGTTCCATCTTCCCTGCACTCACTGGTCAACTAATTAACTAGTACAGTCATATAGCGGAGTGACAGAATATTCCCTAGTATATGGATTCTACATTATTATCTAGTTACCAAGGACGGAAACATCGATGGTATATTTACATTAATAAAAGGTTCTTACGCGGTGGCGTTTGACAAACACTTGATTTTCTCAACGTTCACTTACAATAATAACTTTGAATTTGAGATATAACGGACTGTAATTAGCCACTTTGGTATTTTCAAATCGCCCGATGATTATTGTTTACACAAATGTACATCATGTAGACATACATTTACTGGTTCATTCAGAGATGGTTCTCGTTTCTAATGAATACAATACAAATAAAATAAGTTGCTGAACCAATTAACATCCTCATAAGTTGGTTTTCCTTTTGTTCTTCACTTTGATAAAGTAATTCATGGCCTTTTAAAGGTATATAAAACATTTCCATAATCAGATATTGCTAGTCTGAGGTGAGTCCATTGTACGATTCTGTATCATAAATGTGTGTCTATGAATCATGATTAAATGATACAGTTTTGATTAGGAATAGATGAGCGTATCCTGTCCAAGTCAATTGAGAAACAAGTAGTAGTCAAAATACATGGCTGGAAGTAGTACATGTCGAAATAGGTGAGTGAGTGAGTGAAAAATAGGTTCCTTTTAAGTCAGGGAGAAAAATGAAGGTACATCTAAACACTTGTACATTGAAACGAACAACAAAAAAACATATTTGCAAAACAATGCAGCCCCAAAAGTTGACAGACTATCGGTAAGCTGTAGTATCAATGACCTTTTCGCCATTAACACGACTAATGAAATTCATTTTACCATTAACTTTCACACGCCCACCCTGTTGTGTTCTGACATTGTTTTTACTTTGCGGAACGTTGTATTGGTTTGTAAACCCAGTTTATGTAATAATACAATTGTTAATTGTGAAACATGTCTGTTTTTTGTTTGTTGGTATTTCTTTGTACATATGTGTTGTTAACTTCTTGGTTCAACTTAGAAATCGACACGTAAAAATACTCAGGTTCAATACAGACATAATATAACGGTAAACAGCAGTCGACCAACCAGTCGTCAACTAATTTCTTAATCGAGGTTCAGGTGTCAATTAATGCTAGCAAAGGAATTGAAAACGACCGGGATAGGTTGTAAACAACTCCAACTCTGGACCAGTACTAAATAACCTTAATACACGAATACAAGATTGGGTACATCATGTTTTCAGACCAGGATTTTTCCTATGCATTAATCATTAATGTACTTTTTTCAACAGCAAATTGTTAACATATGTTACATGCGTGAATAAACGTTTCAGTAATGTGCAAATTTTATTACTTTTTCATGTTGTGTCCAGTCAGGGAATCTAACCAACACTATCAGAATGAGGCACCAAATTGCAAGTACACAAGGTCAGCGATGACCCCTTTGGACACTGAAGCTTTCACAACAACTAGTAGTTCAGATCGGACACCATGTGTATCCCTCTCACAAGAGGAAATTCCTTGTTGTGAATGCTGTGCCATTTGGAAGGAGGTCAAATGATATATATGTTACTGGAGTGTGTTACTCTATCTTCTTGTTTCAACTTTTGAGCTTTATTTACTGAACAGGCCAACTCTCCATACACGATGAAATGCTTCCTTAAAATCAATAAAACAACAAAATGTATAATTTTACTTACATTTAATAAATCACATAAAACGTTTAAAGTAAATATATGATCATAAGTAAAGCTTATTTGCCTGAATCAAGAATACGTTGAACTCTGAAACATTATAGTCCAATGAATACTTTGCTGAAACTACTTATTAAGGTAATGGGGCGCCAAAATGTCAGGGTTTGAATGATCTTTCAGATTACAAATTAGCTAAATTTGGCAAGCGAAACACTGTTTCGAAAAACACACTCCAAATTATAAGATTTCAAGTTTACTAGAATCATAAGTTCTGATTTTTATGCATTTATTATGAAATCGCCAGGGCCAGATTTTGTTTCATTTTGTAAATCGTCAATAACAATTTGTATTTCTTGTGGGGCATTTATGCAAGGTTTCATGCCTTGCAAGTAGTTACAATTCCTGATCAGTATATACAGAGAGTTGTGGATATGCTCGCCGTCTAATCTTTGCAAAATATTTGAAAAACACTCTCAAAGGTGGTAGTCGCGATCTTTTACTATACTTACGTAAAGTTTTCGAAAATGGCCTTTTACCGCAAAACTGATATCTCACTTTGTAATGTCCTTATGTTTGGGCTGTAATATTCAATAAAAGTGACAAAAACCTTTCCACATTCATATGAAATCTCTGATTAAAGCACAAATACATTCTTCAAAAATAGAAACGCATAAGTGATTTTGAGAATATTGGACACATGTAACTGGGGCAACAATACAAATATACTATGACTTTCAAAAACGTCATCTTTGTGTGACTGTTAATAGCTTCAGCGCCAACAAGCAGCAATTTTTACTTTTTCCTTGTTTTGAAAGCCTTTGAGGAAATATTCGCCAAAATGTCACCAAGAAAACATGCACAGCAACATGGACGTGCAAATAAAGGGGAAAGCATGCAGTATCGATCACTATAACAAGGCAAACGTTGTGTTTAATTTGTTCATGGACAAGAGGAAATCATCATGCCACGACTGAGTGCCACCAATCGACGCATCGCGATAGGCCGCCTTGAAGCTGGGGAGTAGCAGTCTGCAGTTGCCCGACATTTCAACGTTCATCAGAGCACCTTTTCTCGCCTTTGGGATCGTCTCCTGCAGACCAATTCCACCCGAGATGGCGGCCGTCCAAGATCTACCAGCCAAGCCCAGGACCGCTAAATCCGGGATGCTCACTTGCGTCATCGTCTTGCCACAGCCGTGGAGACTGCACAACGCATCCCTGTTTGAATTTCCATCCAAGCTGTCAGGAATCGATTGCTTGAAGTCGGGATTCGATCAAGAAGGCCAGTTGTCGCCCTAGTTTGACAGACTTCTATCGGCGCAATCCCTTGCGATGGTGGAACTGGAACCTTAGAAACTGGGGGCGAGTCTGGTTCAGTGATGAGTCACGATTTCTTCTTCACCGGCGAAACGGAGGGTATCAATGAGATTACTGATGAAGTATTAAGTTAAACGAATAAGGTGCTTCAGAATTTATATAATATTTTGTCAAGTGACAAAACAGACACTCTACTTCCACGAAATGTTGATATGTATTACAGCTTTGCTTGTTCTGTGTACTTTATCTCAACCGAAACTAATCGCACAATTTGCTAATTTTGTGTGTGTGAAGACAAATTCACTGACAGTAAACAGTCGTATTATGGAGGAATAAGCTTCCATAAGTGTATATGACGTCTTCAAAATGGGTAGCTGGACCGCCTCATCTGTTTGTCTTTTGCATAGGCTATTGCAGTGTGAAATGGCACCAGTGTTACAGTCATCTGCAGAAAGTCGAGCAATAGTTTATTCAGAAGGTAGAGTAACATTGGATGATTATTTTCATGCATAAAATCAGGATTAACTGACTAGCCCAAGCCACAAACATTTACAGGTGAAATAGCCATAGCATCAGACACACAGACATCTGTACGGAATTTTATGCAGCTTTGGAATCTAGTACAAAGAAGGAAGGGACATGTCTTCAGGTTTTTGAGTCAAGCAATACTTTGACAATAGCGATGAATGGTTTTGGCAGCATTATAAACAAATATGGGCTTAGTATACATCCTTGGTGTGGCTTATGCAATCACATGTTGGTGAGATAACATCATTTTATGCACACATGCTTTCACATTATTATACATATTACATAATGATGTTCTCATTTTTCTACTCAAGCCGTGCTGCGTGAGTATCTTCCATAATTATTCCTATCAACTGAATCGAATGCCTTGGCAAAATCTACAAATAAACCATTAAATGTACCACCTTTACGTGAGAAATACAGCTGTTCATGGCTTTGAAGAAAGAAAATATTATCGGTGGTGGATAATATTACCTCTAAAGACTACTTGTATTTCAGGAATTGTATTTTTGCAATCATCCAAGAAAACAAGTCTTTTGTTAATGATATATTTGAAAACTTCAGATTTCGTACACTTTCCCTTGTTTCAAAAGCTGAAATTTGTGTATCTGGAATATCAGTCTTAACTTCATCTTCAACATCAGTGTCCATTCAAACATCAAAGAAAGGCCTGAACTCGTTACCATTAACTTCATTCTCATGGATTAAGACATTGGATAAAGTTTTGAAATGATCGTGGCTTGCAACTGTATTTTCTAAAGGTGGATCTTTAAGCTTTTTATCACTTCCCAAAAACATTTTTGGATTTTCAAGCGATTCTTCTGATAAATTTATCAATGCATGCATGTGGTAACACTGTTCATGACATTCCAGTGACATTCTCTTGACATTCTATGGTGTGGACTGCATTTAATTTATTTTTCTATTATCCTAATTTACAGGATGGAGTGATTTGCAGAATTAGTTTCTTTTGACCAACGGTGTAGATCTGTAACCTGCTTCTGTGTCAGTTTGAACACAAACCTTTACATGCAAAGGAAATTTAAATATACCACTATCCTTTACAATTCTGGTCTCGTGTACCCATTTATAAGTAGAATTTATTTACGAAATGTAAAATTTTCGTAACACTGTGAAATCACGTATCATTATACATAGGTCTCCAAATAGATACTACCATATATTATTTATCCATTACCGGTGCCCGCTTTTATACAGGGTGAAGTGGCATGCTAACATACTGTTACGTATTAATGGACCGTATTTACTAACCTACCGATTGTTATTTGACACGGATGATAACATCTCAAGGAATTCCTTTAGTTTCAGAACTACAACATTGTGTCAATTTGACACATGTAATAACAGATACGGTTACATTGGACGTCACTTAGGCCGCGTTTATGCATGACCACACAGTCTTCAGTGACGCCTGGATTTGGTTCGCCGTGGGCCCAGAAGGAACTGTTGTACAAGAGCTCTCTTCCATTAGCCCACACGTGCTTTCCTTTCCTTGACAAGGTCGTCAAGGCCAACATAGAAAGGCTCCTCATCTGCAAAATATGATATTACTGAAACACTGCACAGACAGAGCTAACATAAGCTTAATGTCACCTTGGATCCGCCATCACTGCTGATAGCAATCCAATGATGATTCAACAGAATCGTGACGACTCCAGTTTGTCTAACACTTTCCCAACGTTGTGATACAAGTAGTCTTTGTGGCTCGTCGTCCTTTTGCGTTCTTACTAATAGTCAGAAACCTTTTCCAGCTCAGTGATTGAATGTGCAGGATTGATGACTTTTGTGTAATGTTTTCATTAAAACTAGAAAAGTAATTGCTCTACTGTCGCAGTTTCCACTCGTAAATGTGTTTGCTATGAGTCATGTGCTTAGGGAATGTCTGAATATCTTAAAATCTCCCTGATTGTTAGTTTTAATGTGTCATTTAGATGCATTATACGTGGGTATTTCAAACATAGGCTGGCTACCCGTCGTTTCCGCATGTAGAACGCAACGTCGCAGAAGAAACGTCATAGCATTGTCATGATGACACGTCACCATGACAAAGTGATATTTTGCCCTAGGGCATCAGTTGAAACATATGACCCCCCGATATGTTCGCCCTCGTAGGTAATAATGTTCTTTAGTATGATTCAAAAACAGTACTTGGCATTTATGGCATCGATCCAAATACTTCTGATGGTGTCCATCATTTGTTGCCGTTTGCCCACGTCTTTCTGAACAACCAAGTGACCTCAGTATCTTTCACAATCCCCGCCGTGATATTGCTGGAATATTGCTAAAAGCGGCGTAAAACTAAACTCAGTCAGTCTTTCACAATCAGCTTTAACATTACTCACCTCCAAAGTCAGCAGTTGCTTCCGTCACCTGTTGCCATTTGTCCTCGTCTTCCAGAACAGCCAAGTGACCTCCGTCACCTTCACAATCAGCTTTAGCATCCGTCCAATTCTTCTTGTCTAGAGACAGCCTGTAGCATGCGGGTGGGTTGTCAAATGCAGTGTAGCCATCAGCGATGGGGCACGTGTCTGCAACCAGCATTGACAACGGTGACAACATTATGACGCGCGGAACCATTTTTTGTCTAAGCCATGCAGAGGACGTCTGTCGTATTGGAAGATTGGCATCTGGATGTGCCTAATACGCCAGTGATGACATACTGAAACACATGATAGGGGCACAAACAAACACCTATTTTTGCCCGATCGATTTAAAAGACGGGTCAGAGTGGCGAGCGAATGCTTCCACAACATCACTACCACTTCGTCCCTTGTTTTGGTGCTTCACAAAACGATGTACTGCATTGATCATAAATTAGGAAATCAGACACTGGCATTTCAATGATGTATAATTAGATGGATTATTGGCAACTCAAATGTGTCGATATTTAAAAAAGGTTCAAAACTAAGACCTTCAATATTGAAATGCCAATAATTCATGTTGTCGTTATACATTATACACCATTGTATAAACAGAGTATATTGACACCGAGTCGACATATGTTTGTATCACTTTAGTTCCCATCACGGGCAGGTTAACTGCATGCGCCATCTTTCAATGTCTCTTGGTGTGACGCTGAAGGGGATAAGACATCGACTTTCCGCTCTCCAGAAACACTCTCTCCACTAGACCACGGAGACAGTATATGTACATTAATGACGCGAAGGCTAATGTTTCACTCACTCAATTATCCACTCACTGACCCACTCACCCGCTCACCCACTCGATTTAAACAGTTCCCACAAACAGTTATCGTACTACGTTCAATACCTGACTCCCGCACGTACAGTCTGACTCCATCAAGGTAACTGCTGTTTATCACAGAAGGGAAGGACGCTGAGTAGAGTAGACACTGGCCGTCGTTGATGTTGATGTTGAACATGGTGCAGTTGTTGTTGTCGTGACATACGTGAGCACAGGTTTGCTGTGTCTGTGATGTGAGTTCAGAGATGCGCTGAGGGGTATTCATGCTCAAGTCGTCGAAATCCGCCAGCAGGTGGTATCTTTGCTGTTGATCAAATCTGTTCAGAGGAATGAACAAATTGATGTAATCAAACAGGCCATTTCAAGATGGTTTTGACCTTTTAATAGTGAGTGAGTTTATTTTACGCCGCTTTTAGCAATATTCCAACAATATCACGACGGGGAACACCAGAAATGGGCTTCACACATTGTACCCGTGTGGGGAATCGAACCCGGGTCTTCGGTTTGACGAGCTAACGTTTTAACCTCGAGGCTACCCAACCTCCCGACCATTTTAATAGATATTAGCAGTCACGGGCTTGGCACCTGATCACTAGACTACGCATTGTGTCGGGTATACGTTTAATTTGATTTGAATGAACATTATGATCTGGAAATGTTATTGAGTCACAAATTACATCAAACCGTTCACAAAATAAGCATCCTCCTATTGTTACTGTATCAGTACTGTCGGCTAAATGTCCTACAATCGCCAGCGGCTGAAGGGATGGTGTAAATCCAACTAGGGTCCATGCAGGTAGCAAAAGCACTGTAAGTCCCCATATTCCCTAGTATGGCGATCTACCTTCAGTTGTTGGCGACCTATAGCTCGTTTTCATATTGTATTGTCTTCGTAAATAAAATACTTTTACATGTCCATGCTAGTTTTAGACTCCATATGTGATACTCTAGTTATTTTACAGTCCTTCGATGACTGATTTTTAGTAACTTAAATTTATTGTTTTTGTAAAACATTTCTCGTCACTATATGGCTGAAATATTGCCGAGGTGACGTTAAATTTTAACTCACTCACTCACTGTATCAGTGCGTACATTATTGCTGAACCTAAAAAACAATAGTGTCCCAACCGTTAATCTCGCAGCATGTTCGGGGATGTGAAATTAGATTGTCTTGAAGATTTCCTGTTTTCTTGTGATTGATGTTGGCACGGAGTGACTTTTAGTTTTACGTCGCTGTTAGTAATATCTCAGGAAATATCACGGCAATGGGCTTAACGCATTGTTCCGATATAGGGAATCGAACCCGGGTCTTCGACGTGACGCGCGAACGCCTTAACCACTAGGCTACCCAACGGCCCCTGTTGGTTTTATGGCAAGTGATGTGTTGGTCAGGATGTTTATTGACACGTTCAGAAAATGCAAACCTCATATCAGATGTGCCACCCGATGTGTTCATATATCCTAGTGACCAGAGGACGTACGTCCCGACAATAACTTTGTCTCAAGAGTAGCATGAGATCCAATACACCCTATGATTTCCACTCATGAGCTTTACCTTCGTGAATAAACCGCATGTTTAAGACAGAGACCTTTTGAGAAGAGATGTTGACGAACGTGAGGTGTACATACCCACACTGGTTGGCAGATGTCCTGAATGTCAAGCAGAGCAGGAACAGACCAAGCCGATGTTCCATCTTGCCTGCATTCACTGGTCGGTGTTCCATCTTGCCTGCATTCACTGGTCGGTGTTCCATCTTGCCTGCATTCACTGGTCGGTGTTCCATCTTGCCTGCATTCACTGGTCGGTGTTCCATCTTGCCTGCATTCACTGGTCGGTGTTCCATCTTGCCTGCATTCACTGGTCGGTGTTCCATCTTGCCTGCATTCACTGGTCGGTGTTCCATCTTGCCTGCATTCACTGGTCGGTGTTCCATCTTGCCTGCATTCACTGGTCGGTGTTCCATCTTGCCTGCATTCACTGGTCGGTGTTCCATCTTGCCTGCATTCACTGGTCGGTGTTCCATCTTGCCTGCATTCACTGGTCGGTATTCCATCTTGCCTGCATTCACTGGTCGGTGTTCCATCTTGCCTGCATTCACTGGTCGGTGTTCCATCTTGCCTGCATTCACTGGTCGGTGTTCCATCTTGCCTGCATTCACTAGTCAACTGATTGGTGCATAGTGCAGTGACTGAATATTCCCGAGTTTATGGATTCTACATTAACTTAAATGGACATCTAGTTGCCAAAGACGGAAACATCGATGATATATTTACATTTACAAAGGTTCTAAAGGTTTGACGGTTTAACAAACACTTGACAACGCTTTTCTCAACGTTTTTTAACATTAACTTGATTTCGAACGCCGCAAGAGATAAAACAGGCTGTAATTAACCACTTTGGTCGTAATCAAGGCGCCTGATGGTTATTATTTACATAAATGTACAACATGTAGACATGCAATTACCGGTAGAGAATTACTATACCGGTTCGTTCACAAATGTTTCCATTGAAATATCTCGTCTTTAATGAATGCAATACAATGAATCAGTAGATGAATGACAGTTTTCGTCAAACGTCGAAGTTTTCTTGACAATCTTGTTCTTTACTTCGATCAGGCAATTCTTGGGCCTCGTAACGCAAATATATCAACAAAACATATGTTGTCCATTTAACGGTTCCGCTTACATAAAAGACATGTGTCTATGAATCACAATCAAATGATTGTGGAGCACAGTGGTTTAGTGGTTAGCATGCTGGCCTCTCACACCAAAGGCCCGGGTTCGAATCCCGGTGGAGACACCAAAATTTGTGACCTGGGTCTCATACTGTGTTGTATCACGGCACTTCGTCCACATTGCATTCAGTCCACCCAGCTGTTTAAAATGGGTACCTGGGAAGCGGATGTACGGACCTATACGGTCGCGCGAAGCGCTTAGTAGCTGCTTTGAAAGTACAATTCCGCCAGGGTAATAATGTAACGCCAGAGAACAGCATTGCGTTGTATCCTAGGCGCAATAATTAGCATTATTAAATTAGCATTATTATGATAATGATACAATGTGATTAAAATAGGTGAGCGTATGCTGACTGAAGCACTGGATACAAACACGCGACAAGGCAAGTCAACTGAAGTTAGTGAGAGAGTTAAGATTTTAAGTCACATCGGCAATATTTCGGCCATATCGTGACAAAATCATGTTATAGATTCATAAAATTCAAAAGTAAATTATAACCCCCTGTCAACGAAGGATAGGGAAACAACTAGTCTTTCACAGATATGAATATGATAAGTAACGTTAAAAAGATTTCTCACTATTTGGACATTGAAATATTTATCTCTTGTGATGGAAAAATCAATGCAGTCAAGCAGGATATGCCTGATCGTGATTCTTTCATCACAAGAGATACAAAAGGGAGCATCTTCACCGTTTAATATATACTCACCTTTTAATATACTGAACCACAAAATAAATGTCGCACTGATAGGGGTTTCTTAAAGCACACACTTTAATTCACTCTAATTAACAATCAACACGGAGGACTGAGTTCAAACTTGACAAACACATTTAGAGTTCACACAAACAAAATCACCAAAAAATTGTACCATTAAGATACCCCAAAGTCAGTATCGTGTGTGGCCTCTATGGGCATCGATGAAATCGTTGCATCGTCTGTACATGGAATGAATTAGCCGGTCGATGAAGGTCATACACACTTGGGTCCATACTCTGCGAAATGCCTGATCGAGTCTAGCCGTAGTTGTCGGCCTTGGGTGGAAGCCATTCAGTCTTCTTTGAATCTCGTCCCAAAGATGTTCTACTGGACTTAAATTCGGACTGAGTGCTAGATTTTGTAGGGTTTGGATGCCATGTTGTCTTAGGAAGTCCAATGTTGCTCTGGCAGTGTGGACACGAGCGTTGTCTTGCTGGAAGATGTGATTTCTGTAACGGCCAAAATGTGGTACAACGTGGGGTCTTATGACTTGGTCAATATAGCGAGCAGCTCTCATGTCATTTCCTCATCCTGGACCAAGATTCTGGAACACCATGGTGTCAACTAACTGGTTCAGACCGATTACACCCCACAATATGATGCTTGGACCACCCCACGAGTCTCTTTCAACAATACACTCATTTGAAAACATTTCACCACACCCTCGGCATACTCTCACTCTGCCATCGACTGTCGAAACACATTATCGGCTTTCATGAGATAACAGTAAAGTTCTTCATTGTCGATAACGCCAATTTCGATGCTGAGTTGCCCATGTTGGTCCGTTTGGGCGGTGATGAGCGATGAGGACAGGACTACGATATGATCCGTGACAGTAGAGGTTTCTTCCGCGCAAACGTCCACGCACTGTATTGGCACTGATGGGTCGGTTGTGAGTCACAATGGTCTGCCGTGCTGTTTCCGTCGCTTTGGGGAAGCAATCCTGCAGATGGTTGCGCACAATCTGTCGGTCTTGACGTTGTGATGTTACTGAAGGTCGCCCACTGCGTGGACGGTCTTGAATGCTGTTAGTGACCTGATACCACTCCTGCTGTCCTAATATGAACATGAAATGATTAGCTACCGTGCAGTCTGGACAACTTGCAACCGTCCCACGACTTGGTTCCTCTGATCTCTCGTAAGACGTGGCATGGTGGTTGTGTCAAAACAAAAATGATTTCAGGCGAGTTTGGGACTCGCTGTCATTGGTAGGGTTGTCACGACATGCACGTGCATTTTCATGTTCACGAATGTCATACAGAACCTTTTACCATGTCTGCCTTTTTCAGTGCGTTTGGTCGATATGCTTTTTCATCAGAAAACACTGATGTTGGTAATAACTGTCAATTTGGATTGAAAAACACGTTAAGAAAACGGTACAATCATAATAAATACACCATCTTGCAAGAACAAAATTTTGCATTTGGTTTTGAAAAGCGACGTTTCATTTGTGGTTCAGTATATTTACCGTGTATGGCCAATGCGACATCGTTGCATGATGACCTCTTCAAATCTGGACTGACAATCCTTACCACCAATTGTTGGTTTTATTAGATTAATTTCTTTACCTACCTGGATTTCCAACTTATTTTGCATTAGATACTAGTATATGATCTAATCACATCGTTATAATCGGAGTATGCAATATATAAGAAGTGGTGTTACAGATTTGTTGAGTGCTGCCTTAGCAGCAAAACCGGCCATTGTGTTACCAGAAATACCAACGTGGCTCGGTAACCTACAAGGACAATGTCGTACTGGTCAGTAGCAAGATCATTATACAATTCAGTGATTTCGATTAAGAGTGAATGTTTGCAAGATGATTTTTTTAATAGCCAGATGCACAAAAGAGGATCTGAAAAGATTATATATTGTTTATAGTTTGGGTGGTTTTTGTATGTATTTAAGAGCCGTTGATAAAAATAGAACTGTTATCTGGTCATCTGGAAGATATTGTGACAGAAGTCACTGCGCCACCATCCTTGGACCCATCTGTGAATAAGGATTTGTATGTATTATATTTACTTTGTAATTGAATTATTCTTGTTTATATTGTAATTCGTTAGTTTCTGATTTGTAAATGTTGTCAGGGGTAGGTCAACTTGTGGCCTCAAGGGAAGACAAGAGAAGGCTTCTTGTTGTACAAAAGCACATACACTTTCTCAGTAAAGTACAGATTCTAGTACTTTTGTTGGGTTGAGTCCCATCCGGGAATTGAACCTACACCCTTAGAGTCAGGCACCAAATCGCAAGCGCACAATGTCAGCGATGACCCCTTCGGGCACTGAATTAAGTAATTTTTATTACTCAGCTGAAATGTAACAATATGTGCTTGTTTGGCTAAATTCACATTGCTGTCGAAAATACTCATACTTCCCACTCTTTAAACTACGCAGAGTTGGTGCAGTAAAAAAATAGAATATTGCAATTTGAACAATTTTTACTTACAAGTGTTGCTATCAGTTGATGTACATCCATATAGGCGGGATTTTTGGTTTGTTTTTTGGTTTTTGTTGTTGTTTTTTGTCCTTAAAGTTTATTAAATTATCTCCTGAACATGACGAATCAGATATTCCAGGACGGAAACCTTGTAGTAATTCGTTTGCGAGCATCTTTAAAAGTAGTGATTAGTTTGAGTGCATCTGTAGTCGATACAACTTAATCCGTTCAAATAACACTTTTAAAGAAGTATTGGTCGACACTCTATGTTCCCAGATTATTGCAATGGTTGGTTACTCTTCCATCATCATGAGAGCGTCTTTCGCTTTTCAAACTTAATGCTGTTAAAGTGTCAACAGTATTTCTTGTTTAACGAAGTTTTCTCAAATGTGTAATCCTCGGATAATGTTTTTGAAACATGGCCCAAGTTCCTTAAAGTCTTTGTTTTTAAATTGATATCTCCAAGAAAGAGTATATTCCCACGAGAGTCATATTCACTCATCTTAATTTTCATTTTTGTGAACGTAGGTTAACCTTCTGTGGAATAAGAACAAATGAACATTATTTAGCTACACGGAAAGGGCGCAGAGTGTCAGTGAGGTTATTGATGAAGTATTAAGTAAACACAATAAGGTTCCAAAGGATTTATATTTATATACTATATAGCTGTATTGAATGCAAATCTATAGTTCCGACGTCCCAGTGTAAGTCGATATAAGTGGCCAGTGAGCGCATCATGCTCATATTAAGCCCTAAAGTTACAATGAGTCCACCTTAATATGATTATATAAGTAACAAACAATAATAATATTTCACTAACTGTTCCCTTGCCAAATATACGATACTTGTACGTTGTTAATATCTGATTGTAGGGTAGACTGGGTTAGAAGTTGGGTAAACATAGCATTCTTTCATTTCTATATTCCCATACATATCATTAAGATTATATAGCCGCCTAATGTAACATGCTTGCAGTACGCTATATACGTGTACCAATTTCTTGTCTCAGTGGTTTCAGGAAAGTCTGACAGTGTGCAAATTGCATCTAAATTATGCCAATGTTCTATAGAAACAGGGTCTCCAGGAGTCGCTGTAGCATCACGGTATCAGGTCAATCTGGCACATGTAATACGAGGGACTCTCACAGTAATGGCTCTGGAGCCCCCACTGGCACAGAACCACACAGCGTTTCCATGAATCTGGTTGTCCTGACACCCAGAAGTTGTTGATGAGATCCCTGCCATCGGCCCACACATGTGTTCCTTTTGTGGTAAGGTCGTCAAGGCCAACAAACACACACTCTGTCTCTGCAAACAAAATAACAAGAAATGCGAACATGTATTAAATTTAAGGACAATAAACACAAACTCTACAAATAATAATATGAAATGCAAACATATATGAAGGTTAAAGATTAAGGTCAATAAACAGACGATCTGTGTCTTTGAATGTGTTATATGCTATAAATTTACATATGCAACATCGTGGATTCATCTACCAGAATATTTACATGTTTGTTTGGGATTATGTATTAGTGTAGAAAGTCCAGTGCTTCAAGATTCACAGATAAAGAGCAGTCTAATAAAATTTAACATTGTGACAATCAACAACATGTTAACAATGGTATAAAATATATGAAATTCAGCACCGAAGCCGCAGAATTAGACAAGTGCTTTGTCTCACTGAATTTTTGGGGTCTCTTTTGGACCAAAGACTGTTTACTTTTATTTTCAAGATATCTAAGTAGCAGTTTTAGAATGTACGAGTGTTACGAGAGTGTGTTTTTGTAATTTGTAATAACATTGGTTAGGTGATAGTTATTATGAGTCACAATGTTTAAAGTTTTGAGTGTGGGTTGTGGGTCACATTTCGCATTATATATGTTCAATGGCAATACTATTTTTAGCGGTACGCCTTTATGATAGCGCTCCAGAGTTGCCTTCCTTGGCTTTATTATGTTTTGACTCCTCGTTGTTTGCCTTCGTCAACATAGTCTGACCCTGACACTTCGTGCCTGACTGCTCTCGTTTGTAAACAAGCTTCATTTAGAAATCTGATCTCACTGTAATTACCAAGGCACGCGGTGAGTTGATATTATATATTTGTGACTCAAAACTGTTGATTTGTGACTCAATTGCATTGTACTAGAAATCTGTATTGTGATTCATAGTATCTTGCTCATTGTTTGCTCAATATATTATTGAATATTTTAGACTTGTCTGTGTTATATTTTGCTGGTTTAAAGGGAATTCTTAAACCTTTTGTCACGGCAATGTATTAACCGTAACACGAGAGAAATCATTTTATTTTTGATATTGTTATTATAGTTTAGCTTGTTGAGAAACAGCTCTTCAGTGGTTACTCTCACATGAAAGAAACCAATATCGTTTGAGGGAAATATTTTTGTTATTATTGGGACTCACCTCTGATGTCGACAGTTGTTTCCATCACTTGCTGCCGCTTGTCCACGTCTTCCAGAACAACAAGGTGACCTCCGTCACCTTCACAATCTGCTTTTGCGTCCATCCGCGTCTTTTTGTCCCGGGAAAGCCTGTAGCATGCGGGTGGGTTGTTAAATGCAATGTAGCTGTCAGCCAGGGGGCATTTGTCTGTAACAGATAGTCAGTAATATATAACAGACAGTCAGTAATATGACAGACAGTCAGTAATATGACAGACAGTCAGACGTAAAATCACCAGCAGCAGTCGTCAGACGCATATATATCACGATATAGTACTTCTTCGCCTTCAAGGGGCGGTGGGGTAGCCTAGTGGTTAACGCTTTCGCTTGTCACGCCAAAGGCCCGTTTTAGAATACCCACATGGGTGCAATGTGTGAAGACCATTTCTGGTGTCCCCCGCCGTGATATTGGTGGAATATTGCTAAAACGCAGCGGGATAACATGACCAGGTCCATGTACCGGAGCTGGTGCCGTTCATGGCTGCTCATGGTCCAGGCCTCCAATTCCAACATGACAATACGATACCACGCACAGCTGTTATGGAACGAAATTTCGCTTCAAAATGCGGGTATTGACGTCATGGAGTGACCATCGAGTTTGCCTGACCTCAGTCCAATCGAACACGGAGAAGACTTCGTGCCTTGAGACATCTACCACGGAATGTTCAGGAGCTGGGCGCCATGTTGGTACAGCAATGGCATAGGTTGCCTAATGCTGTGTTAGGAAGTCAATGAGACAACGTTGCCTAATACCCCGTTTACATGGACACTTTTTACTCACATGTGTATATTTGCATATGGAGTATATTTGTTTGCGCAAGTAAAAGTATATTTACTTTGAGTTTACATGAAAAATTAGAACCTATATGTATTTTATGTTATGGCCATGTGTTTTTGTCTCATTTTGAGTTTTCACATCTGAGGCAAGCATCATACATGATGGAGAGATATATGTTGAAGCGAAAGTAAAGATTCCTATCTGAAAGATTCCTATATCAATTTGTGTTAATGATGTCAAAATGGCATGTTGCGCCACCTTGGTGGAGCATCTCCTGCATAAGACCAAGTATGTAAAGTTTAAAGGACGTGAGGACTTGAAAACTGCAGGGGATTCCCAAATAGTGCTGGATGTATAGATGGCACTCATATCCCTGTTATTGGTCCAACAGAAACCCATGGCGACAGGGGATGGGTGACCACAGGTACCTGTTCATAGATATCACAGTTGGTTGGCCTGGCCAGGTACATGACGCTTGAGTATTTGGAATTTCAAAACTTTTCTATTGAGGTGAAACAAGAAATCTCTTACCAGAATGGAACGAGAGACTCCTACAAGCCATGGCAAAGCAGTCACCATGCCCATTCTCCTCACCTCACTGGAGATGCTGCTTACCCGTTGAAGACCGGTTTAAAGCCATATACCAACCACGCAACCTTATCACCTTCACAGAAAGATTTCAGCTTCAGGTTGAGTCGTGCCAGGATGACAACTGAGAACTCATTCGGAATAATTATCTATTTCTGTCATATTTATATAGGTATGCAACCGCATAGGGTGCAATTTACATATATGCAAAAATACTCCCAGTGTAAATTTGCACACGTGTGCAATTGCGTTTACATGGACACATTTGCATACGTGAGTAAATATACTTACGTGTGTACATTTACTCACATATGCAAATATGTCCATGTAAACACTAACAGGGTATACTACTGCTGTGAAAGCGTGAATAAGCAGGGGCATAAGCAGCACTCAACATGCGCCAGTATAGATGGCTAAGCAAAACGTGACTTTATCGTGCTACTGTCGCACCATGCGCAACATAATGTGTAAACCCGTTTTAGAGTACACTCGTTACGCCCATGAACCAGATTTAATCACTAGCAACACACTTTGTTCTATATGTTTAGGTTTGGGGCATGAAGTAAAACATGTGGAGTTTGTTCTTTTAGTTTTGCACGTGAAAGTCAGTTTTTAACTTTTGAGTGAGTCAGTGAGTTTTAGTTTTACGCGGCTATGAGCAATTAATATTTCAGCAATATACCCTCGGGGGTACCAAAAACGGTCTTCACACACATTGTATCCATGTGGGGAATCGAACTCGGGTCTTCGACGTGACGAGCGAACTCTTTAACCACTAGACTATCCCACCGGCCCTGAACTTTTAAAGAAGTCTATTCATTACCTGACACCCGCCAATACAATCTGCCTCCAACTGGGAAGCTTCTGGAAAACACAGATGAAAAGGACGTCGAGAAGAGGAGACATCGGCCGTCGTTGGAGTTGATGTTGAAGAGAGCGCAGTTGTCGGTGTTGCCACATGCTTGAGCACAGGTAATCGATGTCCTTGACGTGAGTTCAGAGATGCGATGAGTGGTAATCACACTCAAGTCCAACTCCAACACCTCATGGTAACGCTGCAGTTGAACCAATCTGTCCAGAGAAAAAAAAATGTAGATATTTTGAATAACCCCGCACTCGGCAATATTCCAACTATATGGCGGCAGTCTGTAAATAATCGAGTCTGAAACAGACAATCCAGTGATCAACAGCATGAGCATCAATCTAGGCATTTGGGATACGATGGCATGTGTCTGACCACCCGATCTCGTTAGTCGCCTCTTACGACAAGCATGGGTAGCTAAAGAGCATTTCAAACCCGGATCTTCTCAGTTCAGTTTGCATAAGTAACCAAAGTGCGATCTGACATTATAATAGTTATTTGCCAATCCCTTGGATTCTGTTTGTTTCACATAATATTTGTTCTTTCGTTCCACAACAAGTTGTCCCATTGAGACGTCTCCTTGAATCCCAATATATGACAAAAGTTTTATGGCTACGGTTGAATCAATCTATTTAAACAAACGAACGTGTTATTGGTTTGAAGAAGTACTCGAAGAGACCTAAATGGTTTCCTTTTCATCTGTGTAGCTGAAGACAGACACCGACTACAATAAGAATGTAATTAGTATTCACTGATGACGTATGCTGAGTTACGTCTTCTGTGTAGTCGCGTTAATGTGATGAAATCATATAAATATATTCGAGTAAATTAAACAATTAAAACTTTAAATTAAAATATAATTTCTGCAGGCTGGATATTACTTCAAGCATCAAATCCGCAAGGACAATGATTGAATCACAGCAGCCTTACTTTCAATTCGTTTGACCAACATATACTGGACAAAAATAGGGATATATGTAAATTTTGAAATTATGAATAATGATCTATTTATTCATTGACATAAAATATCAATCATAAAAATACCAACATCCCTAACTTATTTTGCCCCGTATATTTCTAAGTTTTATGAGGAAATACAGAAAGGTATTTGGACGTAATCATGGAAGTGTACATACCCGAACTGGTCAGCGGAGGATCTGTAAGTCAGAATGACCAACATCAGACCGAGCTTGTTGTTCATATCTACGTCTCATCCAGCCCCGAACAAATAACTACTGACTATTCTGTCACAATAAAAGACAATGGCATTCTATTTGAGGTATGAAAGAGAGGATTTAATCGATTCAGCAACCATCGCGGTTCATATTCTAAATCACAATCTAACTGCCAGCTTTTAGTATGCTTCGAAAAAGTCAATGAGACTTTTAAGTTCGTGGAATGCTGGAGAGCTAAACAAATACTTTTTCAGCGTGTATATTCAACATTACTTGAGGCTTAATGCTAAGGGGCCAAACAAGAGACTTAAGCAAAGAACATGAGATATTACAATAAGCTTTGTGTAAACAAATAATATGTCGCACGCATTAAAAGCAATGACCACTGTTGACCTTTGCGGAAATGTCCTTACAGTATCATTACCCAGAACGATTTTGGTCATTGGATGTTGCCAGGTGATGGAACTGGTTGAATTCTACGTAGTTGCATAGTGAATTTTGTTGAATGTAATTGGGTAAGATCTTTGTTGTGAAATTAGTTGATGGAATTCGGAAATGTTATGCTGTTTGATGATGGGATGGGTTGAGTTCTATGTTTTTAATCTTTTCTGGAATTGGGTGACTATTGTGTAGTTTAATCATGGAAAACATGAGTTCTGTTTAGTTCGATGTATGGGATTGGTGGAATGTTTGGTTGTCACAGCACACGATTGGTGGGTGTTGTTTTGTTTAATAATGGGATTAGGTAGGGTATCGTGTTCGATGGTGTCGTGGACAATTGTTTTCTTGGTACACAGTGTCGGGGTATTCTCAGGACGTCGACCCTCCAAAATTTCCAATTCGCAGGAAGGGGACCTCCAGTTTGTCTTTGATGTTTGATGTTGTTATAACAAGGGATTAACAAGGTATTAACAATGAACTGGGTGTAAAACCAGTTTGGTCACGGTATAGTGACCGCGCTGTTTCCCTCTTCCTTAATCCCTCTTCCGTTCGGCAGTGGTCATTGACCAGTGAACTTAAATTGTTAGAAAACTGGTGACCAATCAACCAACCAACGGTGGTACATGAGAATGTCCTCCATAGGTAAACAAATATATAAGTTAGACATCCCATTTGTCAGTAACACGTTAAAACAACAAAGGTTAAAGTTGTTTAGATGTTTAGTAGTTTTATTACATAATAATTTCTTTAACATTGAATGTTTTTGGAGATCCACATATGTCGCAGAGATAGGTATTTCGCTGTTACGTTAGCGTTACACAGCTTACATATTCTTTCCTCATTTTGAATAGAATGCCATCGGCTGGTTTTCAATTGGTAGGTTATTCTTGCAAGATCTTAGAATTTTAATATAGGAAAATATACATCCCTGGATAAGTATAAGTAGTTTTCAAAACATAGTTTAGCTTTAAAACATTTTTAAAATTGACCTTTAGAACTAGTTTCTATGGAGCTACGCCAATGTTGTAAAACTGATCTTTTAGAGTAGCTTCAACTTTTAGGACCAGCAATGACGTTGACATTGTGGGGGTTTGAGAAAACCTCTGATAAACCAAAGGTATTAAGTATTCTTTCAGCATATCTGACAACAAATTAACATAAATTAACAAGGAGAGTTTTAGTATACAAAATTATCTATTTGTTGCTACTTTATGCCAAAAGAAATAATCGTTTTGTATAATTTGATGTAGAGCGGTTCTCGGCCAAAGGCCACCATAAAGTTTGGGTGGAGGTGGGAAGGCAGCACCAACGTTGATTTGGTGGAGTTTGGCTCCCTCTGTGATCTCAATCTTTTGAATTCATCTTTGTGACCCTGCTTTGTCTTGGCTGGAGGCCATGTCTGTAGGAAGATCAGGTAAATGAACAAGGTTACTACTATCTACACATTCATCTTTACATCCTGTACGGGCAGTAAATGGGATGTCTAGCTTATGGGAGTAAACCACCAATTGTATTCCCTAGCTCGCATACTGCATCATGTATGTACATATGTTATCTCATGCATGTTTGTTACCTTATTCGAGTATTGACAATGTTTTCGTAACTTTGATTTAGCGGGATAATCTGGTACTTGTAGAATTTTCACACGTACCGGCATTTCCTATGTGTAAGCCCATGCCTAATATCGGTTTTACGATGTCTATAATTGCTTGTGGTTTAAACATATTTTTATTTCGCCAAAGCAGAAACCTGGATAGGCGAACAAGCCTAGTGGCTTATATTAACGCCGCTCCAGGACATTGTTCAAAATTAATAGCTGGATACATAATGAAATAGTTTGACAACAAAAGAATAATACCATAACAAGTATATGATTGAGTAACAAATATGTTCGTTCTGGTGTTGGTTATGCCTAGCAACGAAATTTGCTTGTTTAGAGTGATGTGCCTTGGTGAAAGCACCTGGCGGTGAATCCAAGTGTACAGGACTTAAGTCACTGAACTCCAGAAACAGGTCAGATACTCGCTATCATTCACACAACTCACTCCGGTTTCTATTGTAATCGGAGATATTCCACGAGAAGAGAGTAGAATATTATTAGTTAAACGGTGTTTTGAAAGGGTATACGGGACTGTAAGACCCTTGTAAATTCCGTATTTCCTGAGGCGCAGTCTTACAAGGGTCTTACAGTCCCGTACACACTTTCAAAACACCGTGTGACGAATTTATTACCCTTAAGATCTCTTTATTTAGCATATCTTTAAAAACCAACATTCAATCTTCAGCAGAATGACACACAAAACGTTTCGCCATGATTTTCCCTGAACGGTCATAAAGGGAGATAATTCGGGATGGCTCAGTTTATGATAAAAATGATCGAATTTAAGGTTTTGTTAAACGACAAGTGGAATACAGAAACAATTGTTTTCTTATATTTCTATTGGCACAAACATATAAGAAATTATGGCCACAATTGTATTACTCCGTATATACTCATAATTGTATACGCCAACTCTAAAATTTCGAAACGATCAGCCGTTTGGCAGCCACATTCCATCTAAGGTCAAGGTCATTTGTACAACCCGTGTAGTCTGTCACGTGACATATTTGACGGGGTGTACAGTTCACCCTGGCAAATCCGCCTACATGGTTTCGTATGCTTTGGCTGTTGACCAATCAGAATTCGACAAATTTATCTTAAGGGTAATAAGTCATTTTTTCATCCAAAGAGGAGGTCTCATTCAAGTCCAAGTTTACAATAGTCGCAAATGACAGAAACATCAACGGAAAACATTTTGTGTGATTGAAAACTTAACGTTCTTGTTCATGCGTTCTTTAAATTTGATTAAACATTTAAAGGTCATTAAGAATTATTGTGTGCCTGTTTTTTTATGCAATATGTGCTTTTCCCGAACTAAAGGCTTGGGCTTAATTTTGATTTTATGACTTGATATTCACAGCCGACGAAGCCTCTAACTGGCCGTCTCTGTCACTTGTTAAAAAAATGAAAACCCATCATGTCTTCATGCAGCGGAAATATGATTAAAAAATACCGAAAACGTGAAGGAATCGCAGAAACGCGACCACGTGGGAGCATGCCAGACATGGACATCCTCCCTCGCGGTCGCGTTTCAGCGATTCCTCCACGTTTTCGTTATGTTTTGCGGGGGGTATTAAAATGGACTCCATCCGTGCGTGCGTCCGTCCGTCCGTCCGTGCACATTTGTCTCTTCCGGAGCAGAACTTCAAAACCGGTCAATATTTCTTCACCAAACTTGGCACATACATGGATCTGGTAGTGTACTAGTGCCTTTTGGTAGTTTTGGAATTCTGAATAAAATATTTTTGGCGTTTCTATGGCAACAAGTTCGACTTAGACTGATATTAGTGGTAGTGTTCTTTTCCGGAGCAGAACTCTAAAACCGTTCAATATTTCTTCACCAAACTTGACACATAGATAGATCTGGTGGTGTCCTGGTGCCATTTGGTAGTTTTGGAATTCTGAATAAAATATTTGTGGCGTTTTCATGGCAGCAAGTTTGACTTAGACTGACAGTGGGGGTAGTGCTCTTTTCCGGAGCAGAACTCTAAAACCGTTCAATATTTCTTCACCAAACTTGGCACATAGATTGGTCTGGCGGTGTATTGGTGCCTTTTGGTAGTTTTGAAATCCTGAATAAAATATTTTTGGTATTTCCATGGCAACAAGTTTGACTAAAACTAAAATTAGTGGTAGTGCTCTTTTCCGGAGCAGAACTCTAAAACCGTTCAATGTTTCTTCACCACCAAACTTGGCACATACATAGATCTGGTGGTGCCTTTTGGTAGTTTTGGATTTCTGAATAAAATATTTTTGGCATTTCCATGGCAACAAGTTTGACTTAGACTGAAATTAATGGTTGTGCTCCTTTCTGGAGCAGAGTGAGTGAGTGAGTGAGTTTAGTTTTACGCTGCACTCAGCAATATTCCAGCTATATGGCGGCGGTCTGTAAATAATCGAGTCTGGACCAGACAATCCAGTGATCAACAGCATGAGCATCGATCTGCGCAATTGGGAACCGATGACATGTGTCAACCAAGTCAGCGAAACTGACCACCCGATCCCGTTAGTCGCCTCTTACGACAAGATAGTCGCCTTTTTATGGCAAGCACATGGGTTGCTGAAGACCTATTCTACCCCGGATCTTCACGGGTCTTCTGGAGCAGAACTTTAAAAACCTTTCAATACTCTCCTTCCACTTTTCTATATACACACCTAAATATTTGACATAATCATAACTCGTAGACATAATCATGAAGAGTATTTTGCCATTGCAGGGGGATATTGATGACTTTGTCTTCTTGTTGTGTTTCTTTTGTAGCTGCATGAAGCCATGAGAAGTGCATATTTGGTATTCATTTTGTATGAATGTCAGCAGAACACTGTCCGATATTGATATCTTTGTTACTTTTCCGATTCTTTTTTGCATAGTACATGGATTTGGGTCATAACTGAACTAGACTTGTCAGAATTTCAGTGTGTATTTTTATGTCAGGATAAAATATAATATGATCAAAGATGTTCATGGAGGACGTGGACGACCTTCTGAACAACAAATACGGCGATCAGTCACAGAAGCGGCCATATAATATGTTTTCGAACAGTGGAAGTTTGTTTTTGTGACACTTCTTGGTCCCCTGCCAGGCGCTCAGCATTAATGGGTAACAACAAGGACTGGTTGGCTCGGAGTCAGTATAATGTGTCTGAGT
Source organism: Haliotis rubra (assembly GCF_003918875.1). Taxonomy (NCBI): domain Eukaryota; kingdom Metazoa; phylum Mollusca; class Gastropoda; order Lepetellida; family Haliotidae; genus Haliotis; species Haliotis rubra. Next base: position 974,337 of record NW_025766983.1, on the reverse strand, counting down.
GAGGTATTCATGCTTAACTGCGGCATGGTATCTCAGTGAACTAGCATTATAAAACCAGCTTAGGTCTGGGCTAGTACAAGGAGCCGCACATACACATACACACGCATTCACGTCGTCATATGAGCGAAATATTCATAAGTAAACCCCATTTCACATCACATCTGTTTTTTCCCGCCGTGATATTACTGGAATATTGCTAAAACAGCGTAAAACTAAACCTCACTTACTCACTCACATAATATAGAAGGCACATCTCTGGAAGCACAGTACGATAATGGGATTTAGTTTTCAACGTAATATGAACGTGTTGAACTTTGCTGGTAGTTTTAACTCAATGAAGCGACCATAAAATGTCCAAGTGAATTCGAGCTACGAACGACGGACTTTCTGATTCGAAGTCCGTCAAATGCAGATTACCAAAGAGGAAAAACTCGTAAAGTGTTGAATAGGTAAGGGTGTCCTCTGTGAGATAAAACTGTTAACAAAGTCCCAGTCATCTAAAACCCATGAGGTTGATCTTGTCAGTGAAAACATTAAAAGAAAATTCTAACTTAAGACCAAACAAACAATGGCCAGATTTGTCACACATGTAATAGTGGTAATAGGTTCAAAGGCGTTATAACTGACCACAAACAACTGTCGTTATCTCGAGGTATGAACCTCTTAGTCTGCTGCCTCTGTTCAATATCCACACTGATGGAGGCTTCCATTATGAGTGCACGTGACCAATCTTCAACTGTCATTCACCCCACCTTTTAACATGACACAAAGTTCTGACGTAGCCTACTAGTTTATTTTCGATCGAAGAACAAAGACTTTCTTAAGATCAGTTATTCCTTTTTTTCGCTGACGTTCCCAAATTCCCTACTGACAAGCACAGAAGTGTCTATCGTGAAATATGCTAATGCCGGAAAGCGCTCGTAAAATCTCCAAATCATCACAGAAGCGTTAGTTAACCCTGCCCTCGGTTGAAGACGTGGCCCGCACGCAGAACACAAGATAAATGTGATCACGTGACGATCCAGTTACGTGATGAAGGTTTGCTAATCACTAATTAATGAAGCCCAGTTTAGGTTCAAAGTTTCATTTTAAGAATATGTACTTTACTAAGAAAGTGTAATCCCAGATATAACATATGTTAACTTGAAGTTAACAACATTTTTTAATAATAGACTTCTGCTGTGATATAGAACTTTGACAATTATCGCAATAAAACTGGGTTTTCCTAATAAACTATCCCCACCCTTAACCCCTTGAACGTAATGAGAATACCCCACTCATTCGTATCCGTCAAGTCACTAATGAGATCGAGGTTGTATGTCCGTGTGCACCAGTTTGCTTTATTGACATAACTTGTTCTGGGCATTCAGATTAGTACGGAAGTCTGTTGGGATCACTTTTTTTTTAAATATATTGTTGCCGAAGTTCGTAGACACTTCTATGTTGAACACCATGTACAAAACTTTGAAAACAAAACTATGTTTTAAATTTGAAGACAGTATATTCAAATTTGAGTGCAAAACTTTGTTTTAAATTTGAAGACACTAAGTTCAAATTTGAAGGCAAAAATATGTTTAAATATGAAAACACTATATTTAAAGTTGGAGACACCACTGTGTTGAAATGTCTCCATATAAAATTCAAAGTTAATATGCTGTATTGAAATTTCAAGATATAAACTTGAATTTCAAGTTACTACCTTGAAATTTTAAACTTTTCGTGTTTGAGATATGTTTATTAAGGAAGAATATAAGGATGCCTTGTAGGGTCATAATGTTCTGTGGATTTTCAAGACGCTAACTTGAAATTAAAACTTAGTATCTTGGGACCAGTGAAGATTAAGGTTAGGTCTTCAGCAACCAATGCTTATTAGAGGCGACTAAACGGATTCGGTGTGGTCAGACTCGCTGACTAATGGATGACACATGTCATCATATCCCAATCTTTGCTCATGATGTTGATCACTGGGTTGTCTTTTCCAGACTCCATTGTTTGCAGATTTAAACCGTGTAGATGGAATATATCCGAGTTCGGCGTTTAACAACTAACGAACGAATAGTATCTTGACATTTCATCATACTTAGCGAAATGTCCTTAAAAGGTTTCCGTATATTATCGAATTGACGAGCAATAAATATCTTTTTAAACAGATATGGAAAGCTATGACAAATATTGTCCACGTGTTCAGCGCCAGTCTCCAAGGCAACAAAGACTATCGCTTCGGTAAATACAAAACACGCACACAACCAAGCATTGTATTCAAGATATTTATATGCTATCACTTAATATTTAATCCGAAATGGGATTTTGTCAATAACAAAAAGTATATGAAAGTCATTCTGTGCATTTGGATCATGTTCTTTTCATGAAAGATATGTCACAGGGGTAGGGCGGGCATGAACAGAGAGGTCATCTCTCTGAAGCGATATGTATGATATATCTTTTATATACAGTAAAAACCGTTGTGTCGAAGGTGGTATGACCTTGCTTTGAGGTATCCGATGTTCGACACAACCGCAAAATGACTAAATGAGGAATACTCAGGGCCCAAGCTTTAACTTCGAGACAACCGTAAGTTTGACACATCAATGTTCGACACAAAGGCGATTGATTATATATCACAGAGGCAGGGTGGGTATGAACAAAGTTGTCACTCCGTCGATATGGATCATAGATCGTTGTGTCGAAGTTGGAATGCCCTCCTTAATTACATCGCGTTATCCGAGGTTCCGCAAACGCAAATGATTACTAAATGAGGGATGCTTTACTTCGAGCCAACCGTAGTTCGACACAAGGGTTTTGGACTGTTTTAAAGTAAATGTCAAGTTACAAACTTGAAAAATAGTAAAATGGCATTTCATTTCAAAATCCGCTTCTCAGAGCAAGATGGGTCTTTTTCTGTCTGATAAAGGTATTCTGTACGGCCAGGACTTTGTTCTGTACAGAAATACGAACGATGAACAAAATGTATAAAAAATATACGAACAATATATCACAGTTTGAGGGTATCACAGGTGAACAGCGTAAATATGGGTAAAAAGCATCAATATAGTTAACAGCATAAATATTGGTAAACAAAACAGAAAGCCCTTTAATCCGACATCCTCGTATCTAGACTGTGGGGTCGTCTACACAACGGACACTTTATATAAAACTGATCCATTAATACGTGGATATGTTCCAGCCCATTCGTAACTACTCGCCTCTTTCCGTGACCTACAAGAAGACCATCCGGCTTGCCGAAATGACACGAGTAGTTACGAATGGTTCCAGCCCGACGATTTAACTTGTGACAGTATCGTTTGCATTTCAGGCGCTTCACTGTTAGTACATCTAAAATGACAAGTATTAATCGAAATGCATTTAAAACTTGAAAATTGCAAACCTTCACGGACATAGTATGGTTTTTAAACAGGACAGATAAAACAACTGTATCATTTATGAAAGTCTATAGCAATTTGGAAGTCGATTTAATCGTAGAAACGTGTATTTACAGATAACAAGCTATTATTCTCCCACCCTCTCAATACCCTGACGAGTTCGATCAGAATTAACCCTAAAATGTTTGTTAAATATAAACGTTGTTTCTATAATGCCTGTCGTCGTAATTATATTATTTACATAATAAACTATCAAGATTAATGGCTTGCTACAAATAATGGAATGAGTTGGGAAAATTACAATTTCAAGACTAGGAAATGTTCAACACCGGTAGAGATTATATGGACAACAAACCCCTGTTAATCCGGACGTATAGTATTCCAGGTGAATTCTAGATCTGTTGTCAGATTTTATATTCATATACAAAGGGACTTTCAGTAGTATTAATGACTCGTGAATAAACCGATATGCTGAATGTTCTTGGAAAAGACATTTCTCGTGGCGAATAGCTGCAAAACTGCTGCTGTGGCGTCAAACAATATTCACTCACTTTATTTCCATGGAATCGATAGCGTCCGGATAAGCAGGGGTTCACTGTATAGGATTAACAACAACATCACAAAAACATGCAGGCAGACTGGACCATCAAAACAATGGTCACTCATTACAGTGAGGATATAAATTAATATAGTTTTCTAATGTAACAAACCACTACCATCACTTGGTGAGGCTTTGTTAAGATCCGTTAAGTAAACCGTATATCAGATTTCGGAAAATAAACCCAGACAAAAAAACTAATTACTATGCGAGGAAAACATGAAATTCATAATATAGAGTTGTTGGTCCTATTTTCAATATAATCCTCTAAAACATTAAGTTATTAATGATAAGATCTCCTTTGCAATAAAACAGTCACTTTTTAAACACATCTTCTATATAAACATGAAGCTCTAAATAATATAATCTGCTCTTTCAGTAAAACAGTCACTTCTTAAACACATCTTCTATATAAAAAAATAAGAAGTTCTAAATAATACAATCTTATTTTTCAGTAAAACAGTCACTTTTTAAACACTTTTTCGATAAAAACATGACGTTCACAAAACTTAATCTTCTTTTTAGATCAAACAGCCACTTTTGCTGTTTTCCGATTAGGCTCACCCATACAAGAGACCATAGTCTGGTCTTAACAACGATGTACACTGGACGGATAGATATAGGGTGCATTGCACCAACATGTCGATAAATAATAGTGGAAATATTACACCATACTACACCGGGTGGTAATTAAAAAAGATATAACATGACATTGTATTAAGATGAGGCTGAATGCCAAAATAAACAACACCAGAGCTCATTCCTATTGCGTTTTGTTTGTAAACACTTAGACTAAGGGGATATATCATATTAGAAAAATAATTTCGTAATAACAAAATTAACCAATCACGTCACGCTTGTTAATATCCACGATGCAAGCTGCAACGGGGGAATTACAATGGATTTTGTTATATTTTAGTGGTATTGTTATATCCACCTACGTAATACCCCAAATTGATTGTTCATGACGTATCTGTCGGAATGACAAGGTTATACTTGGACTTCCGGCATGCCGTTAAGTTTGTCGCCATTGTTGGCTGGTTTATTTTGTGGACCGCCATTGTTGTTCCCGCCAGAACTGTTAGCAGCAGACGACTGGGCTGCCGGGGGTTGTGTAGTTGTAGGAGGCTGGGATGGGGCTGATGGGGCACTTGACGTCGTTGCAGTGGATTTAGGACACAATTTAGCCACCAGTTTGAACCTCCATATTACAGCACCACACGCCGAGATGAGCGCCACGCTCCCTGTCACTGCTCCGGCAATGGTGGCCGCTTGGCTGGAAGCGCTTTCAGTATTGGGTGGAGTATTGGATGTTTTCTCTGTGGTCGCAGCTGATGTATCGCCTGTGGTTGCTGTATCCGTAGTCGTGGTTTCACCGGTTGCGGTGTCTGATGTTGTTGTTGTACCGGCTGCTGTGTCTGCTGTAGTGGTTGTAGCGGCTGATGTGTCTGCTGTAGTGGTTGTAGCGGCTGATGTGTCTGCTGTAGTGGTTGTACCGGCTGCTGTGTCTGCTGTAGTGGTTGTAGCGGCTGCTGTAGTGGTTGTAGTGGCTGCTGTGTCTGCTGTAGTGGTTGTAGCGGCTGCTGTAGTGGTTGTAGTGGCTGCTGTAGTGGTGCTGTTGCGGCTGCTGTAGTGGTTGCTGTAGTGGTTGTAGTGGCCGCTGCTGTGTCTGCTGTAGTGGTCTGTAGTGGTTGTGGCTGCTAGTGGTCGTAGCGGCTGCTGTAGTGGTTGTAGCGGCTGCTGCTGTAGTGGTTGTAGCGCTGCTGCTGTAGTGGTGTGTAGTGGCTGCTGTGTCTGCTGTAGTGGTTGTGGCGGCTGCTGTGTGGTCTGCTGTAGTGGTTGTAGTGGCTGCTGTGTCTGCTGTAGTGGTTGTAGCGGCTGCTGTGTCTGCCGTAGTGGTTGTAGCAGCTGCTGTGTCTGCTGTAGTGGCAGTTAAGTCTGTTGTGGCAAAATCGGTGGTTGTTGTATCTGTTGCAGCAGTGGTCACTGACGAAGACGGAGATGACCCAAACGCATCCGTTGTTGTGGTTGGAGCTAATGAAAATACTGTAGGTGTCGTGGTCATAGCTGGGTTTGGGCTTGCAGGCCCAGGTACCTCTGTAGCAGAGAGAACGTTTGTCTGCATGCCAGATTCTCCGTTATATGGCAGTGACAAAGAAGATGTGGTACCTGTTAATGTTGGACTCACTTGTGAAGCTCCCGAGTAGTAATCTGACGATGGATAGATGGTCCCACTGCTAGAGATCCTTGGAGAATAAACAGAAGAAACATCATTGTATGGTCCAAGTGAAACCAGAGGTGTCGGATTGTCACTTGCTGACGGTGACATCTGACTAGAGTCTCTGGGATTAAATGTAGATGAAACATCACTGTGTGGTGCTTGTGAAATCTGAGATGCCGCACTGCCACTCGCTGGCTGTGATGGAAGGATCATCTGGCTTGAGTCTCTGGGATTATATACAGATGAAACATCACTGTGTGGTCCTTGAGAAATCTGAGATGCCGCACTGCCACTCACCGTCTGTGATGGAAGGATCATCTGGCTAGAGTCTCTTAGATTATATACAGATGGAACATCACTGTGTGGTCCTTGAGAAATCTGAGATGCCGCACTGCCACTCGCTGTTTGTGATGGAAGGATCATCTGGCTTGAGTCTCTGGGATTATATACAGATGAAACATCACTGTGTGGTCCTTGAGAAATCTGAGATGCCGCACTGCCACTCGCCGTCTGTGATGGAAGGATCATCTGGCTTGAGTCTCTGGGATTATATACAGATGGAACATAACTGTGTGGTCCTTGAGAAATCTGAGATGCTGCACTGCCACTCGCTGTCTGTGATGGAAGGATCATCTGGCTTGAGTCTCTGAGATTATATCCAGATGAAACATCACTGTGTGGTCCTTGAGAAATCTGAGATGCCGCACTGCCACTCGCTGGCTGTGATGGAAGGATCATCTGGCTTGAGTCTCTGAGATTATATACAGATGAAACATCACTGTGTGGTCCTTGAGAAATCTGAGATGCCGCAGTGCCACTGGCTGTCTGTGATGGAAGGATCATCTGGCTAGAGTCTCTGGGATTATATCCAGATGAAACATCACTGTGTGGTCCTTGAGAAATCTGAGATGCCGCACTGTCACTTGCTGTCTGTGATGGAAGGATCATCTGGCTAGAGTCACGTGGATTATATTCAGATGGAACATCACTGTGTGGTCCTTGAGAAATCTGAGATGCCGCATTGTCACCTGCTGTCTGTGATGGGAGGATCATCTGGCTTGAGTCTCTGGGATTATATACAGATGGAACATCACTGTGTGGTCCTTGAGAAATCTGAGATGCCGCACTGTCACCTGCTGTCTGTGATGGAAGGATCATCTGGCTAGAGTCACGCGGATTATATACAGATGAAACATCACTGTGTGGTCCTTGAGAAATCTGAGATCCCGCACTGTCACCTGCTGTCTGTGATGGAAGGATCATCTGGCTAGAGTCACGCGGATTATATACAGATGGAACATCACTGTGTGGTCCTTGAAAAATCTGAGATGCTGCACTGTCACCTGCTGTCTGTGATGGGAGGATCATCTGGCTTGAGTCTCTGGGATTATATACAGATGGAACATCACTGTGTGGTCCTTGAGAAATCTGAGATGCCGCACTGTCACCTGCTGTCTGTGATGGAAGGATCATCTGGCTAGAGTCTCTGGGATTATATTCAGATGAAACATCACTGTGTGGTCCTTGAGAAATCTGAGATGCCGCACTGTCACCTGCTGTCTGTGATGGAGGGATCATCTGGCTTGAGTCTCTCGGGTTATACACAGATGAAACATCACTGTGTGGCATCAGAGATGGTGGATTATAACTGTCACTGCCTGACTGTGATCTGCTCTGAACAGATATTTCGCCTGTATCGCTGATAGAGAGAGGAGAGTAGCTTGGTGATCCACTGAACTCGGAAACATCCACGCAATCTCCCAGCTTGGAGCACATGTCCAAGCTACTGGCAGGTGCGTTTGGTTTATACATTGACATGGACGACTGAACTGTAACAGAGATATCCAGAAGATACGCTTCCAGAGGAGGTTCCAAGGGAGATAACTTGTGATAGTGGTGAAGTTGCATCAGATGGCAGAACAGTATGTGAACCAGCTGTATTCCAGGAACCAGTGTTCGAGTCCGAGCGGATGATTGAGTCTGAAGTTTGCAGGAAAACATCTGATGGTTGTATTGACGGTATGTTGATGGAGTGAGGAGTGTCTGATTGTGAAATAGCTGAAGATCCCAGAGACATCATTCTGTAAGGATCTGTTGAAGCAGAAATTGATAAGACGTCAGTTTGACTTCCTGCACTGTATGCTAGGTCTGACATCACTATCGATTCGGTGTTTGTAACAAACAGACGTGTAACTGGTTCAGAATCAGCACTTGCTGATGTCAATACCATGGAAGAAGGCATAGAGACATCAGTCGTTAGGTGATCAGAAGAAGGGAGAACCGTTGTTGACTGGCATTGTACTGCTAGTCTTCCGGCTGCGTCCTTCAGATAGGTCCTCTGGTAGTCACTAGGGGCTCCACAATCAGGATCCGGAGCGTCAGTGAATCGTTTATATTTCACAGAGTCTATATCGCGAATAAACTCAGCAAACCAGGCACTGTTGCAGTCACACACCCAGGGATTTTCACTGATATACACACTATCACTTCGTAATACAAAGTCTTTAAAGGATAGCGACACAGTGGTCAAACTGTTAGCTTCCAGATCTGTGATTCCAGCTGTACAATTTGCAAAGGCATTATCAGCAATACTCGAAATACGATTTCCCGCCAGGATGAGTTCAGACAATTCAAGACCAGGACATACGGAGTTTTCAAGTCGGGATATCATGTTGTCAGAGATATCTAAAATCCGAAGGCTGTTTGCCACAGAATTCAAAGTTCTAGATGGGAAGGATGCCAACTGATTATTTGCCAGATTTAATTGAGTCAGTGAGGTGTCAGCAAACGCTAGGTCAGAAATTTGTGATATTTGGTTGTCAAACAAAATGAGCATTTGTAAACCTTGTAGCCTGCTAAACATGTGGGACGTCAGGGAAGTGAGTTTGTTCTGTGCAAGATTCAACCCCTGTAGGGATGTGGCAGTGCCCATAGATGCTGAATCAAAAGATGGAAAAGAATTGTTTGAGAGATCTAGAAACATTAAACTGTTGAGGTTTGTCAACGTGCTGAAGGATAGTTCGGTCAACCTATTTCCAGTAAGACTCACTTGTTGCAATGAAGTCATGTTTTCGAAGACATTGTCTGGTATGACTGCTAAACCACTATTAGAAACTGTAAGTCTCTGTATGAGGGGGTTATTCTTGAATGTATCTGAAGCAAATGTCGTTATTCCATAGTTCGTAAAGGTGAGAGACATTAGGTTTCCTTTCCCTGCTAAGAAACTGCCATCCATTATTCCACCTCGGATCACGTAATCAGACAGCGTCATTTCCTGCACTGCGTTTGGCACTACCGTTGGTGAAATGCCTGAACATACCACCTTCACAATCTGGCCAGATATTGGATCTGTTTCACAGCTCGAACATTCAAGAGGACATGTTGGTGATGTGGAGGTCTCAACTGTTGTTGTTGTTGTTGTTGTCAAACATTCTACCTCCAGATCTCTGGCAGCTGTCTGTAGACTGGTGCCAACATACTTGGAGGGACTTGCACAAGCTGGATCGGATGCATTCTCAGACAGGAACTTGTAGGATGTATCCCGAACAGATTGGGTCAGCCACATTGTATCACAGTCACACAGCCAGGGATTGCCAGACAGATAAACACCAGACGACTGAGAAAGGAAGGTCGATAGATCAGCTGGGAAGGATTCAATGTTGTTATTTTCAAGGTTGGTCACATTTATATGGGAACCTCCAATCACAGAGGTGTCAAACGATGTTAAAGAGTTGTTGCTCAGGTCAAGTAGATCAAGATTCAAATTATTCAGCTCTCCAGCTGCAATATTTTGTATTCGATTCCTGCTCAGTTTTAAGATTTTCAGAGTGGAGGACACATCCTGAATCGAAGAGGGTACTGCGGAAAGGATATTAGTGTTCATGTCCAGTTCTTCTAACGGCATACCCCGGAATACGTCTACATCGACGGCGGCAATTTGATTTTCTGACAGATACAAAGTCTGTACATTTACCAGATTTGCAAAGTCACCAACGTTCAGTGAAGCTATGTTGTTGCCAGTGAAATTCAGGGTTCTCACACTAACAATGTTTTGTAGCGGGGCTGGATTCACACGTCTCAGTTGGTTGCCAGAGACGTCCAGACTGTGGAGACTGTTCAGACGTCGGAATGCATTCTCAGATATCGTGTTCAGTTGGTTCCCTGCAAGACCCAGTTTCTTCAAAGTTCCTAAACTGGAGAAGATATCATCGGGAACAGATGTGATGTTGTTGTTTTGTAAATACAGTTCCTGTAGATTGGAAACACTGGCAAACATGCTTGATGTAAGAGCAGACATTGGATTTTGCTCCAGACGTAAAACTGTCAAATTAGAATTATCTGAAAACACGTCAGATGCCAGGGATTCAATACCAAAGTTCTTGAGCTCCACTGTTTCCAAAAGGACTTTGCCAGCAAATAGACTTCTGTCAAGGGTCGGCGATCGCACTTGATAGTCAGATAGGATCATTTCCTTCAGAGTGTTAGGTAGGGCCCTTGGTGAAATGCCTGAACATACCACCTTCACAATCTGGCCAGATACTGGATCTGTTTCACAGCTGGAACATTCAAGAGGACATGTTGGTGATGTGGAGGTCTCAACTGTTGTTGTTGTCAAACATTCTACCTCCAGATCTCTGGCAGCTGTCTGTAGACTGGTGCCAACATACTTGGAGGGACTTGCACAAGCTGGATCGGATGCATTCTCAGACAGGAACTTGTAGGATGTATCCCGAACAGATTGGGTCAGCCACATTGTATCACAGTCACACAGCCAGGGATTGCCAGACAGATAAACACCAGACGACTGAGAAAGGAAGGTCGATAGATCAGCTGGGAAGGATTCAATGTTGTTATTTTCAAGGTTGGTCACATTTATATGGGACCTCCAATCACAGAGGTGTCAAACGATGTTAAAGAGTTGTTGCTCAGGTCAAGTAGATCAAGATTCAAATTATTCAGCTCTCCAGCTGCAATATTTTGTATTCGATTCCTGCTCAGTTTTAAGATTTTCAGAGTGGAGGACACATCCTGAATCGAAGAGGGTACTGCGGAAAGGATATTAGTGTTCATGTCCAGTTCTTCTAACGGCATACCCGGAATACGTCTACATCGACGGCGGCAATTTGATTTTCTGACAGATACAAAGTCTGTACATTTACCAGATTTGCAAAGTCACCAACGTTCAGTGAAGCTATGTTGTTGCCAGTGAAATTCAGGGTTCTCACACTAACAATGTTTTGTAGCGGGGTTGGATTCACACGTCTCAGTTGGTTGCCAGAGACGTCCAGACTGTGGAGACTGTTCAGACGTCGGAATGCATTCTCAGATATCGTGTTCAGTTGGTTCCCTGCAAGACCCAGTTTCTTCAAAGTTCCTAAACTGGAGAAGATATCATCGGGAACAGATGTGATGTTGTTGTTTTGTAAATACAGTTCCTGTAGATTGGAAACACTGGCAAACATGCTTGATGTAAGAGCAGACATTGGATTTTGCTCCAGACGTAAAACTGTCAAATTAGAATTATCTGAAAACACGTCAGATGCCAGGGATTCAATACCAAAGTTCTTGAGCTCCACTGTTTCCAAAAGGACTTTGCCAGCAAATAGACTTCTGTCAAGGGTCGGCGATCGCACTTGATAGTCAGATAGGATCATTTCCTTCAGAGTGTTAGGTAGGGCCCTTGGTGAAATGCCTGAACATACCACCTTCACAATCTGGCCAGATACTGGATCTGTTTCACAGCTGGAACATTCAAGAGGACATGTTGGTGATGTGGAGGTCTCAACTGTTGTTGTTGTCAAACATTCTACCTCCAGATCTCTGGCAGCTGTCTGTAGACTGGTGCCAACATACTTGGAGGGACTTGCACAAGCTGGATCGGATGCATTCTCAGACAGGAACTTGTAGGATGTATCCCGAACAGATTGGGTCAGCCACATTGTATCACAGTCACACAGCCAGGGATTGCCAGACAGATAAACACCAGACGACTGAGAAAGGAAGGTCGATAGATCAGCTGGGAAGGATTCAATGTTGTTATTTTCAAGGTTGGTCACATTTATATGGGAACCTCCAATCACAGAGGTGTCAAACGATGTTAAAGAGTTGTTGCTCAGGTCAAGTAGATCAAGATTCAAATTATTCAGCTCTCCAGCTGCAATATTTTGTATTCGATTCCTGCTCAGTTTTAAGATTTTCAGAGTGGAGGACACATCCTGAATCGAAGAGGGTACTGCGGAAAGGATATTAGTGTTCATGTCCAGTTCTTCTAACGGCATACCCCGGAATACGTCTACATCGACGGCGGCAATTTGATTTTCTGACAGATACAAAGTCTGTACATTTACCAGATTTGCAAAGTCACCAACGTTCAGTGAAGCTATGTTGTTGCCAGTGAAATTCAGGGTTCTCACACTAACAATGTTTTGTAGCGGGGTTGGATTCACACGTCTCAGTTGGTTGCCAGAGACGTCCAGACTGTGGAGACTGTTCAGACGTCGGAATGCATTCTCAGATATCGTGTTCAGTTGGTTCCCTGCAAGACCCAGTTTCTTCAAAGTTCCTAAACTGGAGAAGATATCATCGGGAACAGATGTGATGCTGTTGTTTTGCAAATACAGTTCCTGTAGATTGGAAACACTGGCAAACATGCTTGATGTAAGAGCAGACATTGGATTTTGCTCCAGACGTAAAACTGTCAAATTAGTATTATCTGAAAACACGTCAGATGCCAGGGATTCAATACCAAAGTTCTTGAGCTCCACTGTTTCCAAAAGGACTTTGCCAGCAAATAGACTTCTGTCAAGGGTCGGCGATCGCACTTGATAGTCAGATAGGATCATTTCCTTCAGAGTGTTAGGTAGAGCCCTTGGTGAAATGCCTGAACATACCACCTTCACAATCTGGCCAGATACTGGATCTGTTTCACAGCTGGAACATTCAAGAGGACATGTTGGTGATGTGGAGGTCTCAACTGTTGTTGTTGTCAAACATTCTACCTCCAGATCTCTGGCAGCTGTCTGTAGACTGGTGCCAACATACTTGGAGGGACTTGCACAAGCTGGATCGGATGCATTCTCAGACAGGAACTTGTAGGATGTATCCCGAACAGATTGGGTCAGCCACATTGTATCACAGTCACACAACCAGGGATTGCCAGACAGATAAACACCAGACGACTGAGAAAGGAAGGTCGATAGATCAGCTGGGAAGGATTCAATGTTGTTATTTTCAAGGTTGGTCACATTTATATGGGACCCTCCAATCACAGAGGTGTCAAACGATGTTAAAGAGTTGTTGCTCAGGTCAAGTAGATCAAGATTCAAATTATTCAGCTCTCCAGCTGCAATATTTTGTATTCGATTCCTGCTCAGTTTTAAGATTTTCAGAGTGGAGGACACATCCTGAATCGAAGAGGGTACTGCGGAAAGGATATTAGTGTTCATGTCCAGTTCCTCTAACGGCATACCCCGGAATACGTCTACATCGACGGCGGCAATTTGATTTTCTGACAGATACAAAGTCTGTACATTTACCAGATTTGCAAAGTCACCAACGTTCAGTGAAGCTATGTTGTTGCCAGTGAAATTCAGGGTTCTCACACTAACAATGTTTTGTAGCGGGGTTGGATTCACACGTCTCAGTTGGTTGCCAGAGACGTCCAGACTGTGGAGACTGTTCAGACGTCGGAATGCATTCTCAGATATCGTGTTCAGTTGGTTCCCTGCAAGACCCAGTTTCTTCAAATTTCCTAAACTGGAGAAGATATCATCGGGAACAGATGTGATGCTGTTGTTTTGCAAATACAGTTCCTGTAGATTGGAAACACTGGCAAACATGCTTGATGTAAGAGCAGATATTGGATTTTGCTCCAGACGTAAAACTGTCAAATTAGTATTATCTGAAAACACGTCAGATGCCAGGGATTCAATACCAAAGTTCTTGAGCTCCACTGTTTCCAAAAGGACTTTGCCAGCAAATAGACTTCTGTCAAGGGTCGGCGATCGCACTTGATAGTCAGATAGGATCATTTCCTTCAGAGTGTTAGGTAGAGCCCTTGGTGAAATGCCTGAACATACCACCTTCACAATCTGGCCAGATACTGGATCTGTTTCACAGCTGGAACATTCAAGAGGACATGTTGGTGATGTGGAGGTCTCAACTGTTGTTGTTGTCAAACATTCTACCTCCAGATCTCTGGCAGCTGTCTGTAGACTGGTGCCAACATACTTGGAGGGACTTGCACAAGCTGGATCGGATGCATTCTCAGACAGGAACTTGTAGGATGTATCCCGAACAGATTGGGTCAGCCACATTGTATCACAGTCACACAGCCAGGGATTGCCAGACAGATAAACACCAGACGACTGAGAAAGGAAGGTCGATAGATCAGCTGGGAAGGATTCAATGTTGTTATTTTCAAGGTTTGTGACTTTGATGACTGCACCTTCAAACACAAGTGGTCCCAATGATGACAGAGAATTGTTGCTCAAATCAAGAAAGTCTAGAGTATACCCTATGAGTTTGGATTCCTCAATTCCTGATATCCTATTACCAACAAATTTAAGAGTGTTTAACGTATCCTTGATGACTGAAAGGGAGCCAAACGGTACGGCTTGAAAATTGTTGCCGGAGAGGTCCAGATATGCCAATGATGTACCATTGAAAGCATCAACACTAATGCTTAATATGTCATTCTTCTGAATACTGAGTATTGAGAGAGATGCAAGGGTGCTGAACTGGAGTGCATCCAAAGACGAAATGTAGTTGCCCGACAAGTCCAGTGACACAAGAGTACTAGCCATCGACAAGGCAATACCGTTGATGGAAGTGAGTTTATTGTTGGACAAATCCAGCTGTTTTAGGTTTCTTAAACCATACAATACATTATCACTCAGGTTCGAAATGTTATTATTAGCCAAACTGAGTTTCTGTAACCCACTTATGGTACTTAACGCGTTGTCATCTATGGTTGATATGGAGTTGCTGTCCAAGATAAGTTCCGTGAGAGATGGAGAACTAGTGAATGTGGTTGTGGTGAGTATATCAATGTTATTCACACTCAGATCCAGCGTTGTCAGGGCTGTATTGTCCTTGAAGACATCAGAAGCCACAGTCTTAATTCCGAAGTTTTTCATCTGAACATATTCCAGATTTGGTTTTCCTTGGAAGTAGTTCACAGTCAACTCCGTGCTTCGCAAAGCAAAATCTGAAAGTTTGGCGACTTTGATGGATGTATCCAGGTTGATGGGGCTATACCCACTACACTCTACAGATATGATGTCCCCTGTCCCCGCATCAGTCCCACATACAGAACACTCTGTGGGACAGGTAGCACATCGAGACACTTGAACCACGCTTACCAAAAGGAGCAGTACACACAGCCAGTCTCTGTTTCGTTCCATGATTTCCGTTTGGAAACTGTTTTCTCCAAGCTTGTTAATTTTTCCGCACGTTGAATGTAATAATAATCCTGTTTGAATATGATATTAAAAACACTAGCGTCTAGGCATTGTTTGTTCTGCCAGGTTTAACACTACATGTGCTATTTTTTCTCATAGTGTTCGCTCACCTTCAATCTTCCCCTTTCTGAAAATGATCTTCTTTTGAAGACCTTGCAGGCTAATTGTGGTTTAAATACAGCTATGTAAACGGTGGCAGTGGGACGAGGTCCCGCCTCATGCTTCAACCAATCACCTTTGGTTGTTCTGTTTGAATGAGAGTCACATGTAACTGTAGTTGTCCTTTTAGGTGAATGTATTGATGATCTCAGGTGACTCTGCCGGTACGTGGATCTTGTTTGAAGATCTGATCAAGAAGAAGCAGTAAATGAGAATACCATGTTGAAGTTTATGTAGACTAAACGAGGTCCCTATCAAAAGAACTACTCTTGAATGGGTGAGCCAGCACTTAAAGCAAGAAGGTGTAGTTTGTTGACACTGTTCAATATGCATTTAGAAATATTCATCTCGCTGAGGGATCATATTGCATCGCCTCAAATATAGTCAGATGACGTCCCAGGTGCGGCATTAGCAACGTCAACACAACAACGCCGTGCACGGAGACGGCATGCGCGACAGACGAAGTGGAGAGAATTGTCAATGGGAGATACAGATTACTAGATAATATTTATTCTTGAAATGGATCGAACATTGTAACTTCGTAATTAAGAAATTTAAACCGCTGACAATACTTTCTATGCATTTTATTTTGGTCTTTTTTCATACTTCGCATCATGTGTATGCCGTACACTTTAATATTTGATCTGTTCAATATCTGGAATTCGAGTTGCACAGATTATTGGAAGTGTATTTATGGCAACTGAGTGAAGGCTGTTGAGACTTCCAAGATGTCTACAAGTGTGCAAATTGGTAGTTTTGCTCAGATAACGCTCGTTCGATATCAAGGCATATTAACGCGGGCAGGTGCACGCAAATGCTGTCAAAACACACAACCAATCGAATTCATAAACAATCAGCCTGGTTTGTTTTACATGTGCGTTGTTAAGGTCCATGTTTTGCAAATATTATGAATTTGATGTACGTAAGATCGTACAATGAAATATTCAATAAAGTCGCTCATAACAATGGGTCAGTTCAAGCATGTGTCCGTAAATTTGTAAACACCCATCACCGGTGGATGCCTGCTGACTAACGATGCTCTCTCTCTCTCTCTCTCTCTCTCTCTCTCTCTCTACACGCTCTCTCTCTCTCTCTCTCTCTCTCTCTCTCTCTCTCACACGCTCTCTCTCTCTCCTCACACACGCTCTCTCCCTCACACGCTCTCTCTCTCTCTCATACACGCACTCCCTCTCTCTCTCACACACACGCTCGCTCTCCCTCACACACGCTCTCTCTCTCCACTCTCTCATACACGCACTCTGTCTCTCTCTCTCTCTCTTTCTCTCGCTCACACACGCTCCCTCTTCCACCCCCCACACCCCCACACCCCCAACTCTCTCTCTCTCTCTCACACACACCACAAAACCCATACGCCTCATTAGTTAATATTTATATATTTAGCCGTTGCGACCGTCTAATGTTTACAGGATAAACGTGCATGTAAATCATCTAATATGCTGACTGAATTAACAAAAAAGGAAATTCAACAAGATTGAGATTTTACCAAGATAACGGCCAGACACGTCACGATATATTTAAAAGTACACGATGTCAAGAATATACGCCTTCTGTTATTCACATGAGTTCAATGCTGAGGAGTTACCGTGGTGTATGTAAGTGGCTGTGGCTCTTTAGCGTCAATCAGTATTGTTCATTTGTGTACCCGCTCCTTTATACTGTATTATAAGTGAGTGAATTTGATATTACACTACAAATATGATTTCCGTTATATTGATGTGTGTCAGTTTACTGAGGGGGCAATTTTACAGCAACGCTGATCACCAGAAAGATATGCTGGTTGTGAGAGGCGACCAAAGACCAAATGAATCGGCAGGCGTGTGTGTGTATGTGTTTGTTTTTTGTTGTTAGTGGTGGTGGTGGTGTCTATGTGTGTGTGTGAGAGAGAGAGCGAGAGAGAGAGAGAGAGAGAGAGAGAGAGAGAGAGAGAGAGAGAGAGAGAGAGAGAGAGAGATGAGAGAGAGAGAGAGAGAGAGAGAGAGAGAGAGGTGTATGTTCAACCTTGGTGACTGAGTCGTACCTAGTCTGTCTCACAGTCCCTAAACCGCACTATTTTCACTTCTACCTGGCCATTTGTGCAATGCAAAAGCCCTAGATGAGGCAAGTGTAGATTACCTCAGGTTCAGAAATCCCTTCTCATTGGGGCTACTTTCCAATTACAAGGAATTGTTTTGTTACCATTAAAATTGTATATATTGAGATATTCAGCGTCAGTCTAGGTCGTACCCCGGCTTGGATAGTTGCTTACGATATCAATCACTGGATTAGTCACAGCTGGAGCATTGCAAACTGCGGTATAAATCAATTAAACAATATATCGCGTATTGGTTCGATGTTAAGGACACAGGAGCGTGTCACGCTTAGAAACAGCGTTAGAAAGACATATATGTATATAGACCCTACCCTAGTACTATATAAAAGGAAAGGATGTAACCTTTTATATAGTACTAGGGTAGGGTCTTATGTCTTTCTAACGCTGTTTCTAAGCGTGACACGCCCTGTGGTTAAGGATAAGGAAGTGGAGATTACCCCGATGCCCAATACGAAAATTACCATCGAGGGGGGTTGGGTGTGTCACAGGGGCGTGTCACTCTTATTTGTGTTTCTAACGCTGTTTCTAAGCGTGACACGCCCCTGTTGGGTGTGTGAAATGCTTTTTGTTTTGTTTCTTTATTTTTTTTCCCTTTTTTTATGGAGTGTGCGTGCGCCCGCCCGCATCCTGCGTATGGCGGAACTCCTATTTCCCAGGATACTTGCCACTGTCACCAGCCAAGGCCTCCGTTACACATACCGACGTTTCTTAGCTGCAGCATTACTGACTGTTGTGAAACACATCAAACACTACCTCCCTTACCACTAATTACAAATCGATTACACTCAGAGACCCCGTGTTTGCTCACCGTTCTGTTCCTGGATTTTATTGAATCAATGTAAACAAACAGCCATGTGACATGTTAACCCATCATGTCATACATGACTTGACAATGAGGAATTATTTGCATCCGTTCGGGGAGACTTAAGCGTCCGTTTTATCATAATCAACAAATATTTTTCGACAGTACATGTACCCTTATCTTGGAGCTGATCTGGAACCGGAACAGACAGTAACCCAACCTACGGAGACAAAGCTGTAACTTCGGAGGGATCGCTGCGATTTCGTGAATTTCCACTTAGTGTCGAGACATGTGCCATCAGTCCTTGAGTACAGCGTCTATACGTTTCAATTCCCGATGTATTTCGGAACATTGTCAATGTATTCAAATGTCTATTTTAAAAAATAGATATATATTAACGGAAAAAATAACTGTGCATAACGTAAAATTTCATAAAATACAAGTTATTTGAAAAGTCATTAAAATATCCATAAATAAGCATGTAGCAAAGAACTTTACAGGAAATTTGTCACCTATCGAGTGTGAAACATGCACTTTCAATGAACTTACTCACTTTTTGCATGCTTTTTGACCCCTGAAGTTCACACACCTGATACTGAAAATTGAAGAACGGTTGATGATTCTCTAGCCTCTGAATGTTGTGGAAAACACGTTAATTTTAACCTCAACAGCACGAACTTCAAGCCACGCCTTACAGAAAACTGAGACTTAAATGGCCCAAAATGAAACACGATCTCATCTCTATGGTGACGTTTTCAACATAATGGGAACACGAGTGATTTGCCTCGGACTAGCTGTTAAACTCACACGTGACGTGACGTCAACAAGACAACCACATTCGGCTGATCCATCTAAGGAATCGATTCCAGACTGCCAGTATGACTGCTCGGGCCATTCCTGGTTTACGTCCAATCAGTTCTAGGACTGTACGGAACCGACTGAGGGAGCACAACATCCGACCCCCACGGCATGTTATACGTCCAGTTTTGCTCCAACGTCACCGACAGGCAAGTCTTGCCTGGTGCAGACATTATCTACGGTACAGGAGACAAGATTGGGATGCAGTTTTGTTCACTGACAAGTCGAGATTTGATCTGGGCCCAAGATCGCAAGCCAGTCTGTGACACAAGATCAATATCTGTCTTTGTTTTAACTTATATATACATCTTGGAACAACAAGCTTAGGTCTAAGAGTGTTCATGTTCAAATATGTTATAGTGACTAATTCAGGACAGTCATCGTCCAAATATTTAAAAAGCCTAAAACCTATGTAGTCCAGATATGTGAGACTTTATTGTAATATATATATGACGCTAACCTGTAATCTTAATCACTACTGTACATCCTTATCACTACCGCATTGTACATTGACTTGTCAGCCCATTAATTATTGTATAAGACATTTATAACCTTCATTGGTAATCCCCCTTGCCGTGTCTGCATCACATCAACTGGTCAAGGAAGTGCTATTGTTTTTCTGTCTGTCCACTGATGAGTCGTCGCCTGTCCATTGTTGTCAAAAACTGCATATATACTTAGTATGCTCACATCTAGACAGTGAAGGAGTACGAGTCCGGTATTCCAATTGTCTGTAGGGGCGACCACGAGAAGGAGAATGCCGCTCGTTGGAAACGCCCTGTGATTGAGCAGGTACTCCGCTCACCACATGTATGTCTTGTGTATTTGTTTGTCATGTACTAAAGACGTTTGAACTCAACTATGCCTTCGTCTTCATCAACGCACACTTCATCTTAATTATGAGCTAATTCCCCAGTCGACCATAACCACGCGTTGCCAACTATAAGAAGAAGCAGAATCTCCCTGCATATCTGTGTTTTCATCTTTGGTGCTACGTTATACACTATGGGTGAAATGAATGTATGCAGCGTGTATGTACTGCAGTTTCTCTTTTATTTCATTGAAAATAGAAAAATATTGCTTTTAAATTTGACTACGTCAATGCAGCCATCGTTGAATCCCTTTACTGTTACAAATGGTAATCTGTGGCTGGATAATACTGTGTGAGAATTAATTCGGTTCAATTTAGACGGGGTGAGAAATGAACCAGATGTCATCTACAATGTTTGAAATGTAAATGTGTACCGAAACAGGACACTTATTGATTTTTTTATGTCTGAGAAGCCAATAAACATTGGCGTATAATATTTCATTATTAAAAGTCAGTAATCAAAAATTATTTTTTTATAAATAGAACCATGTAGGCGTGTACTTGCGTGCTGCCCCAGTTCAGTTAATATTCTTTTCAAACAGCGCCCACTTGGATATTTTCAATTGCAAATCAAACATTTAAAAAATGAGAAGGTAAGCTCTTTTGCCTCTCAATTCATGAAAAATGTCTTAAAACAGTATAAAGTATAAATCATATGTTTGCACACTTCTGACAAATTGTATGCAATTGTACCATGACTTCAGTAAATTCTGGATTGTGATTGGTTAATTAAAGTCATTCAGAGGTATATAATCACGTTATATGCCTCTGATTTTCCAACACAGTATGTATGTTTTTAAAATCTTAATAACGCTCTAAATGTTTTTATTTAAAACCTCATGCTACGCGTTCGGTTTTAAATCAAATTTAGAGCTATTATAATTTCGTTATATACCTCTGAATTTCCAACACAGTATGTTTATCTCCTAAATATTAATTTAAAGGCAACGAAGAGTCCGTTTCATGCCTTGTCCTCGCGGTTTAACGGATGATTATTAAGTAGTAATGTTCTGTGTAAACAAGCAAATGTGATAAGAGTAACAATCCGGAAGAAGAATCTACGAATTATCTGCTTTCACTGTGTACTACTGTCATAAGATATTGATGGTGCATTGTTTATTGATATGTTTAATGTAAATATCAAATGATTATAAGCTTAGAGTGAGTGGTGTTGTAGTAGTGAACAGTATTTCGGTTGAATCACTGTCAACTTGTATTTCTTTGTTCATCCATCAGTGAATGGGTACCTGGTAGGATGGGATAGTAATGTAACTGCAAAGCTTCGCAGCATGCGTTGTATACTCCCCAGGGAGTTGAGAATAAAAAAAACGGGATAATACATTAACGCTTTGAGCATGCTTTTGGCTGTGGATGTGACTCATTGAAACATCATCATCATCATCGTGGCCGTGATGGTCGTTGTGGTCGACGTATCGTCGTTGTTGTTGTTGTTGTTGTTGTTGTTGTTGTTTGAGAAAATGATAAAGTGAAACAAATCGTCCATCAGTTCATTCATCAAGTGATGAAATACACGAGTGGCAATGGTTCTAGAAAACAAAGGATCACTGTGAACCTGGGATTCCAACCATGATTGTCAGAGAAGTTCTAACCTGACAGCTGATATGAACGCACCTTTGTATACCTCCTGCCACTTAACGCATTGACCTGCTGGTTATAAGAGGCGACCAGATGGAATAAATTATCGGGCTAAGTGACTTGGTTGATTGTGGGTATTATCAGACTTGGATGTCGCAATGTTCTGAAACCGCTCCAGTAATCCAGTTTCTTCAGTCAAGTGAAGTGGCCATTGTCCCGAGTGTACATGTACATAAACACTTACCCCATGAATGGGTCAGCCTGGCCACACTTGACCACTACTTGACATACCTATTCTTTTCAATCTAATCATATTACACGCACCGTTCTGGCCAAACACCATCGAACAATTTGTATTAAAAGCTTTCTATGCAATGTGGTTTTAACACAAATAGTGTATTTCAATATGTTTGATGTCATTTCTCACATGGTCGTAATGTACACATTGAAGAGTAAGTAGTTAAAGTCACGGAGCAGTAAGTGCTACTGGTGTATATGGACTCCATTAGCCATTAGCTGAGTCATATCCTACAATAGCTCATGTCCTCATCTATCTTATTGCATCACCAGGAGATAAATGACATATACCATATTAGTATGTTGGAATCAAATTTTGTCAAAGTTTGGTGTCAAAAAGGTTGTAGGTTTTGAATCTATATAAATGTAAATTTAGAATATGTAATAGAATATTTGCAATTTGAATCTTGCTAGCAATTAATATATTCAGAAAAGAAGAGGCTTTTCATATATTCATGCCATAATAACATTCTTTACATAACAAGAATCTTTATTCAGTTAAATTATTTATTTCAAAGCAGGTTCCATGAACATGGCCACACTTATTGAATACCTTGTTCTAGGTACCCACTAAAATGTGGATTAAACGTTTACATTTTGTCAACTGCATAATATATAGTTTGTTATTGTACAGGACTGACTGTTGCTCTTTTT
The DNA here is from genome assembly GCF_003918875.1 of Haliotis rubra. Lineage (NCBI taxonomy): Eukaryota > Metazoa > Mollusca > Gastropoda > Lepetellida > Haliotidae > Haliotis > Haliotis rubra. The sequence continues at coordinate 951,330 of NW_025766983.1, read as the reverse complement.
ATCAACCATTTGTGTGTTGAATAACTCTGCTCTGAGCAATATTCCAGTTATACCACAGCCACCTGTAAATAATCAAGTCAGAGACAATAAGTGATCGATATTGTGAGCACCAATCAACAGCCAGGGCATGCTGACACCCTATGACTAGTGAGTGAGTATGGTTTTACGTGGCTTTTAGCAATATTGCAGCAATATCACAGCGGGACACCACAAATGGGCTTCATACATTGTACCCATGTGGGAATCGAACCCGGTGCGTGATGAGATACCCCACTGCCCCACACCCAATGACTAAGCCCAGCACCTGATCTATTCAACTCAGGTTACTTAAACACAGACTAGTTTGTTAGGAGATTATTGATGCATCCAGGGCTGAAACGTTCTCTCAGGATACAGAGACACAAACAAGATACAAAATAACTGATATATAAATTTATTGCTCATAAAATATATTCAAACCCGACCACATTCATATCCAATTTACATAATGGAATATAAAGTATATCTTATAAACTAACATGTTCAATAATAAATTACATAGCAATAGCTGTACATAGAGGTAAATTTGTGCATATTGAAATGCCTTAATAATAATGATGACACAAGTAATAAATGTCATATTATATGAATATCCCAATATTGAGCTTACTTATACCATAATAGTTTATCCATAACACAACCTATCAGAGTGACCATGACCTTCAAGGTTAACCAATCACATACCAGAAAACAAAATATGAAAGGTGAATTGAAGAAAAATACTGTTATAATTTCTGCATAATGACACCAGGTGCTGTAGGCATTAAAGACTGCCTATTGTTCCAGGACCAGTTTCCAGTCATAAGAAGTCCATAAGAAGTGACAAGTGCCTAATATGAAATGAAACTGTCTCTGTGTCATTCTAACAATCATTGTTATATATCTTAAAACTGAAGTGCTGGTTTGACTTAAATCAAATTTTCTGGGACTGCCAACTGTTTATGAAAGGCTTGTATTTGAATTAAGTATATATTGGTCCTAAATGAAAAAATTCTGCTTTGTGAAGGGTACCAAGCATATCACTTCAAATGGATGCTATACATTAGTGGTATAGATGGTTGATGTGCTATTGGCTTGGTCATGTTAAGCATCCCCTTTTTCAAATAGAGCTTAATGAAGACATTTCTATTAAATAACACTCTTTATTCCGTGACTATAGAACTTTTATCGAATAATAGGTTAATAAAAATTGAACATAATTTTCCATTTAGATTTGATAAATATCAAGTAATATCTCAATCAGGATTTGATTTCAGAGAGATCAGTGCTAAAAGACTCTTTTAAACTACATATTTTCTCCTACAAGAAAATCAGCTGCTATGCCTTGTATATTACACTCTGCTCACTACTAAGACACTATGTGTGAGTATCATTGGTTCTTTTGATAACATCTATAGGTGGGTTCATTTCCTCTAAAAAGATTTTCAAAGGAATTATGTCATCACTGAATTAAATTCATCACAGCTTTTGTAACATGACAGATTTTGTCAGAGGTCGATAAGATGTATGTATGAGATGAAAATAACATGGTTCTTAGTCACACAAACATGACTGAAAATTTTCAAAATATTTAAACTGCAGTACTGCATGAAATTGAATTGTTTATACAATATGAGTGGAAAATATTGCATTTATCATACCTGAAACCTGGTAATTAACAGGGTATTATCTTATTTGGTATTTAGATTTTGTTGTCATTCTGTTACAATGACATGAATCCAACATGTTCTAAGAGTGATGTAATATTTTGATGTGACCTAGTACAAACTAAACTGGCTGTACATGACTTCAGCAGAGGTACAGATAAGCTGCGTATCTGCGTAAATTACACAAATATTTATGTGAAAACTCAATTCCTATTAAGTCTATTGCGTACAAGTACGCTTGAACTTTTGTAAATACTCAGTAAATGTGATCTTACATGCGTACACACAAAAATGTCAAATCTTAGCTTGCGTACCGGTGGATAGATAAAATAACTGACGTATATTGAGAGGTTCTATTTCAGGACATGAACTTGACAACTTGCAGTCTTTCTTATCATTTCTGATATTACAGATCAAATATAAATAACAAACACTAACATTTAAACTTTATTATATTATAAAAATTAATGGAAAATGGCAAAATACCCAATTGAGTTTGAGTGAGGTGTGTACAATTTATTTGGTTACTCAAAGGGAAATTAGGATACCCAACTGAGATGAACACAAGCGAGTACATAACTCAATGACCCAAAAAGTTATCTGTAGCTCTGCTTCAGTCAATGATACAAAGTCAACAGCTATGGGAAGCAAATACAGATACTGAAACTCAAGGCTCTGCCACTACCATTATCTAAATATGTCTATCAGTATCACATATAGGAATATCAGCCTGGATTGACAAACTGCATTGCACAGACTAGCTATTGTCATGGTTTCTGCCTCAAGAATGGGCTACTGGTATTGTGTTTAAACAACTATAAAGTAATCACAGCAGAATGGTACCCACCCCACACTCTGTATGTTTTATCCCCCACAAATATTGGAAACATTATTTTCATGAAACAATCATCACTAAATTAAATGAAAAGTCCCAAATGATGTTGAAATTTATCATTTTTTTATTTGAAAAATTAGATCTGAGACATTTTTTCCTACCATCCCATATAGTTGTGACACATTTTGGCAACCCTGCTTTTTGCCATCATTTTTTCACACATCCCACACTTAACCAGAGAATAATCTACCTGCTACAAGGAATTGTGAATTATCTGAGTGTATCCATATAAGTTCTGAAACTTAGGGAACTTAAATCCTTAAAACCAGAATCATTATGTTAACATTTCAGATGTATAAAAAATATTCAATTCACCTTGGCAAGGGTTCTAGCAATTTTCATAGCAATTAAACAACTAACTGAACAAAAGTATGATCCTAACATTTCTAACTAACTTTTTCTGCACTATTTTTTCAAATCAACACTGACATGTTCATCTTTTGTTCACAGCCGATCCCGAAGCAAAGCATATTTGCTGAGACAATCTGTAAATCAAGGAAATTTACGTGTACATTTACCTATACATTGCTGGCCTAAACATACGACACAACAGACAATAAAACAATTAAATGAATAAACAGATTTAGAAAGCAAATTAGTTTTCTCTTTGCTAGATGTGATTTTATCACTTCAACAGTTTTGTTATCTACAGAAAGATCTCATTTCTCTTCGACTGGCTGCCCAGAATCATGATTCCTTCCATGTTTAACCTGAAGCATACTGTGTCTGTGATCGATGGACTCTTGACTGCTGTTTACCAAGCCCAGACTACAGTGCCTAGATATAGACTGCGTGTTGACAAACGACTTGTGCCATCCAGGAACATGTGCTGGATGACATGTTCTGCAGATCGGTGTAATTATTCAGCTATTTTCTGTTTTAATGCATCGCATATGTATTATTTACATGTATTTTTATGCTTTTAAATATATTTGTCTTTTGATTGGTTAAAAAAAAGGTTTGTTTTGAAATGGTGATGGATAGAAGAAAAAAGGTATTGCAACTGGATGCTGCAGTAAATGTTGGAGATGAGGGTCTGGGTAAAATAAAACATCGAAGACATTTTTAAGAGTATGGTCCTGTCCAACAGGATTGTCTTTAACACTACAGCTTTCAAATCTTTCAATACAACAAACCAGTGGTTTCAGTGTGTATTGGTATAGATGCATACAGGTACCTTGCAGAAAATCTTAAACTGGAAGAACAGAAACATTGAAAATTGTCAATCTTGCTGCAGCCTTAAATAACAATGAGATACTGCATTCAAATACTGACACCCACGATGGCCAGCAGTCACCTAGAATGTACTTCCCTGATTGACCCAATCTGAAAAATAGAACCCAGGGTGTCGATGTGACACACAAATATTTCCATGATAAATATTTACAAATACCCACAAAAATAAAACCAGTCTAGGGTAATCATTGCTATTTTCTAATCCTGATTTTTTAAATAAGTTTATCTGGTCCTGTTTCTTCAGACTCAACACATGAAATATGCTTAGTGTCTTGTATCCATGGCATCAGATAAGCATTTATTTGGAAGAGTAAACAATGAAATTTGAAATAAGGAAAACATATCATACCATGAAGGTACAATTTAAAGATACTGTGAAACTTTGATGGCATATCATACATGGATTAATATATCTCCTGAAGGTCAAATTAGCCATTAAGTGATTAGAAGAAATGGATAAGCCATTTCTACTGAAGACTTATGGGCCCTTGCTTAGTGGTTACTCCAATACTTACACAGGTGAGGTGGTGAAATGGGCCTAAAATAACCATAACAATGATACTATCCACAAACAGGGCAACACATTAATGTCAAATATTTGCTGATTAATGGTTACAACTGTAAACTGTATCACATAACAGTTGACTGACACAGTTCTGAGCCTCATATAGTATGAATTGCGTAGAAGTGAAATCTTTAGCTGTGGACAAAACATGATGTCATAGTGGAGCATCTGATATATTGTTTCACTGAGACAAGTCCGCCATATAAGCATGGGTCTCTGGCTTTTGGAAGAAGGACATACTTGAGGACACGAAGTAATATCTTTCTATGGCTTATCAACTAACTCTTATCTGAAAACAATTTTACTGAGTTGAATATAGTTACATGTTTAGCCCTGTGAAATGGAATCTGGACAACTTCATGATAGGGGAAAAAGATGATGTGTGCCAAATTATTGCTATTATTTACAACAGTTCCTCTATTTCTTTCCATGAATATATGTTTATGATTTTCAGGCTCTCCAGCATTACTCAACATAATCAGCATGATATAAACCTACCTCTTCAAGATGTTAAGGTTCATTACATAATAATGAAGGAATATGGCACTGCAATAGTTTAGCTCTATCTGCATGTAAAATTTACAAACATATTTCACATGTACAGATGTAACAAAACATGGAAATGTTTCAGTCTTCAAATCAGTCTTGAGTTTTATATTCAAGGCATTGATATCATAACAGTAAGGAAGTGAACATCCTCTCCTTTACCACACAGAACATGCCCCTTTAACAAGACTTAGAGTCCACTATAACTTAACTCAGAGACATGGAGAAACTAGCATTACATGGAACCACATAGTACCATTCGTCAGAAGAAATCAAAATAAAATAGTAAATATTTTATGGAAATACCTTACAGGATTTCCCAAATCAACCTAATGAAACCATTTTTCTTGGTTTAAGCATCATTTATCACAGTCATAATATTCTATGTTTTCTATACAGAAGAATTATTAGCTTAGTAAGAGACAGGTATTCAGTCAAGAACTTCCTTTGGCAAATAACTGTAACAGCACACAAAGGCATTCAACACACATTGTAACAATCAATATATTTACACACACACACACTCACACAAAACAAAAAGTACCCAATACAAAAAAGCAACAAAGCAGACACATTTGCCTTAACCAAGGCATGCCTGCAACAATGGCTACAAGATTTGATAAACAGCAACTGGTCCTTATCAATACATAAGGTGGAAACTTGATGCACAACCTCAAATAATCCAATATCTAATGGATATGTTTCATCAATACAGGTTTGTATACACCATGTCCTTCATTACACCTGATTGGATAGGTTCACTATGTCTTCATACCAGGGACAAGTATTTCTGTGCAACATGTACAAAAGATTGCTGTCAAACTCTACACAATATTTTGAAAGTCAGTGAGTGAGTGAGTGAGTGAGTGAGTGAGTGAGTGAGTGAGTGAGTGAGTGAGTGAGTGAGTGAGTGAGTGAGTGAGTGAGTGAGTGAGTGAGTGAGTGAGTGAGTGAGTGAGTGAGTGAGTGAGTGAGTGAGTGAGTGAGAGTTATATCACAACATGGCAGCTTAACATGGAAGTGATGGGTCTTCAGTGAAACCATAGAAATAACTGGGAAATAACATGGAAATAACTGGGACAAATGCAAACCTGGGATTCGAAACCCAACGGTTTCCTGCATGCAAAGCGACACAACGCTGCAAAGAGAATTCTGCCACCTCAGGCAACTTGGCCATCTCTGCTCCAGCCAAATGTAGAATCGCACATATTTCATGCACAGTTAACTCTGTGCAATGCTAAATCTGACTTTGGTACCTATTACACAACTCACTTTGTAGGCTGGCTAGAAATAGATATATATCACTATTACACAGAGAGTGGACTTATTCACAGGTGAGAGGAACATAGTGCATACAAACCTTGGAAGTACCAACAATGTTTGTCATAGATAAACAACATTTAAAATCGGCAATGCCAACGCCTGGAAACATTCATCATTTAACGATGGACAAGCTAGGCCAATGCTTTTGTCTCAAGCACCATGAACTATGGCTGTGAAGTATGAGAAACAACATTCGCTAATGAAATTGAACACATCCACCTCAAGTTCTTAAAATGAATTCTGAAAGTGCACTGAAAATCAACAATTTCTGCTGTCTATGGGGAATTGGGAAGATATCCATTATATATCAACAGATTTGCCAGAGTTATAAAGTACTGGTTCAAGTTACAACTTTCAAATAATCATGTCTTGAAAATTTGTTATGACATCATGCTAGAATGTTGCATTAGAGGAGTTAAAAACTGGGTCAAATTAAATCAAATTAAATTAAATTAAGGGTTAATTTTGTTAAATCTTTTTTATTTAAACATGGTTTTGGTTTTGTAAGGCTGTTTCCTGATTGTTCTGATGCAAACTAATTTTGTAAAGTGTTTAAACAACGAATGATTTATGAATATGTACAGAAATGGAAAAGTGATTTTGTCCAACGTACTAAACTTGCTTTGCATAATGATATTAAACAATTTATTCTATGAAACATATCTTAACTATCTAATACCATGTATCTCGTTTTATATGACATGTCTAACAACATCATCTCATAAATTAAAAATTGAATTAGGTCGCTGTTTAAATATTCATAGAAATGTTAGATTGTATGAATTTAGTAATGAACATGGCATTTCTGTAATTGAAGATGAATTTCACTTTATTTGTGTGTGTAAAAAGTATGATGTTCATAGAGTCAAAATATACAAGTTGTTATTTTTGGGAGTGTCCATCAAAACAAACTTATAAAGCTGTTGCAGTCTACTGATAAAAATACTCTTTGTTCTCAGCAAAATTAAAAGAATGTATGTATCGCAAATAATTCATGTCCTGCCTCATACTCTGTGCACATTATATATTTATCATTTATACTGTAGATGAGGGGGTCGAGGAACCCAAGTCTCTGAAATAAACTCTGTTCTGATCCATCAATAATGTCCACAAATGTCTCAACATGTAAAAATCCATTTTAGTCCCAAACAAAATTTTATTAATTTTCACACAAAACAAACTAACACTAAATCATACTTTTGGAAAACATAAGTTTCAGTAAACAGATGAATATTCAATGTTTGTGAAACTTTCTTGGTTTATTCTAACACAATCACAACTCTTTTCAATTTACGTATTTTCAATGGTCATTGAGGTGTCAAGGTTTCACTACCTCGAGCAACCACCCAGCTGTTCACATGTTTCAGCTACTGGTTCATGTGTTGACATGATGTCATTAGAGAGTATTGTCCCACTTAGTATTGCAGGTAACCACGATAGACTGTATTGCTGAGTGAGTTAAGTTGGTTTAACCCTACTTCAACTAGTATTTCAGTTATCCCAGAGCTGCTAGAGATGTAGATATTTGTCTTGCACAACCTTAGTGAATCCAACATGGTATGATGCTTACCAACCCAGGAACAATGAGGACAATCCTGGGATTCGATCCAATGGTCATATGTATGTGACATCCCACCAGGACAACTCTGCACTGCATAGACTAGTACCACAAGCAGACAGCTTGTGTTACCCTATTATCTTCATGATTGCCACTTTCTGGTAACATATAACAAGAATGTAACACAGGCAAACCCAGTAACAACTCTATTCCCTACATCTCTCGGTAAACATTTACTCAACACATACAGGATTTGTCTTCCCTGGTATATACCAAAAACAAAAGATGAATTGAAAACAAAAATATTGACTTCTATGTCTAATACAATCCAAAGCTGTGCCCACTCACACATGCAAGCACACACACAAAATAAACAACAAAAACATAAAATACACAAAAATATATTTGAAAAAACATCTACTGGAGAAATACATCCTTTGCTGAAAGAGTGTAAATGTTGTATATGGCTGCAGCAATATGCCAGGTATATCACACCCTGTGAATAGTTTTGACCAGTACCTGCAGGAACAAGCAATGATCTATGCCATGGGGGCACAACATGTTGTGTCCACTTAGACTGTCTGCAAAATGTGGATGCAAGCTGAAATTTTAACCAACTTATTCATAACCCAATCCCGTTGTCAGCAAGATTTGGAAAATGAAAAAAACGAACTATCAGAAACAACAACCCATTCAAACAAATTAATCGTAACTGTAAGATGGTCATAAGTCAAAGCATTATGGTTAAGATTTTGGGCTAAAAACTCATTTTGCAAGTGATTCCTGGAAACCTAAAACAAGGCATGTATAGACACTATAGGCATTCTAAACGATCTGGTCCTAGCACATCACTGGCCATCACAGACTGACATGATACAAACTGTACTGTGACTTCCGACTGTGACTTCTGTCTGGGATTCTGACTATGACTTCTGTCTGCTATTCTGACTGTGACTGACCTTCTTGGTTTGATTTTGCAATAACCCTGTTCCTGTGTTTGTCCTGAATACTGTCTTTGTACAAAACACCACACTTTGGTGACTCAGTTAATAGGCTTGCTGAAAATAACATCATATTTTTGTTACATCCACATATGCATGTGAAGCTGATATGCAGAGAAACCCTGGAAAACTGGACCTTGTAATCCAAAAACTCCTTTCCAGATTGTAAGTGACTGGAAAAGTGACATATAAAAACAGGACATCCATACCTAAGATTCCACCTTCCAGGAATTTGTTAATCCAGACTATATTCCTGGAAGTGTACCATCAGATATACGGAGTGAGTCAGTTGGCTCAAATTCCTCTTTGAACAGCAATGCAGTAATAAGCATCTATAAAGAGTCCAAAGTGATGTCTTTGACTTCTTAGATGCTTATCTGTGATCACATTGATGGTTTTGGCAGGCCATTATAATCAAGGAAGCTAGGAATGGAACTCACAATCCCTGGATTCTGGCACATATAAGGGACATAACTCTTCACAGCACCTGCACTGGCTGTCTACTGACTGACTGAGTTTGGTTTTACACCACTTTTAGCAATATTCCAGCAACATCACGGTGGGGTACACCAGAAATGGGCTTCACACATTGTACCCATGTGGGGATTCGAACCCGGGTCTTCAGGGTGACGAGCCAACGCTTTAACCACTAGGCTACCCCACCGCCCCACTGGCTGTGTAGGTTAACAGGGCTTCACTGTTCATAATGCATCACAATCAATGGATTCTTGCACACATAAGGGAAACAACTCTTCACAGCACCTCCACTGGCTGTCCAGGTCAACAGTGCTTCACCGTTCATAATGAATCACAATAACTGGATTCTGACACATGTAAGGGCCACAACTCTTCACAACACCTACACTGGTTTCACCGTTCATAATGAATCACAATAACTTGATTCTGGCACATGTAAGGGCCACAACTCTTCACAGAACCTCGACTGGCTGGCCAGATTAACAGTGTTTCATTAATGAGAATGAAGTTTGTCTTTGAGGTAAACAATGTAAGTGACAAATCATGGAATCCCCATCATGTCCAGCAGTGCGTTGATCTTGGTGTTGAGCCAGTTGGTCTGTTTCTTTCGTAGCCCCTGTATCCAGTCAGCTGGGAGGTGAGAGTAGCCCACCCTCCCCCCTAGCACCGCCCCTGCCACACAGGTGTTGCTGTTGCTGTCACCGGCCTCGTGAATCAGCTTCATCACAAACTCCCTGAATAGACAAGTTCAGCACAGTTATGGCTATGTTTAGGTCTTTAGCAACTGTCTTATTGTGTATGAATCATGGTGTCTTAAAGAAGGGTCCAGTCTGATGATATTTTTTCATTTTCTCTTTATATACTCATGGAAACAAATAAGGGAACACATGAAAGTACAAGTGTTCTTTTATCTATTTCCAGAATTTCACCCACAGTGCAATACATACCTTGTGAAGAAAGCTGGAAAAGAATAAAGGAACACCTGTAATTTCATGCGTTCCCTTATTTGTTTCCATGAGTATATATATTGCTACATATTTGTACAAAGTTGCACATTGATACATTCTACAGGTATATTGTAAGAACGCTCCAAAATTTCAACATGAAATTTAACAGTAAAAAGGTTATGCTACTGTGACCAGAGTAATCAGTTCTCAAACTGCAGATGTACACATTAAAGGTACATTTGAAAATATTCATAGTCAAAATGCAACAAACACTGTAAAATTATGAACATAACATGTCATTCAGGTTGATTTTATGGGATATTACTTGAGATCAAAAGGTACCCATAGCTTGGACACAAAAAAATATTCAGCTTCAGAAACCCAAAGAGAGAGTGAGTGAGTGAGTTTAGTTTTACTCCGCTTTTAGCAATGTTTAGCAATATTTAGCAATATTCAGCAATATTCAGCTGGGACCACTAGAAATGGGCTTCACACATTGTATCGAATCGAACCTGGGTCTTGGGCGTGACGAGCAAACACTTTAACCACTAGCCTACCCCACCGCCCCCACCAAAAGAGAGAATGAGAGAGGAGAATGTATCAACAATGACAATATTAAAAATCAATATACTAACAAGAAGCTTTTTACAGAGACAGATGGTCTCGACATTTTCTCAAGCTTTGATCATCCATTCTCTACATGTTGCCATAGTGTAGTGTGGCATAAAACAGCATGCTCTCCCACCCTCTTACCTGTAACTGTCTTGTGTGTGAAGAGCCAACATGGCTGCTGCTAGAGGCTTGTAGGTGTGGCTCATTCTGTTTGACTCATTTGTCTTCAGGCTGCAAGATATCACAGATGAATATTAACCACTACAACATTCGACTACCCTTGCAGATACTTTTATAACAAAGTTTCCTCATGTTTGCTGAAACTGAAACTGAATTAGCAATGTTCCAGAAATATCATGATGGTGACACCATCAGTGGGCATGATATACTGGACCCATGGAATTACACCTGGGACTTCAGCACAACAACCAATTACTTCAGAAAGTTACTCCTCTTAAACAAAGTAATAACATTAATCCCTCTTGGTAGACAGTTCTGATCAAAATGATCACAGTTGAACAAGTTTGATTGCAAACAGTTTGGTATTTTACATAGTCAAGCACCATCCTGCTCCCATTCAGCATTATTACAGCCTTAAGTAATATATGTACAGTGATATCTCTATAAAATGTTCCATTTCTATTAAATCTACCACTTTGACCTCATTTTATTAGTGTTAGTAAAATAGCATGACTTATTCAAAAAATATTTTGCATAAGTTTTTAAGTTTCTTACCATAATACTCATGCCATTCAGTAAATATATATACCGGTATGTCAAAAGTGATTGTCCTGCATATCAATTTGCCAAATACCATATCAGATTCTTGGCACCTCTACAAAATAATACTGTCCAAATAGCACTGTGCTCTACTATAGAACCAAGCCATATCAAGAGCTTACAGGTAAGCTGCTAACAGATAATGAATAATTCACGATGAGCATTACCTTAATTGTGTTTCCATGTATGCGAGAAATGAGTGTAAAGTTTCACAGTTTCAAGGACAAGGTCTAACATAGTATCAGTGCTAACCCTCCTCCTGTCAGAGGCCAGCAGGAACTGAGAACTTACTGTAAGTATAGACTAATATAGCATGGGCCTCTACCTTGAGTGAAAGGCAAATAACACCCATACTATATGGCCAGACAAAATGTATGCAAACATGAAGTAGCTGTAATAGAAACTTTCAAGAGCCATTACTGAGTGTGTACTGTTTTCTCCATATGAATAATGTTAGATAAAAATATCGGATCATGGTTCTCCTACAATGAATAATTCAAGGAAACAAAGCAAATATGGACTAAATAAATTCACATTATCATCATGATATATACAAGGGCCAGACTTTAATTATTTGTCTTCTCAGACAGAGAAATATCTCAGATGAGATATCTTTGTTTTATTTTGTTTTCCAAAACTTTCTAAATAGGAGATAGCATATCCATTGAGTCAAACAGTTAAAGGTCACATGCAACCAAAAAATCAAACATAATTAAAACACAATTATCACTTATTCATGACATACATTGCTGATTATGAAAAAAACATATAAACAAAATTATAAGCGTACAATCGTAAATCAAAAGTGCAATATTTTGTACTTGGGTTTACTTCCCTCGAAACGAAGCACCCGGGATACCGAACCCAGTCAGAGCGGGTGGGTGTGCACTCAAGTGTAACGGCTGGTTCATTTGTAGATGCCCTCACGGCTCATTGTGTGTGTATATCGCGTTCATTTTTCAACTGTATAAGTTTAATTTGCATTTTGATGATTTGTTTTGGTAAGTCCATACCGAAAGGTATCAAAATCTGCAAAGTTGTGTTTTATGTTGCATGTGACCTTTAAAACAATTGTATGAAGGGGTGACTACTATTGCTACTTTCACTATTGCGATATCACTGCAATACTATCTCCTACTAATGCCATAGTATTGTGACTGTATTCAACCAGGTTTATGCGTGCTGATATTAATCAATACAATAGAAATTTAAAACAACATACAGCTGACAATGTCAAGGTCAGTTATTTATTCTCCCAGTAACATCGCTCCCAGCAGCTGGCAAGCACCTAAAGAAAACTATGTCAATAAAGAATATAATTAACCGACAGACATAACAAACTGAATTTTGGGCCGTGGCTTCTTGCTGTAAATTTTAGTTGAAATGTGTATACCAAACTATGGTTATAACACACTAAACTAAGTGGTCTCTTTGAATTTGGTATAACTGTAATTTACTGTGTTACAACCATCTTGAAAACATTACCTCTACCCCAATCTAATGGTGTCTGTATATTTTGTTGTATGTCTGTCTGGTATTACTGATGTCATATTGATGTCTGTGGTGTTCGAAGTTATTAATGTTGACATATTTAAAAGGACTTCAATGTTTATATGTTAATGGAGTAACAAACATTCATAGATTGATAATACATTGTGCCATTTGAGACTGAAAAAAACAAGGCAGCTTTGAGCAGGTGATCTGGATATTGGCGCTATAAATAAATAAATATATATATATATAAATAAATAAATAATAAACATAAAAAACCATAGTGCACACTCTGGGTACATCCTCAACAGGTACATGTATTTACATAACACGTCCACCATTTGAAGTGAACTGCCAAGCTGCTATATCGCACATTGATATGGGGAATACTGCAGGCACTGTGTCAAATATTGTTTAAACAATACCCAAACTGAACCCATCACCATTTAACAAACCCATACAATATTAAGATAACACCCACCTTCCTATGTCTGATATATTGATCTGTGTCATCATCTCGTCTCTGAGTTCATCATCCGACAGATACTGTAGGCCACATTTACTCGCCTGGGCCAGAATATCCTTTGGCTCGAGTTGCCTCCCCTGAATTTCAACACAACAGGTTAATAAAATTCAATCCCAATCACAGCTAAAAAGAAAGGTGTTTTGCAGTGCACATTCAAATCCACACAAACCTTGTCCACTTAAAGTTCTCATAATCTCATTGTTATAATTTCATTAATCACTTTTAAGGATCGTATGGTAAGGTTTGGTAACTTGGTTGATACATGTCATCATATCCAAATTGTGTTCATCGATGATCATGATGTTGATCACTGGGTTGTCAGATCCAGACTAGATTATTTATAGGCTGCCACCTTTTAGCTGGAATATTGCTGAGTATGGCATTAAAGAACAAACAAACAAAAAATCTAAGGAAGAACGCAGGGAGAAAGACAATTACGGAAAAGTTCATACAGAACCCATCCTGTCCAACATGACAGTAAAATGTCCTTACTTAAAGACATGCCTTTACCTCGATATTTGGATGAAACATTGCAGATTTAACTCACTCACTCTTACCTGTAAGAAGGAGTTTCTTGTATTAAGACCTATCTTCAACAAGGGCTTCATGTATAGTTTTTCAATGTTTACACCAAAGTCTGAACCAAACAATCCAGTGACAAATATTGTGAGCATCAAGTCACACCTTCAGGGTACGGTGACATGTAAATATTCACGTCAGTAAGCTTGACCACCCAATCCATTTGACTGCCTCTTACTACCAACATAAGTTGCTAGAGACCTGTCTAACACATGAATCCCAAAAGGAGGATCCCTTGTAACAAAACTGACCTGTAACAGCATTGCTATGACGACAGAGATGACGACACAGCTGGCCACACATCGACTGTCTGAATGTGTGGCTCGGCAGATTCTGACAGCGTTCTCCGTCACCTCCCCCAGGTTGTGGAAGAACGGGACACCTAGGAATAATTGAAGCTGACATTTGACACACTCATAATGGACTTGTAATTATAGGGTAGATAGGGCAGAGTGATCAGTGTTAGGACTGTATCATATTTTGATGACACCTCCCTGTCAATGTAAGATCATTTTCATGATCCATGCCCACCCTACAAGAACTGACCAGTCCCTAAATAATGTTCAAATGATGAACAAATTATTTGAGAAGTTAATATAATGTTTTTTGGTCCTCCATTTAGTTGTCTTAAATTTGTGCAATCCCCTTCTCTCTTTGTTTCAATGTTTCCCCTTTCCTCAACTTTATACTGTTGATCCACACTTATTCCAATGAGATCATTATTAAACTATTTATCACACCGAAACTATCACAGTAAACAACGTAATGCAAAACAACAATAATACTTTGGGGTCAGTCTTTCAAGAGATTACTGAAGTCAAAGAAAACCAAACCCATTTACATTTCAGCAGTGATTATGCAATTTATTTACATACCTAATTAGATAATTCACTGACAGAAAAGGACAGTGCTGGATCTAGCAGCTGACAATTCAGACAATCTAGCCAGTATAGAAATAGTGCATGATGATAATTGTCTTTATTGCTAAAATCACCATATTGCTGAGTAATGAACATAAGAGTGAGTGAGTGAGTTTGGTTTTACGCCGCTTTTAGCAATATTCCAGCAACTTCACGGCGGGGGACACCAGAAATGGGCTTCACACAATGTACCCATGTGGGGATTCGAACCCGGGTCTTCGGCGTGACGAGCCAACGCTTTAACCACTAGGCTACCCCACCGCCCAAATGAACATAAGAAGTATCAGAGTTCAGTATGGTCAAAATGCAATGGTCAAATCAAGGTCAGAATTTTAAATATATGTGGAACCCCAGTAAAAGTACTTGCACCACATTTAATTCAATTTTAAACACAAATTGTTGAGTAATAGCCACAGAAAGTAATTTTCAATGTGGATGCCAAGAAGCTTTCAAGGAAATTCAAATGATTGGTGGGAACAAGAATGTAAATTTTACAGTAAACAAATGTAAATTTTAAAGCAGCTACATCACCAAGGCATGGCAGAATGTATCCCAATTGTGTAGATTGGTGCTCATGCTGTTGATCAGTGGACTGTCTGGTCCAGATGTGATTATTTACAGACCGCCACCATATAGCCGGGAATATTGCTGAATGTGACATACAACAACAAACCAAACCAAATCATTAGACATGTTCATACCAAGGATAGCTGTCCTGATAATAGCACCATTGTCTGTACCAAAGTGGTCACACACGCTGACGGAGGCCGTACTGAAGCTGCGGAGATCAGGGTTGGCTTGTCTGGGTGGCTGTTGTTTCCACACATCCTCGTCAAACAGGCTCTCCGTGTCACTGAAGTCAAACCCATTCTCCACAGGCAGTTCCTCAGTCAGTATCCTGACAGCCGTACCATGAGGGTCCTCCACAAACGCTTTGTGTTTCAGGATCTGATACATAATGTTTTCAGTTAGCGTTCATTCTCAAATCATCAAAAGAATCTGTTAAACCAGACCCTGTTCATCTCTGAAGATCTGGGTTAGAACTGGTCTTCATCAACCTGTGCTTGTCATAAGAGGTGACAAACAGAACTGGGTTGTAAGGCTCACTGACTTTGGTGATATATGCCATCTCTTTATTCAATGCTCATGATGTCATCCACTGGGATCTTGTCTGGTCAACACTCAGGTATTTAAGGACTATTACCAAAGCTTAAGTATAGCTGAGGGCCGATTTAAAAAAAAAATATGGCAATATTCACTCCACAATACAATGTTAGCAGCATGACTACCTAAACTTTTATGTTCTTCAACATATTAATATTAGTCAGAGACTAAGGGTCTTGAGTTAACAGCAATGAAAAAGTGATTATTTAT
Organism: Haliotis rubra; assembly: GCF_003918875.1. Lineage (NCBI taxonomy): Eukaryota > Metazoa > Mollusca > Gastropoda > Lepetellida > Haliotidae > Haliotis > Haliotis rubra. The sequence goes on along the minus strand of NW_025766983.1, from coordinate 934,815 downwards.
CAGGCAGTTCAGTTGGTCATTTGACAAAATGGGTACCCTTCACACAATATGAAAGAAATAGAACTTGAACCTACTTTCTGGACAGTTTCACTGAGGACCACACCCTCAGAGTCTCCTAGCTCAGGGAAGCCTTTCTTTGACCAGTCCCGCAGCTTTTTGGCAAAGTCCAGTTCATCCACAACTCCGCCCCAGGACAACACAGACTCCATCACAAGCATCTGAAACATAGCACTAGATACAGAAAAATGTTTGCTGATGTACAGTGATTTTATCTTTGTGTTGCATCTCGGAAAAACATCTTAATTCTGCAGCGATAGTCTGATTCTAATATAAAGGAGAACTGTCAAAATGTGTTTGCAGTGGGTAGATGAGGGATTTGTTCCTTCCCAACACCAAACCCCTTCACATCTGACTGTCACTATTACTGAATCCAGCTCTCCTACTCAAGACTGCAGGTGACCTTACGTTATCCACTACGCCATGTATATTCGTCCTTTCACTATAGATACATTTAGTCATCTCTATTCACAGCCTAGTTACTGGAAACCTCTTATATTTGGGAATAATACAACAGAGAGGTTAAGAGATCTGTGAAAATATTGCTGATGAAGTTGATACATTATCTTATCCTTATGATAAGACTAGACAGTTACTAAAACAATGCAAAAATACAAAAGCAGGCTAGTGGACTCAAAAAGTATTTGGCACAGACTGGATAAAATCGTTCAACTGCTCACTTTCTACAGCTGATCGTTCATAATTACTCTATGAACATGTATAAGCAACTGGAAAACCTACTTCAAGATATCATTAATGTTTGGGGGCTATCCTAACATGCTCTCCTATCATACTTTCAAACTCATTGCAGTCATAACTTGTTCGTAGGCCAAGTGATCTTGTCAATCATGTCACAAAGATCACCTTAACCATTTATATAAGCACTGTTTTAAGCATGTGAACCCATACTAATTAACATTAAGGTGAGATACAGTGACCGAAGCAAAACCTAAAGAGCACATACAGATGACAAACTTACAAAGACATCAAAGTTGCTAGTCCAGTCCCCCTTCCTCCATCGAACACGATGCTCATCGTGAACGATGTCCATGTAGCTGATGCTGTCTTTGCTGTAGTAGAAGTCACACTCATCCGGGGACATCCACCTGGTTGCCACGCCGATAGCATCACCTATTGCAGCACCATAGATGACACCTGAAGCAGGAAGGTAGGGACTTGTAGTTAATGGCCATAATAAACCATCAACAAATTAATGATCAGTGAGTTGGTATTTCACTTAAGAGTGTTGAAAAATCATTTTCCTAACTTGTTATGCGAGTTCCAGAAATATCACCTTCAGCGGACAACCTTCAAATGAAGCTGATCTTTGAATTTGAAACAGGTTTGAAAGAGTGGAAACATCACAAGTATACATGTATATGATAAATGCAAATGATAGCAGTGGAATGTTTACAGCCATATTCTGAATTTGCTTGTGTATTAGTTGAACAGAATGCCATGTTATGTAGCTACATGTATTTGTTCAACTTATCGTAAGAAATATAGGCAGGTGGTGTACATTTAATGAAATAAAAGGTTTTTGATTATTTCTAGATCTATGTATGACAAAGTACCAGTACATCAAGGTTATGATTGCAAAGGAATATTCTTTGGGTTTTTTATTTTGTTATTATTTGCAAATGGAATCCGATTAACAGCATAGTATAGGCTATAGTATAAGCTAGCAGAATATAGTGATTGATGGGTCTATTAGAGCATATATCTATAAAGTCTTTTAGTCTGAAGTTAATGAGTTTACATCTCAGTTTAATTATGCTGGGGTATTTTTCTCAGCCATTGATAGTATTTCAAAACACATTTTTTTAGAAAAGCCTTAAATTATGTAATGCAATTTTGAAGGATAAAAATGCAAACTTATGATAGAAAACATCATTCGAATTATTTGATCCCTTTGTTGAAATGTTATGCTTATGACTATTCTGGCTCTAAAGAATAGCACTCAACAACTGGACTGAAATTTATTTGGGAACTTATAAAAATGTACATTTTGTATTGTGTATTAATGACATATTACATGCACATTTTCAGAAAAAACATTATGACATATTATGAGTATTTTGAAATATGTATGATCGAGATCACACCTGATGTGGATTTAAATGTAAATGAATCAATGCTCCTTCTGTTTCTTTGTCATCAACAATTGGACTAAGCTATTTCACAATATATGTTAGTGAGAGGCACCTAATATAAGTAATAGCAGAGACCATATAACAAGATTATATAGTCTCTGGTAATAGTTAGATTATCTATACAATAATAATAATAATAGTCCATTTATCATGTGCATTGCTCCATGCACAATGCATGATCGAAACGCCCAAACAATCTGATTATTATTACCCAGGATAACCCAAGCTGCCTGTTAGGCACTAAAGGGTTATAGTTACATGATTTTATCCCACCGGGTACCCATTTTCTGCTGGGTGAACAGAGGCAATTTTGAACAAACTCACTTGCCCAAGGTGAGACCACATGTATTACATGTGCTTCATTGTCGGGCAGGACTGAAGTCCTAGAAACTCTAAGGAGTCAACCTGCCATTCAGAGTCACCCATCCAAGGACTCTCCACGCCCAATGTTGCTGAACTTCACCAGATTTGTGACCTAAGCTCCATGCAGGGGACCATGTGCCACCACAATCAGACATATAGTTTGTTGTCTGAAGCTGTCAGACTGATGGGAGACCTGACTAATGGCAGGATAACCTTAAAATTTTACTTCCATTTAAATTTGCTTGTTCTGTGTAAATCATGTGTAGAGTTTTCCTGATGCCTTACCTATAATTCTATCTCTCAGTTGGAAGGCATCCAGTTCAGAGGCCCCGTACGGGGGCAACAGAGGAGTCTTGATCCGCATAGGTGTATTGGTGGTATCGGTCTGCTCCTGTATGTACTGTATCTGGGCAGAATGGGGATTTATCACAGAACTCTGCAACTGGTTGCCCCGCACTCGGGGGAACACATTCAGTGGAGTTGAAGGTCTTTTTGGCACATCAATGATTGAAACTTTATAAAGTTTCCGTAGAAAATGTAATGTCTCTTTTGACCCCTCACTGCAAATAGCTTGAGGAGGGGACTCAAGCTTGTTTCCGTTTGCTATGAGCAAAGTCAATGTTTTACTGGCTCCGAGAGATAATGGTAGGAGTTTTAATTTGTTGTTGGACACATTGAGTTTGGACAAAGCTTCCATATTCCCCATTTCATCAGGTAGCTCCTTAAGTTGATTGTGAGACAGATCAATACATTCCAGTTTTACTAGATGTACAAAAGATTCTGGAAGACTTCGAAGAACATTGTTACTAAGCAACAGAGTTCGGAGATGGAAAAGAAGCCCAAAGCTCTCTGGCAATGTCTGGAGTCTGTTGTAACTGAGATCTATATGTGACAGATGCGGTAGACGCAACGGTAACTCTGGTGGTAGCTCGGAGATGGCGTTGAAGGATACGTTCATCTTCTCGTACAGAGACACAGAATCCCGTATGCCCCATGGCAGTTCTGTTAACATCGACTCGTGTGCTTCACCTTTCAAATGCTGAAACATGACATTGAGTTTCATTATAAGTGACAGTTCTAAGGCTTGATTTCTACACATCAAATTTTATGATAAAAAGAATATTGCACAATATGGCATGCAGTAAATCAGTGATTATTGCTTTATACCTCTTTCAGTAATACTTTAACCATAGACCTGTGAAGATCCGTGTTAGAATTGATCTTCAGCAACCCATGCTTGTCGTAAGAGGTAAATAACAGGATCGAGTGGTCAGGCTCGATGACTTGGTTGACACATATCATTGTATTCCAGTTGCGTATATTGATGCTCATGCTGTTGATCACTGGATTGTGTGATCCAGACACGATTATTTATAAACTGCTGCCATATAACTGGAATATTGCTGAGTGTGAGCATCAAACAACAAACCAAACAACCAACCAACTTCAATTCAACCATACCATAATGTTAAATATAGAGTCTGTGTCAAAACTTTTGGAGACTGCAAGCCCACACATGGCTCCATCAGATTCATCTAGAGCTTCATTATTATTATTATTGTTATAATTTGCTCATGAAAGTAGCACAGCATTGTAGCAAAATGCATCAACCTACTTTACAGAACTGCTTATAAGATATCTTCTTGCTCAGGTTGAGCTCTTTTCTTTCATCAGCTCTAACTGGGGCGAAGTCATGAGCCTCAATATTCCCCATCTTCACGTCAGTAGGATCGGCTTGACTGTGAATTCAGTGGATAAAAAGTCCAGTGTTACTGGACTGGACATTTTGTTTCAGAAGGGTAAAATCTGCAATGAAATACAACAATCATAATTTATGGATAAGTAGCATGGTAATACTACAGTTTGACCAAAGTAAAAGCTAAAGTGAAGCACAATTACATATCAAATGACAGCCTGAACTGACTGGACTTATATTTATACTCAGGCCACTATTAGCCACATCCGAGGTGCAAAACATTTCGACAACTTAATACATATAATGATGGGACAGACATGAAACATCCTTGCCAAGCATGCAACTAATGATCAAGACATGTAACTTATTAACACTGGGATCACACAATTCCTGCTCCTTTGAATCTGGCTGCCAGGATATTGACTGCAAAACAAGGTATCGTCAAGAAGGACACAGTAATGATTGTTTTACACTGCTGCTACAGCAAATTACATTAAAAAAATTCACTAATTTTAGATCATTATAACCATAGTTTGTTTTACGCATCTAGACCAAATGCGCATTTAGTCCAGGAAGTGGCCAGGACCCACAATACTGTTGTTCTTTCCATCAGTTGTTAAAAGCTAGTTTGTTATAAACATTGTTTTCTGTAATTGAAATTCACAGTCCTTATTATAAAACTGGATATCTAGATAAACAGAACATTATTTGTATATTATCAATATTATGTGTTATTTTGTTAAACATAAATATTCTCCAGTAGGAAAGGTTTCTGAGTAACTCGACTTTGGGTGAGTGGATTTCAAATGTATTGAAATTTAGGGAGTACTGCACTTTACCGGGCGCACTTTTTCAGATTCATTAGAGCTGCTGGTTCCCTAACCCTAATCTTAAGGATCGTAAAGGGTGCCTAACCCTAAACCCTAACCTTAAGGATCGTAAAGGGTGGCATACCCTTACCCTAAACCCTAACCTTAAGGATCGTAAAGGGAGCAGCGAGGGCTGCGCCCGGTAAATTGCATTCTAGCCAAAATTTACATCATCTTAACACTAAGGTCCCTTTATGGAACAGGACCAACATGGTAATCTGTCTCTGGATCTACTGTCCAGTCTAGAGAATATCTGCATGCAGTACATACAATCAACATAACTTGGATAAGAATTATCCTTGGATGTGTTTGTACATTTTCGTATAAACACAAAACCTTTGCTTATTTCAGCTGCCTGCAATTAACTGAATATCATAGGGATAAAAAAAATAAGGAACAAAACGATTTTCAGATAATTTTGAACAATTGTACAAATCGGATGAACAAGTCGGTGCCTGTGATGTGTACATCCGTGTTCAGTGAACTGGACTGTCGAAGAATAAATTATGTATTTTTTCAAATGCTTCGTAACAATTATACAGGTTTTTGAGAAACGAATCTGCTTGTGAAATTATTCAGCGCTTTCACGGTCAGTATCAAGTTAAGCGGCTAGCAATGTCAAAGATGAAATCTGCGGAACCGCAAATTTCGTCTGCTACAGCAATGGAGAGCTATCAACATCTGACTCACGTCATTCTAGCGTACACTTACAAACGGACATCCTGCTCTGTAGGGTGCTAAAAGCCATTAAGAGTAGGTGTTACATCGGAAACACTGACTGGTTATACCTGTTATGCGACAGCTGTACACATCGTCATGTTTTCATGTAATCATCTGTCACAAGAGATAGGAAGAATTTCGCGTCCACGACAGCACTTGCGTAAAACGTCATCAGTTTGGTGAACGGTGAACACTAAAAACATTGCCTGTGAAATTAATGTCGATCTTTTCTCACACGAATTATTATTATTTCATCCACGCGTTTAATGTACAATTGTTAAGCAAATGAGACAATTGTGCAGATGTATATAATTTTAGAAGCTTACATGAAATCAAGTTTATTTGTAATTTTTAGAAAATACTGTTACATTATGGGAGTATGTAACGGAAATTGAAAGATAAATAACACCGGGTGACGTTTCAAACTATGTGTACACAGGAAGTGCATTTGGAGATTTGCACCGAAAGGTATCGATGGTGAGAAAATTTGGTCAAACTGGAGTTTTTTCGAACGCACAACCTTTGTATGTTAGACCTTGTTTATCTTTAGAATGTACTTGCAGTTGTTAAATAACTGACATTATGAATGTCGTATTCATTACATGAGGTGTCAAGTGGACCTTCCACTGCTCACCATATGGTCACATGTTATTTTACGACTTAGGAACTTTCATCATTTTCTGGAACATGCTTTGTAGGCCTGTTTTTGAACATCTTGTATTGTTGATTATGATATTGATTCTGGTCGTATGTATTTTGCGGCTACGATTAACAGACACAGTTGTCCCAATTCCTTTCCACGCCATAATTTCACCAGTGAAGATCCGGGTTAGACTTGCCAATGTTGGTTTGCATGCTTATCTCAAGAGGCAGCAAACGGGATCAAGGTATCAGCTGGTTGAATTGCTAACTTAGATCATGCATATCATATCACATTGAGGTAGGTTAATCATTATGTCAATCAGAGGATTTGATGTTACAGATATTATTTACAGATCTGCAGGAATTAGGGACTGTTCATAATTTTAAAATTTATGGCAAGGGGAGGTGGGGGGGATGAGGATTTTTATCGAGAAGCATGTACAATGTTAATGATCCCCCTAAACTTTATGCACAAAGTAAGTCCCGCTCCCCCAAACACACACACCTGCATGTCATACAAAATCAATTACCCCCTCTCCTTGCCATATTTTCTATGCCTATTTTTTTACTATTCCTATGTACAAAGTTGCTGACCCCCAATACATGTGTACAAAATTGCTGACCCCCAGCATGTGTACAAAATGTGTGATATATCAGCCTCTCAGCAGGCCCAGATAATGTCCTGTTTTTATTGTTATTCCTTTCTCAGCATTCCGGGCAATATCATTCCCCCCCCCAAACAAATTTAAGAAAAATATCTTCCCAACTACCGTAGTCATCATGGTTTTATATATACTAACCATTACAGATTAAGTTCATTAACTGTAGTCATTCACTTCTCTTGATCAGTATATCATGGTATGTGTAACCGAATCTGTTTTCCTGAATGCTCTCATTGATGTTGTTAGTATCACCACTGTGTTGACTTTTTCAGCAAATAAACGTACACAGATAAAATATGGAATCTGCCACGCCTACATTGAAATCTGAAACTGGCGAGAAGTCACAGTCCAAGGAAGTTAGTTTAGAGACAGATGGTGCAAGTGATCCCCCAAAAGATGACCCTTCTGATGTGAGGTCAAATGCACAAGACATTGATGCAAACAACAGTGCACATATACCTGTACAGCAGGGAGGCCCAACAGTACCTACCCCGACAGACGTAGAGAAAACCGGGGCAGGGCAGACAGCAGCAGGGGACGGTAACACTTTGTTACAGCCAGATGATGGAGAACTGGGAGAGATGTTATCAGATGGTGAGCAATCACTTATGCCTGATTATTACCCTTAAGATAAATTTGTCGAATTCTGATTGGTCAACAGCCAAAGCATACGAAACCATGTTGGCGGATTTGCCAGGGTGTATGAACCGTACACACCGTCAAATCTGTCACGTGACACTCTATACAGATTGTACAAATGACCTTGACCTTAGAAGGGAATGTGGCTGCCAAACGGCTAATCGCTTCGAAATTTTAGAGTTGACGTATACAATTATGAATATAAACAGAGTAATAGAATTGTTGCCATAATTTCTTATTTGTTCGTGCCAATAGATATATAAAAAAAAAAAAATTGTTTCTGTAATTGACTTGTTGTTTAACAAAACCTTAAATCCAATAATTTTTATCATAAACTGAGCAATCCCGAGTTATCTCCCTTTATGGCGATTCAGGAAAAATCATGGCGAAACGTTTTGTGTCTCATTCTGCTGAAAGATTGAATGTCTGTTTTTAAAGATATGCTAAATAAAGAGACCATAAGGGTAATAATTCATCACACTGTGTTTTGAAAGTGTGTACGGGACTGTAACACACTTGTAAATTCTGCACCTCAGGAAATACGAAATTTACAAGGGTCTTACAGTCCCGTACACACCCTTTCAAAACACTGTGTAACTAATAATATTACCTACTGACAAAGTGTGTTGGTTTTCAAAGATTGAAGGTATTCCAATACGATTAGCTATGATAACTGCATACCTGTGCTGCTCCTGGAGGACAGTTTTGCTGTTGCTGCAGTGCTGGGCTGTCCCGATCTGTGCAATATGATTCACTTCCCAGACTCTTGCTTCAAATACGAGAACATATATTATACATCGTGCAACAAATTATTGACTTCTCATGTTAGAACGATTGAGTGAATTTAATTTTACATACCTTTTAGCAATATACCAGCAATACCACAGCAGGGACATCAGAAATGTGTCATGTTAGAAAAAGGAACTGTAAAGATTTATTTTATATGCCATTGTACTCAGACTTGGCAGTCAGATATACAGTCCTGGTTGATTCCCACCTGAATGGATTCACTCACTTATTGCTGATCAGGCTCAGTGACCTGGTTGATTGAGTTTTTCACATCTGTAACCATGGTAACGGTGTAGGATGTCGCTGTAGGAATGTGCATGCACATAAGGGAGGTAACTGAGAATTAACTTCTCATCTTTTTGGAATTACAAAAACATTTCAAAGGTGTTTGACATTAAACACATCATAAACATCAATATTTGGAATCATCTGATGCACCGAGCATGTAAAAATAGTATTGTGATCCGATTTGTGGAAAGAATGAAAACCAGTGAACCGATATACTTACAATACAGCAAATCCTGATGTGATATCATCTTTATCTTATTGTCACTCTTTGTAGCATTACATTTAACAACAGACACTGAAAGAAAGACCAGGTTTTGTAACCTCATTTTGTCATGTACAGAAGAGGAGGATGAAGTGAGTGAGGATGAGAGTGGGGAGGAGACAGACATCGAGGACAATGATGAGATGTCATACCCCATGAGAGGGCGAGACTCCAACCCCGACCTCCCCGACACTGTGACAACGCTGGAGACGCTAGATGGCAGCAAGGTGTATGTCGTGGGAACAGCTCACTTCAGTCTGGAGAGTCAGGAGGATGTCTCAAAGGTACATCTGTCGGGGTATTCTGCCTGTGTGTGTGAGTTAGGGGAGGAACATATTTGATATTATCCTTTTGATGGGGGACATATTTGATTATCCATATGTGTGTAGCAGGGGCATATTTGATTATCTTTGTGTTGGGAGGAACATCCATTGTTGAGGGGGGCATATTTGATTTGATTATCCATGTGTTAGGGGCATATTTGATTATCCATGTGTTAGGGGCATATTTGATTATCCTGTGTGTTAGGGGCATATTTGATTATCTGTGTGTTAGGGGCATATTTGATTATCTGTGTGTTAGGGGCATATTTGATTATCTGTGTGTTAGGGGCATATTTGATTATCCATGTGTTAGGGGCATATTTGATTATCCATGTGTTAGGGGCATATTTGATTATCCATGTGTTAGGGGCATATTTGATTCTCTGTGTGTTAGGGGCATATTTGATTATCCATGTGTTAGGGGCATATTTGATTATCCATGTGTTAGGGGCATATTTGATTATCTGTGTGTTAGGGGCATATTTGATTATCTGTGTGTTAGGGGCATATTTGATTATCCATGTGTTAGGGGCATATTTGATTATCTGTGTGTTAGGGGCATATTTGATTATCTGTGTGTTAGGGGCATATTTGATTATCTATGTGTTAGGGGCATATTTGATTATCTGTGTGTTAGGGGCATATTTGATTATCCATGTGTTAGGGGCATATTTGATTATCCATGTGTTAGGGGCATATTTGATTATCTGTGTGTTTGACCCAAAAGGTGAAGGTCCAAGTCTTCATTTTGGGGGGTCATCCAGCTGTCTTACAGGTCATGTCTGAAGTAAATTTCAAGTAACCCTCAAATCCACTCATGTTGCAGGTGATCCGGTCGACGCAGCCAGACTTTGTGATGGTGGAGCTGTGTAAGAGTCGGATCAACATCCTGGAACTGGATGAAGCCACGCTACTGGAGGAGGCCAAGAACATCAACATGGAGAAGATCAGGATGGCAATCAAACAGGTACAGACACCACTGATCTGTAGTCCTTAGTGACAGGTTCAGTAAATTGTTGGGTTTACTTTTAGCTGCCCTTACCACTTACCAGGCCAAGTATAGTGTAGTAGACCTTGTGTTTGGGCTAGTATCTTGTGTTGCACACTGCTTTCAACATGTTGAATCTTTTTCCAGAGAACTTCATTGCTACATATTTGGTAATATTATCAGGATTATTTTTATCCCCTGCCTATAGAAAGTATAGCATGGATATAGAAATGAGTTATAGTTTTCCATTCATCATGTTTCTTTTTTGGAATATCAGTCATTATTCACGAAATATGTGTAACAAAACTTTGTGTACATCAGCTGACTCCTTAACTGGTGCCTTTGGTGATTCAAAATATTCCAAATGTGTAGTAAATCAGTTTCTGCATAATGTATAATACATATAAGGTTCAGGAGGCATAAATACTTGGCATACTGATGATGTATACAATGTTACATTTCATGTGTCTATATACAAGCAAGGTTGCCATTTTCCTGTTACAGTGTGGTATGATCAAATTTATCAGTAACCATGGTAACTGTTTTCCTGTTACAGAGCGGTATGATCCAGGGTGTTATGCACTTATTGCTGCTCAGCATGTCCGCCCATCTTACCAAGGAACTCGGTATGGCACCGGGGGGGGAGAGTTCCGCAGAGCATTCCAGGAGGTGTGTCATTGATGCTTATTGTAATAAAAATCATATCATTTCCATGGTCTAGTGGATAGCACATTTGGGTGGTTGAATCACCTGGATATGTAACTCACCACTAGGCTACCCCACCAGCCCTCATGACAGTGGTTAGAGCGTCCGCCCGGAAAGTGGAAGGTCGCGGGTTCGATCCCCGGTCGCGTCATACCAAAAGACGTTAAAATATGGTACTTGTTGGTCTCAGTCTGGCGCTCGGCATTAATGGGTACAACAAGGACTGGTCGGCTCGGGAGTCAGTATAATGTGTCTGAGTGGGGTATTCATGCTTAACTGCATCATGGTATCTCAGTGAGCTAGCACTATAAAACCAGCTTAAGTCTGGGCTAGTACAAGCAGCCGCACATAGACATACACACGCATGCACGTCGTCATATGAGCGAAATATTCTCAAGTACAACGTAAAACCCAATTTCACCTCACCTCACCAGCCCTCATACCATAAAGAGATGCTAAAAGATGGTAAATCATCAAGATGGTTTCTTGATGGAATATCTGAGCATGGAAATTTTGAAATGTCTTAGTGTGATTGCTTCTATGACATTTCTTTGTATAAAATAATTACTCCCTCTAACACATGTATCTCCAACAGTGTCAGTCTTCCTCTTTGTCTGTATGTCAGTATTCTAAGTTTACTTGTGTTGTGTGCAGTCACGGCGAGTGCCTGGGTGTCGCCTTCAGTTAGGAGATCGTCCAATACAGATCACGCTGAAGAGAGCCTTGGCAGCCCTGTCCCTGTGGCAGAAGGTCAGGCTCGCCTGGTACCTCATCACATCCAAGGATCCTATCAGGTACGTGTAGGAGACTTATTTTGTTGTCAATATGTGTAGTAGACATAAGTTGTTGTGAGTAGTATGTTGATACGTGTAGTACACATACAATGTTGTTATCCCCGATAACACGTTTTGCGGGGGAGGGTATTAAAATATCCCTCCGTCCATCTGTGCACATTTGTCTTTTCCGGAGCAGAACTTTAAAACTGTTCACTCTTTCTTCACCAAATTTGGCACATAGATTATTCTGGTGGTGTACTGGTGCCTTTTGGTAGTTTTGGAATTCTAAATGAAATATTTTTTGCGTTTCCATGGCAACAAGTTTGACTTCGACTGAATTTGGTGGTAATGCTCTTTTCCGGAACAGAACTTTAAAACCGTACAATATTTCTTCACCAAACTTTTCATATAGATAGGTCTAGCAGTGAACTGGTGCCTTTTGGTAGTTTTTGGATTTCTGAATAAAATATTTTTTGCGTTTCCATGGCAACAAGTTTGACTTAGACTGAATTTGGTAGTAGTGCTCCTTTCTGGAGCAGAACTAAAAAACCTTTCAATACTCTCCTTCCACTTTGCTATATACATGCCAAAACATTTGACATAATCATAACTAGTAGACATATTCATAAAGAGTATATTGCCATTGTGGGGGATATTGCTGATTTTGTCTTCTTATTGGTATTTGCAGCAGACTTACATTGTCAAAACTCTTCACCAAAAGAGCTCTCATTCTTGAGCTATGGTATATATACCAGGTGTACTGTCACTTTTGTTTTACATTAGAACCAGTTTGCTGTACAGAGTTGCTTCCCTTAGCTCTGCCATAATTAGATTATGATTCTTAGCCAGGATCATATCCATGCGAGTTTGTTTCAAAAAGTTATAAGCATCTTATGACTCTCTTTGGGCTTTGCTCCCCACATTAGGCTGTATATGTATAGCCGAAATGCAAAATACTGATCAAAGTAGCCCTGACATCATTAAACTGATTGCACTCGCCCATCCAACACCCATCCTTTTGAGACCCGTGAAGGTCCGAGTTAGAATTGATCTTCAGTAACCCCATTCTTGTCGTAAGAGGCGACTAACGGGATCGGGTGGTCAGGCTCGCTGACTTGGTTGATACAAGTCATCAGTTCCCAATTGCGCAGATCGATGCTCATGCTGTTGATCACTGGATTGTCTGGTCCAGACTCGATTATTTACAGACCGCTGCCATATACCTGGAATATTGATGAGTGTGGCGTAAAACTAAACTCACTCACTCACTCACCATCCTTCTGCCAGGACCATTGTGTTGGTTAATTGTTTGTTTATGGTGTTTTCACTCACTCACTCACCATCCTTCTGCCAGGACCATTATGTTAGTTAATTGTTTGTTTATGGTGTTTTCAGTAAGGAAGATGTAGAGAAGTGCAAGCAACGCGACCTGCTGGAACAGATGTTGAGGGAGATGACAGGAGAGTTCCCTGCCCTTAGCCGAGTCTTTGTGGAAGAACGCGATCTGTACCTTGCACACTCACTCAAGATGGCCGCCCGACCCATTCAGTGTCAACAAGTACCTGAAGGTTAGGGAGCCAACTGGAACCCACTGATACAAGAGTTGAACCTCTTAGGTTCAGCTTCTCCATTTGTAAAAAAGATACCTGTAAACTTGGTAGAGTCATTGAAAGAAGTCATTTAATTGGTGAACATGGTTTGAATTTCATCATTTTATGGCAGACATGAACAGACAGGCTAGAATGGGTCTGCAGTAGCCTGACAGGGTAATGGCCGACATGAACAGACAGGCTAGAATTGGTCTGCAGTAGCCTGACAGGCTCTGATGGTCTGGCTTCACATACTTGGTGCATGTCATGGTTTCCGTTTTGCATAGATTGATATGCTCATAATGTCAATCATTAGATTACCTTACATTTCTCATTTATTTACTAGAGTGGTGGGGTAGCCTAGTGGTTAAAGCATTCACTCACCATGCTAAAGACCGGGTTTGATTCCCTACATGGGTACATTGTGTGATATTGCAAAAATATTGCTTAAAGCAGCGTAAAACCATACTCACTCATTCACTCATTTATTTACTGATTGCCATCAAATTTCTTGAGTGGTGTTAGAAAACAGCAACCATCAAACATGATTATGTTGATTAACAAATTGTTGGTTAGTTTGAATTAAATTTGAAAACAGATCAACCTATTTTGAACACCATTTTCACCTCATATTGAACGTCTTCTCTAGCTTCATAAAGGTTCTATAAATTGGAGTGTTTGTTGGTCACTGATGCTGAATGTGTCTGACTTCAGGGTATATTCCGACTGTGGTGGTCGGTGTTGTCGGGATCGGTCACGTGCCTGGCATCGTGGCCAACTGGAGCAAGGAGCACAACATTCAGGAGATACTCATGTGGGTCTTCAGTCACCTTAGAGCCAAAATATCTAAACTTATACATCAGCATTTCAAAATAAAAGATGAGTTGCAACACATTTAAAGTCCTGTCTTTCAAAGAAGGGGCGATGGAGTAACCTAGTGGTTAAAGTGTTCTCTCGTCACTCGTCGGTTCAATTCCCTGGGTACAATGTGTGAAGCCCATTTCTGGTCTCCCCTGCCGTGATTTTGCTAAAATATTGCTAAAATCAGTTTAATAGTAAACTAACACTCTTTGAAAGTGCTACAAGCCTATCTGTTCAGACGACTGTTGATGTTTAAGAGGACAGAAGCACACTGTTTTGTATGGTTCCTAAGAGACAGACAGACAATACTTTATTACCTTAAAAGGTATTCGTTTTGGTTCACATTTGTCCAACAAAAAATAGAAATGAATAACAATAAAAATATGACATTACTAAAAACATAAAAGATATAAATATGTGCTTGAATAGAAATAAATGAATAAGATGAAAACTGGACATTCAACATTTGTTTAAAATTGCAATACTTTGAGGAGAGTGTTTAGCCTTACACGATTGTTGAATAAATGAATGTTGGATGTCTATCCATGTTAATACTGTCTTTACCCCTGTATTTTCTTGTCATTTTCAGAGTGCCTGAAGGGTCAGTGTTGGGCCGAGTTCTACGATGGAGTGTACGAGCTAGTGTGCTAGGTTTATTAACGTATGGATGTTATAGGCTGTATAGATGGACCTCTCATATCGTCTTCTAAAGAGTTGCTACATCACTGATTCCATCGTCCTTCATCCTCCAGCCAACATTGTACTCTGTGGCACTGAAGTCAGCGGCTCAACTGAAATTAACTTTCAACAGAATCAGGCTAAGTCTTTCCAAGAATTCGCCAATAGCGTCTTCATTGGATAACCTTCAACAGACTCGTCCACCAGTGTTTTCACGTCAAAACATTATCAGAATCAGCCAACAATTCTTTGTTACAGAACCTGCAACTGAATTATCCAACAGAGTTTAAATGGCAAAATCATTATCAGAATCGTCCCACAATATCTCCATGGCAAATTACAATTGCCAAAAATGTATCTGTATGTTTGTCTTACAGAAATGTGTTCATTCCATGATCAGTTGTCCTGATGCCATAGTTAATAGCCAAGGTTGTATTGCTTCATTTGAGGCCTAATTGCGATATCGATATCATTGCAACATACCGGTAATGTACCATAATGTTGTCATGGTAACGGCATCATTTGTTGACTGGTAATTTTCATCTAGGAATTGGTACAATCATCTGCAGGTTCAAGATCAGCCATGTTTGTATACAAAGCTTGTCTTTTACGACAGCACAAGATAATATCGTGATGGTATGTGAATGTTTGCAGCCAAAGTTCATGGCTACACAGCAAATTGTACATTGTGTTAAGTTGAAACATTTATTACATTTTGAAGGATATTTCAAGTTTGTTAGATTTTATTCAGTTGTACAAATCATTGACACTTGTAATCATCAGCTATTGGGGAAGGATAAAGTTATTTGTATGATAAACAGTTGCACATATATTTGTTTAAATAATCGTGTATTCCTTTTGATTTGACATCTGTGTTATTTTACTTCATTTTAAGTATTGTCAGAGTGTAAATATTTATACACTATTACACATTTATTTATTCAGGTGATACAGTACGAACATGTGGCAACAGATGTGGTACTATACTGCTCTATTGATGGTTCGTGTAGATCTGGGTTTCTCATGTGACATTGCCAGGCTAATTTGGAAATATCCCTGCTCTTTCAAAATTGAGATTTCTTACTTTTTACACTCTGAGGTATATGACATTATATTTTCAGATTTCATTTTATTCAATGATATAAAATTAGCATTTAAGCTTTTGTTCAGTGATGCGAAATAAGGATTTAACGTTCTTATTTATCGGTGCTGATTTCAGTGAAAGGCAGTCACCTCTAACAAACCATAAAATTACAGAAATCCTGAATTCTAATTTTGTATGAATTTTAGGACATTTTCTGTTGACTTGGGACTGAATATTGGGCTCAGACCTGGTTTCAATAAATTCCTGTGTACTGGGATTTCCTGTATTTAAACCAGATTAAGCTCATAGGGCCTAAAAGCAGGTTTTTCCCCAGTTTTACATGGACCTAAATTAAGGCTTTTCATTACTTTTGTCGGGAGTGATGTCCCTTGGTAAAGCACATGGTGAACGCCACTATTTACAACATTCATAGTTAACTCCCCTGGACTCCAGAGACAGGGCAGATACTGAAGACAGCAATAGGCCATGTAAATGTACAAGATGCAAAAAGTTTCTATCAAGTAGGAAAATATCGTATTCGGACATATTCCATGAGAGCAGAGAATCTGTCATATTATGTGCAATTCTCAAATTTAAGCTCAATTATGGTTTTAAAATGTCATTAACATGGGGGTCATTTTTCATTATTTAGCACAAGGCTTAAATATAGTAATTCTCGGTACATCAACACACAGCCTGTATCATCTGCCCGAAACGTGTGGATTCTGCATTGTCAAGGTGGAAATATTAGCTGTCAAATTTCATTATATAGTTCAAATTGGCAATAACTGGTCACACTATTTCAAAACAATGTCTGTTTTTCAGAAGCAAAGTACGGTATCTGGACAGGATATAGGTAGCAGACGTCATTTTGCTTCTGCAGTGTCTATCATCATAGAGTAGATAATCAGGGATCGACATGGCCACTAGTCTGTTACTCCAAGACTTGTGAAAATCTAGAAAGACTTGTTGTCTTCTCCCAAGACTAATGTCCTTCGCCATTGGTAAGAAATTAGCTGGTGGCCAGTTTGATATGATCTGAAGTGTCGACACCTTTTCATTGTAGAAATTATGCAGTATAGCATTGTGATATATCAGTCCATTGTCAGTTTTTTTTCTACTTTGATTGATGAAAACTCAGTATTCCAAAACCGAATGTTAACCATCATGCCAGCAGACAGTGCACCAGGTCCAGCTATGCAGTGTCACGACATGTTCTTAGATGACAATAAATACCCCATGAAATAATTGTTTATCCAACATTTGAAAGTTGAAATACCTCATTTATGTTGTCAAACTTTTGGACTAGATTCATTTGATGATACAATGCTAACTCAGTTTGTGTCCTCTCATGAGGTAGGTCAAAGTAAATTTTTCTTTTGGCACCTTGACTGCGCGAATATCTGAGAACAAGGATGAAAATGGGTTGACATACCTGATGAAAAATGCAGTAAACTGGCTGATCAAAATTTTTGAGGGAGGGATGTTTTAGTTGATTGGTTTATGATTGTGTGTGTGTTTGTTGTCCCATAAATAACAGAAGTCGAAGTTTGTCATGACTTCCCTTTTGTGGAGACATTAATTGATTTAGGACTGAAAACAAATATTGTGTCCCAAATTTTGGTCTTTTTTAACAGACCTTTCTATTCAATACAGTTGGTAAGTTATCAGAGAAATATGCATCAGTGTTGCAAAATTTGGTTCTTAGTAATTATTTGACAGTAGTTAGGAATCGTTCCTGATATTTGCATTTGAGGCCAAGTATACAGTAGATTTCCGAAAATGTCTGTGTGAGGCTGTGTGTGATTGGTGGAGACAGTTACGCCTGCAACTACTTCTCATGTAATATCAGTCATGAATCGGTTCATTGATCCAGTCTTCCCGATTTCCACTTGTCTGATTCAGTGCATTTGGGGTTGGCGAGTTAATGTTGCTATTTGATACTTTGTGACTTACTGGATCTGCTGTGTTCTACAGTTTGTGTTCTCTTGTTGTGTTTGCTTTCATAGATACCACAACCATTTCAGAAGGACTTTTTTAATATAGAATAATTTTGCTCTTGGTTTACAGAGCTTTGGCCCCAAAAATTTAAGTTGGTAGGTTATAAAAATAAAAAAATTAAACTGTCTTGACAATTGCAAATATACTTTCTGTATTTCCTCTGTATAATTCATAGTTTATTATATTTTGAATTTTTTAAGATCAATTTCCATCAGGTTATAATTATTGTACTTGATAGTAGCTTAAAATATTTTGAATTTTTTAACAGTTACCTTTTTCTGGTCAAATTAGTAAATACCTACAGCTGTCCAGTTTTTGGAGTCAACAGAATCGTATTTTGAAAAACAAATGGCATCATTAGAGGTGTGTGTTATTGTTATTTAATGTTTGAAATGCTGATGGAGTTTATTTGTTTTCTATTTTTGTATATCGTGTTTTTTTTGTCCATGCAAACAAACAGGTTGATTTTTGTACAGTGCATTTTAAGGTTGTACACTCTTGTATCCCATATGTTTGAGTGCTGTTTTTGTAGCTTTCATGTTGACTCCTGTTGAAAAGTTATGTCACTTCCTCCACAATATTTTATATGAAATATGTTTCCTTAATTTGCCGGTGAAGATGTAATGAACTGTCTGATGGCCTACAGGTCTGAACACTACTGTCTGATGACCAGTTGGTCTGAATTTTACTGTCTGATGGTCTATAGGTCTGAACGCTACTGTCTGATTACCTACAGGTCTGAACACTACTGTCTAATAACCAGTTGGTCTGAACTCTACTGTCTGATGGTCCGTAGGTCTGAATGCTACTGTCTCATGACCTACAGGTCTGAACACTAATGACTGGTGTCCAGTTGGTCTATCATCCCATTGCCATTTGGCCCAAACTGAACTGACTCATGGACAACTGGACTGAGCATAACAATCTGAATGCCATCTGGTCTGAACAGAACAATCTGATGGCCATTTGGTCCAAACTGTCTGATGGGCAGTTGATCTGAACAGAACAATCTTATTGCCAATCGGTCTGAACAGAATAATCTGAATGCCAAATGGTCTGAACAGAGCAATACGATGGCCATTTGGTCCAAAGAATACTGTGTCATGCGCAACTGGTTGAGACACTGCCTTATGGCCAATTGGTGATACGGTAATGCCCGAAGACAATATTCCAGCAATATCTGTATGGTACTGCCTGAGGGCCAGTTGGTCTGTCCGCCAGTTGGTCTGTCCGGCCAGTTGGTCTGTCCGGCTAGTTGGCCTGTCTGGCCAGTTGGTCTGTCCGGCCAGTTGGTCTGTCTGGCAAGTTGGTCTGTCCGCTAGTTCGTCTGTCCGGCTAGTTGGTCTGTCCGCTAGTTGGTCTGTCCGCTAGTTGGTCTGTCCGCTAGTTGGTCAGTCCGGCCAGTTGGTCTGTCCGCTAGTTGGTCTGTCCGCTAGTTGGTCTGTCCGGCCAGTTGGTCTGTCCGGCCAGTTGGTCTGTCTGGCCAGTTGGTCTGTCCGGCTAGTTGGCCTGTCTGGCCAGTTGGTCTGTCCGCCAGTTGGTCTGTCTGGCAGTTGGTCTGTCCGGCCAGTTGGTCTGTCCGGCTAGTTGGTCTGTCTGGCCAGTTGGTCTGTCTGGCTAGTTGGTCTGTCCGGCCAGTTGGCCTGTCTGGCAAGTTGGTCTGTCCGCTAGTTGGTCTGTCTGGCCAGTTGGTCTGTCCGGCTAGTTGGTCTGTCCGGCCAGTTGGTCTGTCCGGCTAGTTGGATGGGCTTGTCACTGTACTTCTGCTGATTCATAACCAACACTGATAGAAGGTTCTGACCATATGAAATATCAAGTCATTTAAAAAGGTGCTGATTACATAGTTTCCATGGTTCAGAGTTTGATTGTTTTGTTCATTACAATGTCCCTCTGCATCCCCACTCAACACACTGCCTCCCTGTATGCTGCTAGAGTGACTGTAAGGGGAAAGGTATCATGGTGGCCTCAACAAATACCTAATACAACAACTATCAAGGTTGGAATGGGGACCTGGGTAATAAATTTGAACTGACCCCTGCCCTGACATGTATTAGACATGATCTTGTCACCATGATGCAGGACATTGTTACAAAATCAACTAAGCCCACACAGATAGAATCAACCATTCATGAACTGCTGGCTGCTGTTTCCAAAGGTGTTCAAGCAGCCTGAAAGAACATCAGCTTGTTGATAGTTTCCCACAAACCTATTGTCAACATCACAGCCAAATTCATGTTATTTATCTGAGATGGCTAAGTCTTCCAATTTCACCTTTCTCAATCAGCAGTCTGTAAGTTGATACAAACAGCTCAGTAGGGCATGCTGGAAGATATTCATTACACTGATTTCGTACTCTTCATTGAAACAAGACAATCAGTGTTTTTATTACTGCAGCTGTTTAAAGTGAGATATATTTGCTTAATATGTCTTCTGTCAGACAGCTATTATATATATATATATTTAAAGCTTTCAGAAATTATATTATTCATCAACAATTATTCCCGAAGAAATGACAAAAGGGGTACTGAATGCTAAAGCTGTAAACACATAAAGGACCAAGGGTTTTTACATATATTTTTCATGCGTTTGAGTGTTGCATATGTTGCAGCATTTGCCTGTTATTAATAGTATGTCATAAGCTGCCTTCAGATAACAGGTTACCTCCATTTTTTTGACATGGCTACCATTCCTGTATTGCAATGTTCAAAGGTCATCAAAATGCATTATGTAGATTAGTTTGGCTAAATAGAGTAACTTTCCTTTGTCATGACAGGATCTGCTAATCATGCGCTTGATTACTAGGAGCACCCCAATTATCATCCTTGGTTTGTCAGCACCATGTCCATTCTCTAGGATATTTGTAGGGTATATCTAGGATATTTCTAGGGTATAACTAGGATATCTCTAGGGTATGTCTAGGATATCTCTAGGGTATGTCTAGGATATCTCTAGGGTATGTCTAGGATATATCTAGGGTATAACTAGGATATCTCTAGGGTATGTCCAGGATATCTCTAGGGTATAACTAGCATATCTCTAGGGTATATCTAGGATATCTCTAGGGTATATCTAGAATATCTCTAGGGTATAACTAGGGTATGTCTAGGATATCTCTAGGGTATGTCTAGGATATCTCTAGGGTATAACTAGGGTATGTCTAGGATATATCTAGGGTATAACTAGGATATCTCTAGGGTATGTCTAGGATATCTCTAGGGTATAACTAGCATATCTCTAGGGTATATCTAGGATATCTCTAGGGTATATCTAGGATATCTCTAGGGTATAACTAGGATATATCTAGGGTATGTCTAGGATATCTCTAGGGTATAACTAGGGTATGTCTAGGATATCTCTAGGGTATGTCTAGGATATCTCTAGGGTATAACTAGCATATCTCTAGGGTATATCTAGGATATCTCTAGGGTATAACTAGGGTATGTCTAGGATATCTCTAGGGTATGTCTAGGATATCTCTAGGGTATAACTAGCATATCTCTAGGGTATATCTAGGATATCTCTAGGGTATAACTAGGGTATATTTAGGATATCTCTAGGGTATAACTAGGATATCTCTAGGGTATATTTAGGATATCTCTAGGGTATATCTAGGGTATCTCTGGTATAGGTTATGTCTAACCTGCATCACTTTGTACTGTCCTCTGAGCTGTGATAAAACTGAAATACTTATCAAATCAGCATTAAACCCAACTCACTGTCAAGTTCAGTGTGTTGTTATACCATTTTGACTTGTGTAGGCAATGGATACTTTGTAATACAATCTGGTCATTCTTCAGTGGTCACCTTTCAAACACTGCCATTAAAACATCATTATTTTTGTTATCATTTTCACAAAAATGAAGGAAATTGAATTTATTCAATATATCTGTATCAAAATGACTAATTACATGTACAATTTCTGAATCCTAGAAAAGTGCAACTGTGTCATACTCCGTTGTCGCTGATTGACTTACACCTGTATGAGAGTCATTGGATGTTGTCTGTTTCATTCTACATCTTCATCATCTCCTAGGAGGCTACAACTATGGAACTATTTTGTTGTAGGATTGATCCCAACTGTTGTGTTTCCTCACATTTCCTCACAACTGTGTATTCTGATCCCGATCTTAAGCATTAATTCTTCATATGAAATATCATCTTCAATTTCTTGTGTCTTTGTAAGTGAAGTGGTTTTAATATTAACAGCATATGCAGATAAATATTAAAATTCATCAGTCAGAAGAGACTATAAGACAATGGTACACACAGGTTGATATTATGTTAACATTTTACCCTATTTTATTACATGTATGCTGAACATTCTTCTTTCTGCTAAAACGATGTGTTCACTTTTTTACATAGGTGGATCCTGAAGGTGGGGTGGGGGTGCCCTTTTGTCCTGAAAGTTCATTAAATGACCATTGAAACTCTCATGAAAACGGGTGAAAATGAACTGTGCACCCCCCTTTCTCAAAAAGCTGTATCCGCCTCTGTTCAGTATTTTGCAGGGATCCAGCTTATGAGAGAATACATTCTCACACCCAGTGTAGGCAGATGTGTGATAGTGAACGAGAGCACTTTCACAATACCGCATCCTCTGTTATCAAGGGGACTATGTCCCCCATTCCAATTATGACCCATCATCTGCCACCAAACTTCACCTAGAGTCCATTTTGAGGCACTGAAGAAAATCATACAATCAAATTCCAGGTTTTGTCAGTTAAGTGGCAACTTCACACAAGTACTTTGAATATCCTCTCGTGTACTATTTCAAATACATCTGAGAATGGTAATAGTAAAATGGTGTTATTCCCCATATTTTGGTACTCTTCTGCAACTAATTAATCATTTATATAGTCTTTTGGTTTGACTAAATATTGTAAGAGCTCAATATTAATTGTGTGATAGAAATTCTGTGATAAGATTTATGGCGAATGTGTCAATGGGGTTTATAATAGAGACTGGAAAATTGAGGATGACAATCTCTTCGCAATATTTAATGGTAAAGCTAGTTTGTATATATATTCGGAGATCTCGTAAGAACAAGACTTGGTTCCAGATGGCAGCCCAGCTATTATTAACCAAGTCCATCAATAGAAGTGTATTACTTTTGTATATGGTGATTGTTGTGCAGAATGGTTCTGGAACCGTGCTGTGTTCATAGACTCAAGTGCCTTATCTGACGGGCGTATTTCAGTACCACTGCCACTCTCATTATGGTAAGATCTCAGTGGTCACTACTGCAGCCTTGTGTAGTCATAGCGTGCGCTAGCTTCTGATGTAATTGAGATTAGTATCACTACTGACAGATACAACATACCATGTCTGCCATAATAGGTGTCCAGGGGAATTAGAAGTATATTTGGGGAGGATATTTAAGCCATGCTAGACACTTCAGTTGTGTGACAAGATCAAGTGGTTGTGAATCAGATTTAACATGTGTTATATTTGGGATTACACTTTCTCAGTAAAGTACAGATTCTGGCATTGTGTTGGGTTGAGTCCCATCCGGGATTCGAACCCACACCCTCAGAGTCTTGCACCTTATCGCCTTTCTAAATGGCATTGTGTATTCGAATCAGATTTAATTAAACTATACATGAAATTAAAACTTTGGATTTATTAAATAGTTACCAGGCAATTATATAACCCATCGACACTGCTGTTTTCAGGGGGAATTAGGTGAACTGACATGTACATTTTTGGTCTTATCAAGATTACTGACACATTTGTCTCGAAGTTGGGTGGGTGCTTACTGGGGCTGGATGCTTAATATGGCGAATACGGTAGATATAGTCTTGATCGCAATTATTATTCAGGGATTTAGTACAGATGTCCATAGGTTCAGTGTTAGACAATGTTCCTGCATGATACATGTAATTTTTTAATACTGCAATTCACAAACACTTTGAGAGAGAAAGAATATGATGCAAATTTTTTGGGGGGGCCATGTAGAATTAATTTTCTTGTTTTACTGACGAATATTAACTAAATCTTCCAGAATTAAGACACAAGTTTTGAAACTTTTATGTTGGGATTATTTTTACCTACCACTTGACACAGACATAAACATTTTGTGAAAGAAGAAATAAAATTTATGCAGCCAGAATGTATCTATGCATGTTTTGAGGCTGATAATTGGAGAAGAAGAAAATAGAACTGTTCCATCTACGATATATTTGTCAGTCCATGAAATGGAAGTTTCTGATGTTCCATGGATATTTTTGACAACCTGTCTGCAATCAGTAACTGTTTAATTCTACATATTCAGAAGAAACTATAATCCTACTTTTCGACAAACTGCAGAGATCCTTCATGCCTCAACCCAAAGTTGGTTGTGTTGTGTTTTGTGAAGTGAAAGATTTTCTGAGAAGGCATAAGGATTTCTACTTGAGACATGAATGAGGTAAATTTCAGGTGTGTCCTTGTGTTGGGTTTGTTTTTGTTGTTTTTGTAAATTTAGGGGATGGTAATTTATTACAGGGAAGGATGGGTTAGGTGTTTTTCATGTTCTGATGTACTGAAAGGAGTTAGGCTCCAAGAGTCCTTGTACTATTTGTTTCTTGATCCTCCTCAAATATGTGTATTACATTTTAGAACCTGCCCATGAGACTCAGATTTTTTTCTTCTTTAATATATTGTCAGTCCCTAAGTTTTCCATTTCTTGTTTTTATCATAACCGGTAATTAAGATGTGCGAGTAGTAAAAGTCTGTGTGTGGTATTTATTATGATTTGAATTTAATAAATATATTACATGAGTGTGTGCATGTGTGTTTGCTCTTTGAAATATTGAACATTGGAGAAAATGTTTCAACTCTTTATCTGATTGTCACACTGACTGAATGTTTTGTTTATTTATGAACATGTGAGTTTTCACAGATTTCAAATACTGTTATGAGCTCATGGTTGTTGAACACAAGACGTATATGTTAAGTAAAAAGTATATCTGTTGAAACCATTATTTTCAAATATTGCTATACTTTAAATAAACAATAACTGCTGTTGAATTTAACAGAAAATACAGTTTTGTTATTTCTTATGTCTGTACATAACAGTGAATGAAAGAGGCAATATGGCATCATGATGAGTCAGTCTCATGTTGGTTTGTGACTTGACTTTTATCGTATTAAATGATGTCATGTCAGCTACAGCCTGCAGCTGTCATTTATCACTTTGAGTGAGTGAGTTCAGTTTTACACCGCTTTGGGCAATATCACGGTGGGAAACAGAAATGGGCTTCACACATTGTACCCATGTGGGGATTCGAACCCAGATCTTCAGTCTGATTGTCACTTTGAAGAAACCGAGGAGTACAGGGATGGTGCTGACAAGCAAGGAATCTAAATGACAAACAAGGAATCTAAATGACAAACAAGGAATCTAAATGACAAAGAATGAATCTTTATGACAAAGAATGAATCTAAATGACAAGCAAGGAATCTAAATGACAAGCAAGGAATCTAAATGACATGCAAGGAATCTAAATGACAAACAAGGAATCTAAATCAGAATGAATCTGGGATTGAAACCCATGATCACTCTGATCCTTGGTTACCTAAGGAATGCAACTCTTCATTGCAAGTTGCAGCACTTTAGACCACATGGCCAACCATGTCTTGCAATGAATCCAGAACACTGCCTTATGATGTGATGAAATAGAAGATTGGTTGGTCATAATGGCTGTTAGATGTAAGAATTAATGGAGGACGGGAGAACTCAGCCTGCTCCAGTGAGACGGTTCAGTGGTTACAGATATTAGGAGTTCTCTGCTAATTAGGTGATGTGGGAGAAGGTAAGGCAGGAAATTTAGGTGATGTGGCAGGAAACTATGTGACGTCAATAGTCAAGTCTGGATCAAACAGCACAGTTATTGATGTCAAGGGATTGATCTCCACAACTAGGATACAATTACGTGTATACGCATCAGCTCAGTCACCCAGCCTGACCAGCTGATCCTGTGTGTCACCTGTTATGACCAGCTGATCCTGTGTCACCTGTTATGACCAGCTGATCCTGTGTGTCACCTGTTATGACCAGCTGATCCTGTGTGTCACCTGTTATGACCAGCTGATCCTGTATGTCACCTGTTATGACAGCTGTGTCACCTGTTATGACCAGCTGATCCTGTGTGTCACCTCCTGTGTGTGTCACCTGTTATGACCAGCTGATCCTGTGTGTCACCTGTTATGACCAGCTGATCCTGTATGTCACCTGTTATGACCAGCTGATCCTGTGTGTCACCTGTTATGACCAGCTGATCCTGTGTGTCACCTGTTATGACCAGCTGATCCTGTGTGTCACCTGTTATGACCAGCTGATCCTGTATGTCACCTGTTATGACCAGCATGAGTTGCTGATGGCCAGTTCTAACCCAGATCTTCTTGAGGTGATGACCAACACAGCTCTCCGTGTGTCATCATCGGGAATTCACCAAGTATATGTCCTACATCGGTGTATTACATTTACCAGCATCTGATTCACAACACAAATCCAACACAAGAAAAAAAGAATTCACAGAACTAATAGCTCACAAATAAGCTGATTGACTCTCATAACACCTAGGAGGGCGTCTGGGCAGCCTAGTGGTTAAAGTGTTGGTTCATCATGCCGAAGACCTGGGTTTGATCCCCACATGGGTACAATGTGTGAAGCCCATTTCTGGTGTCGCTCACTCACTCACTCACTCGCTCATTAGACTCAGGAAATACCAGACAAAATGTTACATAACAATATTAAAAGGAATGAGACAGGTAATTGGCGATGCAGTCTATGGAATAATCGGAATATGCTATATAACCACACACAGTTAAAACAAATATGTGCATGAATGTTGCATTAAGCACATTCAGCTATATGGCAGCAGTCTGTAAATAATTGAATCTGGACCAGACAATCCAGTGATCAACAGCATGAGCATTGACCTACACAACTGGGATAAGATGACATGTGTCAACCAAATCAGTCAGATTGACCACTCAGTCCCGTTAGTCGCCTCTTACGACAAGCATGCATGGTTTCACTGACGATCAGTTCTAACAACTAATTAATGGACCATAAAAAGTGAACTTTCATGGTTGGAGAGGTTTAGATGACCCTCAGTATATCCTTGTCTTGTCAGTATATCCTTGTCTTGTCAGTATATCCTTGTCTTGTCAGTATATCCTTGTCCATTTCTTTCACCTTTCTGAAAAGACTAAATGCAAAAGAACTTTATGCCTATTTTTTCATGACCCCCAAAATATGTGTAATTTGGTTCATAACCTTCCACCAGGGATTGTCATATTTTTCAGGAACCATGACTCCCTCTGAAACACCATCGCATATATGTTCCACCCCTTATCTGACATTTAACTACTAGACTGGAGTAAGTGTAGGGTAGTTGAGACTTATACAAGTATATAAACCAACTTCCTGGCATTGAGAATTATTTGATCCTTTGCCCCAGACTAGCAACAACATAAATGAAGCATACACAAAGTTTACAATAATTACAAGAATATATTTTGGAAAGAGTTCCTTCCGTTCCCCCAACACTAAAGCTAACTCTAAACCTAACCCTAAACCTGACCCTAACTCTAACTTAAATTTTGGACTTTTAGTCATTATTGTGAGTTCTCTAGTAATTGTTGTGTTAAGTTTTGTTAATAATTTTAGTATATGTTAATTTATAAGTATTATTTGGGATGGGGGAACGGGAGGAACTCTTACCTATATTTTAGGCAAAACGTGTAATTTTAATTTTGGTGTCACACTGTCGTGAAAAAAAATAAACCAATCAGTTTCGAACACAGATAATTTTATCTAATTTATGCCTTGAATTTCCGCCTCGAAGTAAGCCTGACAAGAGTTACGTCCCATTATTAATTCACCAGTGTATATGTTTACATAAAACAAGTAGGTTTATCTAAATTAAGAAAGAAGGGATTGCCACAATTTGCGTTATGACTTGTATGTTTTTCATAATACTTGTTATCTTTGTCACATGATTCGAAACAAACAAACACCAACACGGAAGTGGCATCACAAAGTGATGTCACTTCCGGTATAGCCAAAACATGAAACTCGGCTGAAGCTGTGTCATCGGAGTTGGGATTGATACAGTGTAAATTATTAATGACAGAGGGAGTGGGTTCATCTTGAAAATGTCGTACCAGTCAACACTCGATCCTGATGAACAGTTTGATTATTTGTTTAAAATAGTGTTAATTGGAGATGCAGGTGTTGGAAAAACCTGCGTTGTGCAGAGATTCAAATCGGGAACTTACACAGAAAAACACGGTAGTACCATCGGAGTGGACTTTACAATGAAAACTTTGAACATTGACGGCAAACTTGTGAAGGTAAGACAAAAGTGATGATTATTTATGCTTTAAGTTGTTGACGTATCTATTACATATGGGCGATTTTCTTGACAGGATATTCGAGTCAGCTGGCAACAACTCGAGGAAGCATTTGTTTATATTTGATGAATCACACATTCTAATTTTAGACTCAATCACAACCGAAGTACTGATTTCGGTTTTCCCGTGTATCTGAACTAGGTGACATGTTTATTAACTACAAGTTTTTGAATTTGAATTATTGTCCGTAATGAACTTATGGGCTTATCATTTGTAAATTGATATTTATTATGTAAACATGGTCAATATGTTTGGAAATGTTTGTTATGCTTGTCAGTGAAAGTTGTTGGGTAGGTGCTTACACATAGATCACAAATGCAGACTAATATGTAGTCTACGGAAGCAGTGATGAAAGGAACAGTACACATACTGTTAGTGTGTTATTAAATCATGCATGAATTATTTTTGCAAGTGTGACATCATAGCTTAAGATGAGTTTATGCCTGATTAATTTTTCTAACCCAAACTATAGACCTCTGAACAGTGAAACTGACGATACAAGGGCATCGTAGACTTAAATCACTTCAATCTTGTGTTTCTTCATCAGCAAGTTGAAGAGAAACCTGTGTATTTCTTATGGATGAGATACAAAATAGTTGCCCCAGCTTGGTCAGATTAGAACCCAGTGTTATATAGGGTATTGCTATAGTTTACAAACCATGCTCAGAACGATCATTGTACTGTCCCTTTAACACAGTGCTGAATCATGCTTATTGCATGTATTGGTGTCCTTTACCTAATTCATCAATGTTTATGGATGGTTTTGCTGTAAGGCCTAACATGTTATGGCTATTGTTGAATACTGAAGTATTGGTGCGAAGTTCTTTCTGACACTTTACTTTATCATGGTTATGTCCATGTTTTATCATCAGGCAAGTGTTTGTGTGTTTGAAAGAGAGAGAGTATATAAGTATATGTCATACTTGTGCATTGGACCAAATGTATTGATCAAGAACATGTCATGGTAGGAGAGAAACAATAAGTTTGAAGAACGCGTTGTTTCTTTCCAACCATGACATCCTCGAGTTCTAGGTCCGGCAGCCATGCAATATGTAATTTGTACGGTTGTATTCCTATGGTAAGATGAATCAGGTAAGTAATAAAGAGTGATACTTTATACCTGCCATGTTATTATTGTTAATTCTTAAAAGCCCTCATCTTTGACAGTTTATGAGTAATTCTTCAAAGAATGATGTTTCCTTTTTATGACAAAATGCAAATATCATAATTACAGCCGTCAAAATAATAATAATATTTGGCAGTTACATGTAAGATATTTGAGAAATGTGTCTGTCATTATTTACATAAAGGAACACTGACCTTTGAAGATGCATGTTAGAGTCTGTCTTCAATAACCCATGCTTGTTGTAAGAGGCAACTGACGGACAGTTGCAGACTTGGTTGACACGTGTCATCGTATCCGAATTGCGTAGATCGATGGTCATGTCAGGTTCAGACTCAATTATTTACAGACCGCTGGAGCATTGCTGGAATATTGCTGAATGTTAAACATACAAACCAAACAAAAAGGAACACTCTCCCATATATCTTCACCAAGAAAAACTTATTTATTGTTTGATCAGCATTCTAGAACTTGGTCACCCGTGAAGGTCCAGTTTAGAATGAGCCTTCAGTAACCCATGCTTTTCGTAAGAAGCAACTAACGGGATCTGGGGGTCAGACTTGCTGACGTGGTTGACACATGTGATCGGTTCCCAATTCGGCAGATCGATGCTCATGCTGTCGATCACTGGATTGTCTGGGCCAGACTCGATTATTTACAAATCGCCTCCATATAGCTGGAATATTGCTGAGTGCAGCGTAAACCTAAACTCACTCACGCCATGCCTAATTTTTATCACTGTGAGTTTGATGCATAAGTAGTTGTCAGTTCAATAATGAATAACTTATGCTATATAACCCTTATTTAAGGAAAGATTCTCACTACCTTGACTCACTCACTCCAGAAGTTGGCGAGATAATAATTAACCATACAACTTTATGGATAACAACTTCTTGCTTAGTGCACAGATCAACGTTTCGGTGTAGATTCTGACACCAATTCAAAGCTAAAAACCTTTAGCTCGAAAACAGTGTAGAGGCTACACTGAAAAGGCGTTCTTTGCTATAAACAAAAAGTTCTTATCCATAACTTTATTACTGAAAAACTTATTTGTTGTGCTTTGCAACAATCTTAAAAATTATGCTTCATTTGGAATATTATACCTTGTGGTCATATCTGAACTGAACTGTTTTAGGTGTTTAATGTAGGTGTCATGTCCCATTAGCTCAAGTGACAATTGTTTCCATGATGTGCACTGTTTAAAAACACTCTACAGAGTTCAATAACAGCAAGCAAGTAGCAATGTATTACTGGCTAATCCATTCAAGTTGAACAATGTATTTTGCTTATACATAGGCACTTCCTGACCAAATACTGACTGACTGAATTTGGTTTTAAGCCGCTTTAAGCAATATTCCAGCAACATCACGGCAGGGGACACCAGAAATGGGCTTCACAAATTGTACCCATGTTGGGATTTGAACCCAGGTCTTCAGCGTGACGAGCAAACGCTTTAACCACTAGGCTACCCCACCGCCCCTCCTGACCAAATAAGGGTATATTCCATCTTCTAAGTAATCAATGGTAAACCTGCATGTACAGATATTATTATTGAAAAATCTACTTTTAATAGCACTGGTAAATCAATGAACACATTACAATGATCATCCTGATTATTGGTTAATCCTTTGATCAATGTTTTTCGTAACTCAACTAATCATTCCTCAGATAAAATATTTGACACTAAGCAACTTCAATTTAATAACTATAATCATGATAATGTTTCATTTTGGACACTCTTTTTATATCACACCTTCTTTCAAATGTTTTTTTTTAAATTAGTGAAGTTCAAGGTCTGGCAACCATGCAGTATGGAAATTGCAGTACATAATATGTAATACATTTACCACTTACAACCAGACTTTTTGGCCCATTGTTATATTGCACAATTACCTCAGACACAAGAGTTACCAGGAACCACTGTTTGCTGTATATTCTGGACACTCTCAGAGACGGGGATGCATTAAAAGGTTGCACTTACCATCAAGGTTATTTCCAAATGACAGCATCCAGTGAGCCTCTAACTTTCTTTTTGTTAGTTTGCTTAGAAGTTAGACTGAATACATTAATTAACTTCACCTGTTGTAATGTCAAACAGATAACAGGTGTTCAGAAATAGTATAGGTAACTTGATATTTCCTCAAAGTTTCACCTATCCTATCCTCAGGCAGGCAGGCAGTCTACAAATGTCAATAATATTTTCATTTAAAAGATTGTATGCATATATTGATGGTGGTTAACACATCAGTTGACACAATGCCTTTTTAGAAAGTGGTTAAATCTAACACGTTATATTTGGGATTATTCTTTCTCAGTAAGGTAGATTCTATTTCTAGATTCATCACGCTAACCAGTCCCTGTTCCCACATCTCTCTGATTCTGGACTCTTTACACTGGCTCCACATACGTGAAAGGATCGATTTCAAGATACTGTGGCTGACCTATCAATCTTTTTACAACACAGGACCTTCGTATCTTCAGGATATTTTATCTCAATATGCTCCAGTACGAACTCTACACTCTTCTCAACAATTTCTGCTGACTGTTCCAAGTTACAATTTGAAATCATTTGGTGCGTGATTTTTCCCGTTTGCTGCTGCAACTCTATGGAATTCCCTTCCTACTGACTTGAAGTCATCACCAACACTCACGTCTTTCAAAGCACTCCTTAAGACCCACCTTTTCCAAAAATATCAGTAACATTTCTGCCAGTATCTCCATCCCTGTATGTAATGCTCAGGAAGAGCTTTGAGCATGGCCATGTGTTGTGGAATTAGCGCTATGTCAATATCCTACTACTACTACTAGTACCTTTGTTGGGTTGACTCCCGTCTGGGATTCAAAGTATATTGTAGTAGAATCTGTACTTTACTGAGAATGTGTAATCCCAAATATAATGTGTTGCATTTGACCACTTTCTACATGTTCTTAATGTGTATTCATAGCCTTCAGCCATGGGACGTCTGCTACTTTACACTTTTCAGAGAGGTACACAAAGTCTGTGACAACAAGTTGTCCAAGTTCCTCTTTTGTGGAAGCTGCGGTGGCTGAGTGGTTTACATGGCTAACATTGTGTGGTGGTCATTAGGTATCTCTGATGGTTTGGGTTCAAATCTTGGATGGGAGTGAACCCAACAAGAGTACTAGAATCTGTACCTTACATATGTTATAGTTTACACTCCGATTGAGCTGATTTTCATTTTTCGTTTTATTTTTGTCAGAGGAGTCGGTAAAGCAGTTGGGTTTTGTATCTTCCCGTGGTGTATTCATGTCCTCATTGTACTTGCAGCTGCAGATCTGGGACACGGCAGGCCAAGAACGGTTCCGAACCATCACCCAGAGCTACTACAGAAGTGCTAATGGCGTTATCATAGCCTATGATATCACAAAACGGTCTACCTTCGACAACATTCCTCGCTGGCTTGAAGATGTAAAGAGATATGCAGGAACATCCATTGTGCAGTTGATGATAGGTAAATATTGCATTGGTGATGAAGCTGACAGTGATACTGAACCATAGATCATTTTTTTGATTGTCAACATGATGTATGGAGTAGAGCTGAGTGATGTTTACAAATTTACTACCGGGTACCCAGGTAGAGTTGAGCACCAGTTGTATGTCTAGGGAGTTGGGTGCAAATGTCCATTTGGGAATAATTTTAAACTGAGCTTTGGCTTTTAGAAATACTTATAAAACAGTCTGCAGTGTTCACGGTAGGAAAACAAGCTTTTCATTCCTAAAACACATAGCCCTTAGAATCTTGCATGTGCAAGATGGGGGCTCTTGGCCATAGCCCCATGTAAAATTATGAAGTTGTCATCACCATCGGACTCAGAGGCACATCAGGAACCTGCACGCAGGCACTCCACATCTCATAGAGGGGGAACTTCGCCTAAGAATCAACCTTCACGAAGGCCTAGAGAGAGATCTCAAGACTCCAGGAAGGATACACGTCGGGATCGTTCACCGGCGAGTAGTTCGTCGTACAGATCTTCATACAGAAACTCACGTCATCGTGGATCGTCAGATCGGGAGATGTCTACATCAGAGGAAGAAGGTGAAGTCATATTCTCCGATACGGAAGTAACCTCATGGATTGCTAATGGCCTGGACCTAGCATCACCTTCCAAGGACACAGACGAAGCGTTTACATACAAGATGTCCAACGATGATTTCGACACACTCACCTTTCTGTCTATCGACCCGATCTCCCAAGTACCGGACAGCCTCAGCTCAGCCTTTGATAAGGCTACCAAGTTCCAGAATCAGCATATCCCGACGTTCCACGCCAGGAGATTCCCCCTCCATCACATGGAACGCTTCCTGACGGCACCAGAGATTGGTGAGGACTACAAGATCATCAACGACTCCCGCTATAGAACTTACAAGATAGAGGACAAGAAGCTAGCGCAACTGGATACGACTACTAGACTTACCTTCTTGGGACTAGCCAGATCTAGGGCTATCAACGAAGCACTCATCTTGAAGTTCAAGAACTCCACCACCGCATCAAGAGATGGAGTTGCAATAGATAATCCACACGAAAATGTCAGGAGAAGTTTCGGAAGAAATCTGACAGTTGTGGTTCCCCCCAGACTCATCAGAGGAAGTTGAAAGAACAGAATCATCAGCAGTGCCGTCATAAGTTCCCATGGGGGGGTAATACAGGACGTAAATCAACAGCCAGAGTATTCAAAAGTGGCCTGACCCACCACCAATTCAGACGGATTCTGCAAGCATTTAGCGTGAGTCAGGATAAGGAAAAATATGTAATTTTCTGACTAAAATTGATATTTTATACTTATCCTGACTCATGAGGTCAGCCCTCCCAACCTCCCATCTTATGGCACTCTGGATTTCCCTGTAAATCCAAGAGTCGGGCATACATACGGAGAGAGTGACAAAACATGGCCGGTCATGTGACCAAAAGGGCACCAAGGAGGCAAGGGAGGTAACTTGTGGGTGAGTGATGACTTTATGTCCGCTTTTTAGAAGGGAACTTCAAGGGGTTTCAAGTGTTCCACTATCATTCGCAAGGAGAAGGAGACAAGCATTTAGCATGAGTCAGGATAAGTATAAAATATCAATTTAAGTCAGAAAATTACATTTTCATAAAGAATTTAGGGAGTTGTGGCACACAAGTGACTCGTGTAATTTTTTAATGTAACTACCCAGAACACAAAATGCTTTTCGTGCAGATCACGCAGGTAGAAAATATTGTGCGAGAAATGTAGATTTATTTGCGTGAAACACAGGTTTTTGCAATAACACGAACATTTTTGTAGTTAATTACATTCAATTACAATTACAAATTACAATTACCCCATGTCTGCTAGGGAGTAGGGTACAAATGTCCATTTGGGAATAGTTTTACCTCATCTTTGGCTTTTGGAAACACTTATAAAACAGTCTGATTATTCATACACTGACAAGCCACTTGTAGTGAAACCAGGTCGTTTTATTGTTGTCATTTAACACCATGTCACCGGTCCACATACTCCAGACTTGCCCCACCTGTGTAACCAGGTCGTTTTGTTGTTGTCATTTAACACCATGTCACCGGTCAACATACTCTTGTCGGCAGGTCAGTCCCACTCCAGACTTGCCCCTCCTGTTTAACCTGTCTCAGCCTGAGCATAGAGACATACATTCTTTCAGTTTATGTTTGAATTTGATGTGTTGCCATGGTTACTGAAACTTAATCATGTTAATGGTATGTGGGGTTTAAAGTCATATTTTGAGCTAAGTAGCCACGTAATGAACGAGTATATAAAACTCCCCCAATATTTGTACCAGACCACGGGGCTGATTACCATGATCACTGCTAACACCCAGTGATAACCATGATCACTGTTAACACCCAGTGATAACGATGATAACTGTTAACACCCGGTGAAAACCATGATCACTGTTAACACCCAGTGAAAACCATGATAACTGAGTAAATCTATGTTAACACCCAGTGAAAACCATGATAACTGTTAACACCCAGTGAAAACCATGATAACTGTTAACACCCAGTGAAAACCATGATAACTGTTAACACCCAGTGAAAACCATGATAACTGTTAACACCCAGTGAAAACCATGATAACTGTTAACACCCAGTGAAATCTATGATAACTGCTAACACCCAGTGAAAACCATGATAACTGTTAACACCCAGTGAAAACCATGATAACTGTTAACACCCAGTGAAAACCATGATAACTGTAACACCCAGTGAAAACCATGATAACTGTTAACGCAGTGAAACTATGATAACTGTTAACACCCAGTGAAAACCATAATAAATGTTAACACCCAGTGATAACTCATAGTGAAAACCATGATAACTGTTAACACCCAGTGAAAACCATGATCACTGTTAACACCCAGTGAAAACCATGATAACTGTTAACACCCAGTGAAAACCATGATCACTGTTAACACCCAGTGAAAACCATGATAACCTAGTGATAAACCATGAACACACCCAGTGAAAACCATGATAACTGTTAACACCCAGTGAAAACCATGCTAACACCCAGTGAAAACCATGATAACTGTTAACGCAGTGAAAACCATGATAACTGTTAACACCCAGTGAAAACCATGATAACTGCTAACACCCAGTGAAAACCATGATAACTGCTAACACCCAGTGAAAACCATGATAACTGTTAACACCCAGTGAAAACCATGATAACTGTTAACACCCAGTGAAAACCATGATAACTGTTAACACCCAGTGAAAACCATGATAACTGTTAACACCCAGTGAAAACCATGATAACTGTTAACACCCAGTGAAATCTATGATAACTGTTAACACCCAGTGAAAACCATGATAACTGTTAACACCCAGTGAAATCCATGATAACTGTTAACACCCAGTGAAAACCATGATAACTGTTAACAGTGAAAACCATGATAACAGTGAAAACCATGTTAACTGTTAACAGTGAAAACCATGATAACTGTTAACACCCAGTGAAAACCATGATAACTGTTAACACCCAGTGAAATCCATGATAACTGTTAACACCCAGTGAAAACCATGATAACTGTTAACACCCAGTGAAAACCATGATAACTGTTAACACCCAGTGAAAACCATGATAACTGTTAACACCCAGTGAAAACCATGATAACTGTTAACGCAGTGAAAACCATGATAACTGTTAACACCCAGTGAAAACCATGATAACTGTTAACACCCAGTGAAAACCATGATAACTGTTAACACCCAGTGAAAACCATGATAACTGTTAACACCCAGTGAAAACCATGATAACTGTTAACACCCAGTGAAAACCATGATAACTTGTAACACCCAGTGAAAACCATGATAACTGTTAACACCCAGTGAAAACCATGATAACTGTTAACACCCAGTGAAAACTATGATAACTGTTAACACCCAGTGAAAACCATAATAAATGTTAACACCCAGTGATAATCATAGTGAAAACCATGATAACTGTTAACACCCAGTGAAAACCATGATAACTGTTAACACCCAGTGAAAACCATGATAACTGTTAACACCCAGTGAAATCTATGATAACTGTTAACACCCAGTGAAAACCATAATAAATGTTAACACCCAGTGATAATCATAGTGAAAACCATGATAACTGTTAACACCCAGTGAAAACCATGATAACTGTTAACACCCAGTGAAAACCATGATAACTGTTAACACCCAGTGAAAACCATGATAACTGTTAACACCCAGTGAAAACCATGATAACTGTTA
The DNA here is from genome assembly GCF_003918875.1 of Haliotis rubra. NCBI lineage: Eukaryota > Metazoa > Mollusca > Gastropoda > Lepetellida > Haliotidae > Haliotis > Haliotis rubra. Next base: position 897,404 of record NW_025766983.1, on the reverse strand, counting down.
ACACCCAGTGAAAACCATGATAACTGTTAACACCCAGTGAAAACCATGATAACTGTTAACACCCAGTGAAAACCATGATAACTGTTAACACCCAGTGAGTGAAACCATGATAACTGTTAACACCCAGTGAAAACCATGATAACTGTTAACACCCAGTGAAAACCATGATAACTGTTAACACCCAGTGAAAACCATGATAACTGTTAACACCCAGTGAAAACCATGATAACTGTTAACACCCAGTGAAAACCATGATAACTGTTAACACCCAGTGAAAACCATGATAACTGCTAACACCCAGTGAAAACCATGATAACTGCTAACACCCAGTGAAAACCATGATAACTGTAACACCCAGTGAAAACCATGATAACTGTTAACACCCAGTGAAAACCATGATAACTGTTAACACCCAGTGAAAACCATGATAACTGCTAACACCCAGTGAAAACCATGATAACTGCTAACACCCAGTGAAAACCATGATAACTGTAACACCCAGTGAAAACCATGATAACTGTTAACACCCAGTGAAAACCATGATAACTGCTAACACCCAGTGAAAACCATGATAACTGCTAACACCCAGTGAAAACCATGATAACTGTAACACCCAGTGAAAACCATGATAACTGTTAACACCCAGTGAAAACCATGATAACTGTTAACACCCAGTGAAATCATATAACTGTTAACACCCAGTGAAAACCATGATAACTGTTAACACCCAGTGAAAACCATGATAACTGTAACACCCAGTGAAAACCATGATAACTGTTAACACCCAGTGAAATCTATGATAACTGTTAACACCCAGTGAAAACCATGATAACTGTTAACACCCAGTGAAATCTATGATAACTGTTAACACCCAGTGAAAACCATGATAACTGTTAACACCCAGTGAAAACCATGATAACTGTTAACACCCAGTGAAAACCATGATAACTGCTAACACCAGTGAAAACCATGATAACTGTTAACACCCAGTGAAAACCATGATAACTGTTAACACCCAGTGAAAACCATGATAACTGCTAACACCCAGTGAAAACCATGATAACTGCTAACACCCAGTGAAAACCATGATAACTGTAACACCCAGTGAAAACCATGATAACTGTTAACACCCAGTGAAAACCATGATAACTGTTAACACCCAGTGATAACCATGATCACTGTTAACACCCAGTGAAAACCATGATCACTGTTAACACCCAGTGAAAACCATGATAACTGTTAACACCCAGTGAAAACCATGATAACTGCTAACACCCAGTGAAAACCATGATAACTGTTAACACCCAGTGAAAACCATGATAACTGTTAACACCCAGTGAAAACCATGATAACTGCTAAACCCAGTGAAAACCATGATAACTGCTAACACCCAGTGAAAACCATGATAACTGTTAACACCCAGTGAAAACCATGATAACTGTTAACACCCAGTGAAAACCATGATAACTGTAAACCCAGTGAAAACCATGATAACTGTTAACACCCAGTGAAATCTATGATAACTGTTAACACCCAGTGAAAACCATAATAAATGTTAACACCCAGTGATAATCATAGTGAAAACCATGATAACTGTAACACCCAGTGAAAACCATGATAACTGTTAACACCCAGTGAAAACCATGATAACTGTTAACACCAAGTGAAAACCATGATAACTGTTAACACCCAGTGAAAACCATAATAAATGTTAACACCCAGTGATAATCATAGTGAAAACCATGATAACTGTTAACACCCAGTGAAAACCTTGATAACTGTTAACACCCAGTTAAAACCAACCAGTCCAAACAACATTGTTTAAAAGTATTGTTTAACTAGAATAGACCTTGGCTTAATTATGGTTGTATGATTTGATTACCAAAGCAGTCATTTATCATTAAGCCCAGGGCTTAAATACAGTAATTCCAGATACCTTCCCAGTAATAATTTGGTCACACTTTACGGTTATGGGATGTGAATACACTTGAACCAAGAAGTGAATCAGGGAATGTGTACTTTGGGCAGTTTGAAAGGAAATGATACTGTCTGGATCATAAGGGTGTTTTAGTGAATCTCATGTTATATGAGACCCTCCTGGAAAGCCTTTTTACAAGCTGAAAAGTTTTGGACAATGTTTTTGGATGGTAAGTAAAATCTCGTCCTCATACAGTTTAAGTTATGCTGACTCAGGTTGATATTTATTTGATATCACATCCTGTTCACAGGCAATAAGAAAGATCTGGAGAGTTTGCGCGAGGTGAGCGGTGAGGAGGCGAAGAACTATGCCCACAACTGTGGGATGTTGGACTCCCTGGAAACCAGCGCCAAGGATAACACCAACATAGATGAGGCATTCATGCAGATGGCAAAGGTGAGTCTGGTGCCACTTGAAGAATGTTTTCCAATATGAATGAGTGAGTTTAGCTTTATGCTGCTTTTAGCAATATTCCAGCAATATCACGGCAGGTTACACCACAAATTGACTTCATACATTGTACCCATGTCGGGAATCGAAACCGGGGTCTTCAGCGTGACGTGCAAACGCTTTAACCACTAGGCTACTTCACCACCCCTCTTCCAATGTGAAATGTATTCATCATCATCATCATCTTCTTCTTCTTCTTCTTCTTCTTCTTCTTCTTCTTCTTCTTCTTCTTCTTCTTCTTCTTCATCAATTTATCATCATCATCATCATCATCATCATCAATTTCAGTATAGACCACAGGCTTTTCTGTGCATACATTTGGCAATGTACAAACGTAAATGTTCACATACAGCTAAAACAACCTGTGGACATAACATACATCTTGACATTTTTTTGTCTGATTATTTTGTAAACCTGGGATTTTAAATCTTTCTTTGCTGTGTTCCTTATTGTCCCCCACCACAACGCAGAACCGGGGACTATGTATTCAGCGGCGTCCGTCTGTACGTACGTCCCGATTCTTGTTAACGCGATATCTCATGAACTGTTGTACCCAATGTCTTTAAGTTTGGTGACAGCCTACATTGGGAGATTGCCCAGACACCAGTCGATTTGGGTGACCTTGACCTTATTTTCAAGGTCACCACGGCACTGTGACAACTTTTCAAACTTTTGTTAACGCGATATCTCGTTACTGTTGTACCCAATGTCGTCAAATTTGGCAACAGCCTACATTGTGGGATTATGCAGACACCAGTCATTTCAGGCATCTTGTATGTGACCAAAAAATTAAAAGTAGTAAATATGTTATAAATATTTCATTCTTCTTTAGCGGCGGGGGACATTGCCAAATCAGTGGCAAACACTTGTTTTGTATGCCATTGTACTCTGTCTTGGCAGTCAGATATCCAGTCCTGGTTGATTCCCTCCTGAATGGATTCACTCACTTACTGCTTACTTACCGACCACTTTTCAAACTCTTGTCAACGATATCTCATGCCTTCATATCAATGTCTTCAAATTTGGTGACAGCCTACATTGGGGGATTACGCAGACACCAGTCGATTTGGGTGACCTTGACCTTAACTTCAAGGTCACCACGACACTTTGCATGCTTTAAACTCTTGTTAACGCGATATTTCATTGACTGTTGTACCCAATGTCTTCAAATTTGGTAACAGCCTACACTGGGGATTTCGCAGACACCAGTGTATTTGGGTGACCTTGACCTTATTTGCAAGGTCACCACGATACTTTGAACACTTTTCAAACTCTTCTTAACGCGGCATCTCATGGACTGTTGTACCCAATGTCTTCAAATTCAGTGACAGCATACATTTGGGGATTTCGCAGACACCAGTTGGTTTGGGTGACCTTGACCTTATCTTCAAGGTCACCACACCACAACATCTCATAAAACATTGCACCGAATGTTTTCAAGTATGTCGACAGCCTACATTGGGTGATTATGCAGACACCAGTCATTTCAGGCATCTTGTATGTGACCCAAAAATATAAAGTGGTGAATATAGATATTCCATTCTTTAGCGGCGGGGGACACTGCCATATCAGTGGCAAACACTTGTTATATTTGGAATTCTAATTCATACTTCTGTATGTTTGGGTTTTATGTAATACTATTCACATAAGATGCATTTGTATCATACGTGTTAAATGTCCAGCCTATTGTAATGAAGTATGGGACTGGGACTGCCCTTATGGAGAGTGTGCTCCCCCTTTAAGATTGATGGTGTAGCTTCCACAGGGGTATTCCAGGCTTGAAGTGCTAGGGTGATCAGTTGGTCAGGCTTGAAGTGCTAGGGTGATCAGTTGGTCAGGCTTAAAGTGTTAGGGTGATCAGTTGGTCAGGCTTGAAGTGTTAGGGTGATCAGTTGGTCAGGCTTGAAGTGACCCGTGAAGATCCGGGGTAGAATAGGTCTTCAGCAACCCATGTGCTTGCCATAAAAAGGCGACTATCTTGTCGTAAGAGGCGACTAACGGGATCGGGTGGTCAGTTTCGCTGACTTGGTTGACACATGTCATCGGTTCCCAATTGCGCAGATCGATGCTCATGCTGTTGATCACTGGATTGTCTGGTCCAGACTCGATTATCTACAGACCGCCGCCATATAGCTGGAATATTGCTGAGTGCGGCGTAAAACTAAACTCACTCACTCACTCAGGCTTGAAGTGCTAGGGTGATCAGTTGGTCAGGCTTGATGACTCGGTTGATGTTATCATAGACTGACTGTTACAGCTTGCACATGTTTTCAATCATGAAGTTTTGGAGTGGATTGAATTGTTTATAGACCACTGACACATAGCCGGAATACTGCCAAGAGCAACATTAACAAACAAACACAGAAAGTTAATAATACATGATAATCATATCCCAGTGGTACAGATAATGCTCATGATATTGATCACTAGATTGTCTGGTCAAGACTCGATTATTAACAGACCATTATCACATAACTGAAATATTGTAGAGTACAGTGTCAAACAACAGACATACAAATCTAATTACAATCATAATTATGATAATGCTTTGTTTGTTTCCTACCAGGAACTGAAGCGTCGGTACGGAGGCGAGCTGGGGCTAGAAGGAAGTGGCGAGAGAATCAGTCTCAACTCATCCCAGGTCGGCATGGGATGGCCATGCTGTGGAAAATCGTAGTTGAGGTCAAGGTCATTGAAGGGTAAACTACATTGCCGGAGAGCTCATTGAATTGAGCGAAAGCTTATCCCAGAAATATGAAACAATGGTCTCCTCAGTGAGAGAAATGTTGACGGATGCCGTTGATTTGTGTCATCTTTTATCCTGCAGTCGGAAGAAGGTTTCACTGTGATTCTCTTATGAAACCATTGAGGTTTAGGCCATGTGTGTAAATAGATTTATTTATGAGGCTTGTCTGTAGTATTTGAGTCAGTCATTTGACATACAGTAGTTCATGTATAATTTGATAATTTGTCTCAAGTGATTACGCTTCATTGCTCTCAAAAATCAGTTTAGATTTGTAGTAATTACCATCAACTGTTTGCAGAGAAAGATTTAGATCATAGTTAATACACATAAAGATAGTATGTACTTTGAAGAATAGTGAATATGTTCTATTTATAGCTTTTAAAGTACTTGGAAAGTCCTCGAAATCTTAAGTAGGTACATCTCGTGAGGTGCTTGAATTCCTTGTAAAGGTCAAGGGCAATCCATGTGTGGATTAAGAGGCACAGAGACAACCTACTGATAATATACCTGCAGATTTTTCATTGCAAGTCTGTTGGATTATTGAATGTGAAGTTTTCGATGCATTTTTTGTAAGCTCGTTGAAGTGGTAATGGAGTCTGAGGAGAATGTGAAGTGATGGTGTTCTTGAAATGTACTTACAATGGTCATGTGACGTCTGCATCAATACGGAACTATTACCATGATAGTAATCAGTTGTCCTGTCGACACAATGATTATTTCATGAATATTATATGATTTGTATGTGACATACATGTAGTTTGATATGGGACATGGCATCTTCTGATGTACATACAACAGCTTATAATCTCTTAGTCATTCCAAACACATTGCAACCATTGGTGTCTGTATTAGCGACATCTCATTGCGAGGAGTGCTTGTCGTGGAAACAATATGTCTGAAGTTTTAGAATTTGGATAGTTGAAATGATATGATGAGAAATGTCAGCTGAATTGATCATACTGTACAAGATCAGATTTGTTATGATCAGTGATGTTTGATTTTACGTCATTTTTACGGAAATCATAGGTTAATTTGTGCACATGGGGAAACTGTGTAAATTCTGTGCTTTGTGTAATTTGTTGTAATATGGATGAATTAGTCTGAAAGCAGTATGAATCCTGTTAAATTTGGATTGATTGACGATTCCAACTCATATCAGGTGTCTATTTAGACTTCTCAGAGGCTGGTTTTTTATGTGTCTGTGGAAAAGTCATTAAAAAACCCTGACGTAAATGAAACATTTTCCAATTTCATTCTAAAATGATGAAATGTTTATAAAGCTAATAACCCATGTTTTCTTGTTGAATTGATCTGTGTTTTATTGATGACAGTTCCAGTAAGTAAGAACAGGTTTTAATCTTTGGTTGTATTTTATTTGATTTAAAATGTAATGTTTAAAGTACCTCTGAATATAAGAAATTAAGAATTTTTAAATAATCCCAATTTTGAAAAAATAATTATTTTTAAGTTGATAGCCAGTGGACAGTCAGTGTCATCTACTGGACAGTTAGTGTCTGAGATGTCTACACATAACAATTGGGGCGTCACTATCAAACTTCATGTCGAGATTGATTCAGAAATGTCAGTGTTGAGCTGATGCTAGTGATTAGAGGAGATTAACATGCCTGCTTGTCCAGCTGCCTGACTTGTTGATGCATCCATAGATGCAATGCTCCTGATGTAAATCATTAGATTGTCTGGTCCAGACAAAGCCCATCCTGTATGGAATATATAGCTGGCAATGTTAAATGAAAAAGAAAGAAAGTTAATGAGGATTATTTAGTTATCATGCCTGACAAGAATAAAGTACGCAGTCTGTGCAGCTTTAATACTGCTTGGATACTGCTCTAATACTTAAAGAAAGGATCTAGTATGAAACCTGTTACAGTATTTGGCATTTACACCAATAATGTGACCTGCCCTCAGCACCTTATGGTGGTCAGAGGAGGCGACAAAAGGGACCTTGTAGTCAGGTTCAGTGACTGGGCTAATACTGTGTCGCCTTACAAGATGGTGTGGATTGTTGCTCTTCATTTCAATCACTTGTTTGTTGAGATAGGTTAATTACAGTCTGCCATGAAGTACCGGGTCCTGTTGACCCAAACATCCCTTAGCTATGACTGTCAAAAGTCTATATGTATCAGATTTGGGATCACCTCAGATCCCTTTGTACAACAGCACCCTGGAATATAGAGTGGTGTTCAGCAACACACAGAAGAATCAGAATTGTGGTTGTCATGGTGATGAGCGCCAAATGTCCAACAGTAACAGGTAGATAAGAGGAATTTCATTCCTTGATTCCAGTGCTAGCACTTACTAACAGTCTTCACAACACAAGGAACTCGTCTTAGATGCGATTGTAGGAAGTTTCCATTGTGCTTAATGTCAGATTTTGATCAACTCTCCGTCAATCACATTCCTGTGTTCCCATGGTTACCTCTCTGCTACGACTGCACCAATGAGCATGTGATCTTGTAATGTCATGTGCCACAATGTTTGCCTGTTATAATCTAGTAGAACTACTGTTTTAGTAGAACTACTGCTTTTACACTTTGTATTAATATTTTGTGCTTTCCTAAGACTTATAGAATATTTCAGATATATATTTCAGATGTTCCTTTTACAAAAGAAACTATATGAAGTGGCTTTTTCTGTATTCTCTCATTTTGATCAGTTAAAGTCTGAATGGTGAAGTTTACTAGAAAATCAAAACAGTAACTATTTGTTTTCATGATTTCTTTGAGGATGTTTTAATAGTTCAACAGTTGTTCTGACTGACGCCTGGTTTTGAAGCCGTTAATTTTATAAATGAGGTTGTATATACAATAATGCAGCTTGACAATCCGAAAAACATGTGTCTGTGGTGTTACTGTTACCATGGTTACTGTTGAAAATTTTCTGTATGGTGTTATCCTTTGGCCTTCTATTTCAATCTGTGAAAGTTTTAGATTTGTAAATAACCTTTAACATTTAAAGAGGTTAGATTTTAGATAATAAATCAGGCATTCATTTCAAATGAAGCTTAATGCTGTTGCTAAAAGCTGAAAGATTATTGGTGGGAAAATGGTGTTCCAAGACTATGCTATTTTTAAACTCAGGACTCTTCCTATCTATGTCGTGTGTTGAAATATTTCCTCCATCTTGTGGATTTGTTATCTGTGTGACGTGCTCGTTGTTCGTTGTGTGTGGTATAGGATTAGGTGGATGTAATGGCTGAGGGCAATGTTTTTCAAACTTCAACCAATATCACAGGGGTGGAAATAACTTTAAAATTGCTAGTGTACTCCGGTACAGTGGCACATGTAAAAGCACTTGCCCTGATAATTTTTCCACTATACCGGCCGTTTTCTTGTTGATTTTTAAAATAAACAACATAATTAATATTGGAAAGTCAACAGGACACCGGTACAGTGTGATATACAAATTTGCTTGCCCGACTGAAAAAAACACTGGACTCGGGCATCGGGCAATGGGTTAATTCCACCCCTGTATCAGTAACTGTGATAACGAAAACATACATAATTTTTAATATATTTCACACAACTGCTCTATCTTTGATTGATAAGAATAGTAATTGATACGAATACTAAAATGTACAAAATTGATTTCATTTATAATTACCGGTAATAGTTTATCAAATGCATCTCTAACCACAGCAACCTTCTTATGAAGAGAACAAGCCAAAAGAGAACTAAATGCATATTTATATGTTATTGAGAAATACCACGCATCCTTCACTCGGAATCGGCGCTAAAGCAACTGAAACAATTTCATGGCAAATACAAATGACAAAATATAAAGCTACGCAAAGGTATTTTGGTATCTTTTTCGCCAAAATGGTGAGCCAAAAATCTAAGCCATGCCAATGAAAGAATATGACTGAATAGTTCTCTAATAGGAGACTGCAGACACATTTTATCTGTAATATTGGTGGTCTTAGACCGATTCCCATTCTTACTAATACTTTTTGTGCTGTTGTATACACTCTATGTATATGCTTTCATGTGCAATGTAAATAACAAAAGTGTTCAGCTTGACATCCATCTAGTGCAACATCTTATTTTAATATAGATCTTTATGATGAATATCTTTTAGAGCTTGTTATGATTATATAAAGTATACATTTTTGTTTCAGAGGAGAAATTGAGATATTTTGGTGTCCAGATGATAACAAGTCTAGTTTCTCAGATATTTTCGTAGAATGACGCACTTGAATGTTAAAAGCTTGGATGTGCCATTGATACATAACACATGATCCCTCAGTATTGTCAGTTGGTGTTTTAAAGGGTTGGGATGAAGTTTATCAAGATGAATACTATCAAAATATCAACAAAAACTACTTATCATCAAAACAGCAGGTATTGCTTCAGTGAAATAGCATCACAGTATTTTGCCATTATGATGTCATTGGTAAGTATGACATCACAACCAAATGATGTCATTCATCGCCCTGACGTTTAAGCTGGTTAGCTGTCCTCTTTCCTGAACTAAATGTGCTGTTATTTAATGTCAGTGTCAAATGTCGTCAAATAAAAGTAACCTGCAATGTTTTGGGCCTTCCAGGTTTAACTACTGGCAAACAAGGCCAAGTTGAGCACTGACCTGACAATTGACCCGTATTAGCATGTATGAGTGCCGCCCAATGGCGTTTGCCATTGTTACTAGGTTGTCCACGATCAAGTGTGGTGCGAGTTGCTACACTGACGTGAGGGTCTAATGAGCAAGGCGTGTTTAGCTACGCGCGGAATCAATTTCATCTTCATGCAATGGATGAGCACTAGTCTACATCTGCTCTACCTTTCACAAACCAGATGGGTTTGCTCATTGCCGTGCACCGCCTACCTCTCGTAAAAGCGTTCTCTGCACCGGTCCAACTTATCCTTGTTTGCTAGTAACATGATGTGACTTAAATACTGTTTAACACACCATGATATGATTGAAATACCGTCTAACAATGTTGTGTCAAAATTAAAGATCTGTATAAATACTTTGAGTTATCCACGGTTTAATACAACCACAAAATGTTGACTCAATGAGGAATATGCTGTAATCAAGCTTTTAATTTAAGACAACGGTAAATTCAGCTCATCAAAGTTTGACCGAAGAGTATTTGACTCTTCTGTTCAACACATCATGACATAATCAACATACTGTTCAACACGCCATGATATAACAGACATACTGTTCAACATGCCATGATATAACAGACATACTGTTCAACACGCCATGATATAACAGACATACTGTTCAACATGCCATGATATAACAGACATACTGTTCAACACGCCATGATATAACAGACATACCGTTCAACACATCATGACATAATCAACATACTGTTCAACATGCCACGATATAACAGACATACTGTTCAACATGCCATGATATAACAGACATACTGTTCAACATACTGTTCAACACGCCATGATATAACAGACATACTGTTCAACATGCCATGATATAACAGACATACTGTTCAACATGCCATGATATAACAGACATACTGTTCAACACGCCATGATATAACAGACATACTGTTCAACATGCCATGATATAACAGACATACTGTTCAACACGCCATGATATAACAGACATTCTGTTCAACACGCCAGTTGAAAGTTGCTTTAAACTGTCACCCACCCTAATGGCTGTGGTTTGCTGTACTGACCTCTATCTTATAAACTTGGATTTTCCTGCAAGTATGCTTGTATGGCATTTCTTCTATGTTTTTAATGTTATGCTTGTACAAATTATTTTGGTATAATACTAATGTGAGCTATGAATTCATTTGTAATGCATGAATGTTTATTAATGCTAAGATTATAATATATTCTCCATTTCGTGTATATATTTCAATTGCATGTCTTTTGACAACAGTTTTCAAATGTAGGTGTGCCTTATTTTTGTATGCTAAATTTTCTTGTTACTATGGTAATTACTGAGATGGCGAATATTGTTGAAAGGTTGTACTTGTACATTTGATGGACATGCTACTAATGCCTATATGTTTCAGTGAATGACGTCTTATGTATGGCCGAAGTAAATTAACTAACATGTAATTGTTCTATTGTTGTAACAATATCCTTTCATATATCTTGTGAAGTTTCATTTCCTGGTTTTCTCTAGTGTTCAGAGTGTTTCAGATTCTGTTCAGCTAATGGTTGTTTCCAGACTACTTAAGGATATTTTTGCAATGTATGCTACACAAAACAAGTTAGACAGTGTCACAGCATGACAGATTAACAATACTGATACAAAACAATCGGATGTTCTTTAATGTTTTTTGAATAGTATCTGTGGAATTGTTTATCTTAGTAACTTTACCACTTGCATTGGTAAAATGGGTCGCTCATGTTCACAGGGAAAGTGTCCTTTATATTTTGCTGTGAAGAAAAATGTTATGTTTTCTAAAGCGATACCATGCCATTTTTCCATACAATATATATACGAAATAGGACTTTATTCCGAACTGGTACCCAAGAATGAGATGTGCATACTGTGCATTATTCAAACTTTTGTTTTGTTTTTGTTGCCAGTCTTATCACATTGTGGGTAGCCTAGTGGTTAAAGCGTTAGTTCATTAACCGAAAACCTGGGTTCGATTACCCACGTGGTTACAATGTGAAACCCCTAATGTAATATTGCTGTAATATTGCTAAAAAGCGGTGTAAAACCATTCTCACTCACTCGTTCACATGACATTTTATCCGAAATGATGTCACCCCAGCTGTGAAATCATGTATGATGAGTCGATGTAATAAGGACATTTTGTTCTCATGGTTCAGTTTGTTCATTATTTCAGTGTCAGGCTGAGGAAGCACTTTCTACCTGCTAGTAGGTTTTAAAACACAATTAAAACACAATCTAACTTTTTCGTGACTCATTACCTTGTGGCTATCTGCCATAGATAAGAAATAGTAGATGTAGAAATCTGCAGGAGACAGAGTCAAATGAGTGTGAGTTCTACATGTGGAACGAGGTAAAGCAGGAAAAATAGTTTCACATCCATATTCAGGGCCTACGTTGTCAAACTGAGTTATGTCCCTTAGCCAGGGCAGAATTTGGGGATCTTATGTTATCTTATGCCAGGGTGCCTGTTACTTTGAAACAGAAACATAACATTTCTAAGGGTCAGATTCAATCTTAAATTTCTTGGTTCATTATGAGACATATGCAGTACTATTTTCATGCTCTTGTTTGTATTACAAATGTCGGTCTTCCTCTTGATTTAACCAGACATCTCCACCAACTGGAGCAAAGAACTCTCTTCCAAATGGAATTTAGTTAGTTATATTTGCCTGCCTGATGTATTTGAATCTGTAGAAGAAAAACAACACATATAGCCCCAATGGTCATGACAGGTAAAAATTAAAACTGATACTATCTGAAGTTTTTGAAAGGTACTAGTATTTAGAAGTTGGACGAACATGAATACACGATGTGCGTTTTATGGATAACAACTTCTTTTTTATTCTTTACACAACGTTTCAGAGCTAATTCTTGCTCCTTCATCAGGTGAAAGCTGAGTCGGTACAAAGAGTGCTATTATCTGATTAATACAGAGTAAGAACTGTAGTCACATAATGAGAAAACCTTCTGGGGGCAAATGTGAATGTTTTCAATACAGATGTACCTTTCAGTCAGTTATGGAACTGACCCAAAAGTTAAATATGAAATGATTAAAATATGAAGATTCTAAAAGTTTTTATCTTTGACATGCCCAGTTTAATCTAAAAACAAATTAAACTAAGTAACATGAGTCGTTCTCGGATGAAGCTTTGATCATGTTGATCCTTGTTTCAGCTGATCTAGTCCTCTGTCTCCGTGAGTGCTTACTTTGTTAAATATTTTATTGTTTTCTTGGAGTATTGCAATTGGTAGATATACTGTATTGTTTGCATTCCTAAAGTATGATTTCATGAGTGGATGGCAGCCATCTTGTTGATCGGCCATCTTTGTTGGTCGGCCATCTTTGTTGGTAAGACTGCCAAGTCCATGTGGAGTCAAGGAGATGTTTTGAAAGGTCACCTATTTTGTCGAAGAACTACCTTACTGTATCAGCTGTTTGTGATATTGTATTTCAAACTGTACAGTCATGACGCTATATATAATATTATGACAGTATTAACACAGATGTTGTATTGTGGTATATTGTAGAGTAGCCAAAATCAACAGCTTCCAGTAGAACAAAATTTCATTAATGTATCACACTCTGTTCAGTGAATCAAAATACTGACATTTCAGCTAGGAAAGCATGTTGAAAATGTAACTTTCATTTTTGAATTTTTGAACTGGTATGCTTTCAAAAATCAGCTGCTGTTTCACTTCCATTGAAGTCAGTGGAGAAATATGTGAGTTATGTTTGGAGTTAACTGTCCTTGCCTGATTGAAACAGCACACCAGATTTGAAATAAAGCTGGTATACTAATATTAGTAAATTAAAATCTAAGGTTTCTTGAAAAGTTAAGGATTTGCATCATGTGATTGTTTATTTGTTTTGGTTTTTTGGGGGGGCGTTATATTTTTTAAAGAGAATATGATAGAATCGGTCCTTTTCAAAACAGTACACAGTGTGTTGTGTACACAAATTGAATATTAGACATATGAGTTGTGAGCAAGCATAAGAGGTTTTAGAGGCGGTACACATGATTAAATGATAATTTGAACCTCACGTGGACAAGATCGGTGTAAAATAAAAAATACATTAAAGGTCACATGCAACCAAAAAATCAAACATAATTAAAACACAATTATCACTTATTCATGACATATAATATACATTGCTAATTATGAAAAAAACATATAAACAAAATTATAAGCGTACAATCGCAAATCAAAACTGCAATATTTTGTACTTGGGTTTACTTCCCAAGAAACGAAGCAGCCGGGATACGAACCCAGTCAGAGAGGGTGGGTGTGCACTCAAGTGTAACGGCTGGTTCATTTGTAGATGCCCTCACGGCTCATTGTGTGTGTATATATAGAGATGTTGGGGTTTTGTAAATACATGCTCATTTTTTGTGTATAACATTTTGCAATCAACAGACATCATAACATGTCATGTGTACAAGTATCACACCTGCCTGTCTGTGTAATTACATAATGTGACAGAGACCAAACTCAGGCCATAAATCAATGCGTTTTGTTTATGGTGTATAGCCTGATAGGTGTTAAGTTCAAATTGCATGTGGTCAGTGATCGAAGTTGTGTTTTGAATATTGTCATTAGCAGACAGGCAGGCAGACACATAGGTGTCAATAAAACAGACATTGAGTTTTGTCTGTGACAACAACATATCTATATCACAGTTAGAAATTCTGTCAACGCTAAATAATGACATTGCTTTTAAGTATCGAACTGAGAAAGTGACTCGGTAAGAAGAACGTGTGGTGAAATAGACAAATGAAATTATATAAACAGTAAAATCGGTAATCTACTGTCATAACATATAAAGAGCTGACGCCTGTGAAATATCAACAAAACATTAGAAAAATAGCTCACACCAAAGCCTTCACCGAGTATTCACCGGACAACCCGCTTCCAAGCTGCACGAACCTATTTCACTGCACATGTGCTATGAGCGCAGCCCAGCTGTTGAAACCACTTTTCCCCCAAGCGCTTGGGGAAAATTAGTGAATCATTTGAACTCCGATTTAGCTGGGTTTTTTTCCATAACGTTATTTTTCAACTTTATAACTTGAATTTGCATTTTTGATGATTTGTTTCGGTAAGTCCATACCGGTAAGTCCATACCGAAAGGTATCAGAATCTGCAAAGTTGTGTTTTACGTTGCATGTGACCTTTAAGAAAATACTTATTATACTCAAGCAAAGAAACATCAAAGATTCATCTATCTGTTGGGATGTTTGACGAAGGGACCATGCCAATGCCGACATATTGTCTGATTAGCATAAAGCATCTAGGCAACAAGATTGGCTAATAATCTGTTACATACAAATGAGACAACTTTGAGAAGAATCACACATTTCCACTCTGGCCGAACCACCAGATGTGCAGGCCTACCAAAGAAAACTTTCCCACTGTGCAGAAAAACGCAGAAAAGCCCACATTAATCGTGGAAATAGCAACATAAACATAATACCTCGCTACTGAAACAGTAAAAACGGCAACGAAAAACTATGAAACTGCAACATTTTTACATCAGCGAACTTTGACCTCTACTGCGCATGTGCATCACGATCCACGCTTCATTCCAATTTCCGAGCAACCGTGAATCGCCTCCTGTAGAAAAAGTATTAAATATGTTGAAATAATTGCTGTCAATCATTTCATACAAATGGAAAGTAAACTAAACAAGTGTGCACACAAGTATCATGATGATAAATGCCAAATAACATAACAGAAATACTTAAAAAGGAATGTAACTTTTGTCCAAGCTGGAAAATGTCAACATGCGGTCGAGACTTCCTCTTCCATGTGCGCATGCACAAAATCGAAGTTGCAGGCTCTTCGTTTTTTTATGCAGTTTTAGTGATTTAAAGTTGCCCTTTTTACTGTTTCAGTAGCGAGGTATTATGTTTATGTAGCTATTTCCACGATTAATGTGGGCTTTTCTGCACAGTGGCAAAGTCTTCTTTGCTAGGCCTGATGTGGGTGTTAACTAATCAAGAAGATTAAGATGAATTGTAAAAGTTGCAAACTGTATTCATCCAAAGGAAAGAGTGTTGGTTATGAATAAATTTAAAGATTTATTATTTACAGAATTGTGTACATTTATTGGCTTTTAATGGAAGACATGTTTGCAGTTGTTTTTTCCTGGGGGGAAGGGGATCTTTGTGGAGGACTTCACGTAGTGCCACTTATGTATAGAGCTAGTAGTTTCCTATTTTATTATCATAATATATCTACATATCATTCTTGTCAAATTGTTTTGTGTATTTATGGCTATGAAAAGCTACTAATCCTGTTTAGTATTACTTGTAGTCTGGAAAACAGTACTGAAGGTCATAACAGTTTACAGCATGTCTCCCTTTGCCGTACCAGGATCTGCTGATCTCAAATTCTAGTTTAGGCCGGCTAAGACCTTTGCTTGCTCCTTACTTTTCTAGAGACCTTTTTATTGAAAACATAGCTACAGTTAGCAAAGTTAGATATAAATTAAATAACATTAAGATTAATGAGATTTAGTTCAACTAATTTATTTCAACTAATTTATTAGCCTCCTTTGCAGTTGTTCTGTCAACCCTTGTGAATATTTGCTGACACTGACATTTGATATGTAGTACCTGTAAATATTTGTTTGATATTTTTACTTGCAACTGGTCCATGGGTGCTCTTGGTATACTTTGTTTGCCATTTATAAATATTGACTGTGTGTTTGTTTTATAATGTGTATATGTTTACTATAACCAATGTTTTACATATTATTTCATGTACAAAACCGAAAGGCACGTGTGTTTTTTTGTTCTCCACTTGTATGGTATGAGAGGAAATCTTTCAGTAGAAAACCTAGGACTTAAGTACGTGACTGGTAGGAAATGTTACACATGTGTGGTGTAACTACCATTATATTTGTTTAGTGATTTTGATTAGTGTTTTTCAGATTTGAATTTTTCAGCTAGTAGTGATTTGAGATTTACAAAAGGAATGGTAAGGTGGTATAGTTTTCAATTAATCATCTTAGAATTATGTTCGTGATTCAATATTTCAGTTTTAGTGCCAGTTTAGCTGGGTCATTCTAAATCAGTTTATCAGCCAAATGTACTGATTTCAAAAAGTTGAAATACACAATCTCTACAGACACACTGTGTGAATACAAATTTTGCATTTATTTCTCAAGCTCTTTAGTAGTTTTTAAGTATTGTTTTGTCTTACAAAACACATTTTAATAGTTTCTTTAAATAGTATACATTTTGTATAGGTATAAAGGTGTTAAAGTCACATTCAAAATGATAGTTCTTATGAACGGAATTGTGGTCGTGTACTAGTACAAACTCACACCAGTTTTATAATGCTGGTCCTTGGATATACAATGCTGCAGTTATAACATACAGACTCCAAGTTGACCAGTACTTGTTTTATTCCCATGATGCCAGACAGCAGGCAGGGTAACAAGAAGTTTAATTTTTTAAACCTCTTTTGGTACATTTTGTATAAAATTTCTTTAATGCCCCAGTTGAAAGTAAGTTACTATCAGTTATTTTTTGGTAATAGGTGGCACTTGTATAGTAAAATTTGTTTTGTTTGAAGATGCAAGAATATTAAGTTCTGATTATTCTGCAGAGAATATCATTTATTTGGTTTCAGTTTATGCTATGTCATAGTACTTGTGATACTGTTAATGAGATTATTCCATGGTGTAATTGTTATGGATACCAAAAATTATAAGTCCATTTATTGTTGTGCAAGTATGCTGATGAGAGATGCTAACTAGCCAACTGCTGGAAAACAATTTCATAGACTATTCTTTTGAAAAGGTTTTCCAGATATACCATATACAATTAGATGCATTTCCCTTGAGAACTATTTTGTGTAAATTCATACCTTTTACAATCAAATGAATTTCCTTTAAACCAGTTGAAATCTTACTGACATTAAATCCAGCCATTCTGAAAGTCCAAGCTAATGTGTCCAGTTTTTCCGTTGGTCCGTCTACTTGCTGTCTAGTCCTCCATACTGTATATGCTGACTGTTATCCATACATATATACATCATAGCTGTACACAGAGAAGCATTAAAATACTGTGCAATGTCTTCGTGTTTTCACTTTACCTGGAACTCATCAGTTCCATCACCCTCACAAGTGTTATATTTCTGTCATATTTAACTGTAGGGCAGTCTGCTACATCAATATCTACTTCTCCTAAAAGTGTAAACAAGCTTTTAATCCATTTACCGTATTTATTAATGGTGGTGGCAAAGAGGTCTGTTCCTAGATGCTGACAACACCAGTTCTTACAGAGGGCTACTGCGAGAGATCAGTCCAACCATGCCGACCATACATTTCCCTTATAGTCTGTTTGCAGTGAAAACGTACCGATGAATTTCACTTTAAGTAAAAAAGTAAATCAAATAAAGTGAAATTAAGACTGCGAATCCTCGTAAATTTGCCTTGCCAACTGAACATTAAATCTCAGAATTTTATTCATTGTAGGACAAAAGTTGTTTAACAAACGATCATGCATATTATTGGTTTGTATAACAAGGGGGTGAGCACAGTAGATGGAACAGTGAAACAAATGTATGTGCGGTACGTGATGAGCGTTAACTTAGACCAACACTACTTGTTCTCGGTGTTTCATTTAAAGTGCATACCCCTTGTAATACAAACCAATAATAGCGATTTGAAACTATGATAAACTTGTTAAACAACTTTTATCCTAAGTTGAATAAAATTCTGAGATTTAAATGGTCAGTTGGCAAGGTAAAATTATGTGGATTCGCAATCTTAATTTCATCTTATTCGATTTACTTTTTTGTATTGACATTCATCAGTACGTTTTCAATGCAAACAGACTATAAGGATGACCGCTCCACCACCGTACCAACCACCTCATTCTCTTGATAGTAAGTTGTCAAAACCGGCAGCTGTCCAGTTCGGCAAGTTGTCAACACCGGCATAAAATCACAGTCCCGTCCGTGCTCAGGAAAACTGCAGCGCAAATAGGGCTGCGCAACAGAGAGAAATTACCAGTCTTACTATATGCAAGCGAAGCGAGCAAAGGTTGGCAACGTGGTTCCCTCTCTTCGGTTCAAAAATATTTTTAATATCAAAATATAATATGGCCACCATCAAAGGTAGACACCCATTTCCTCACAGGGTCTCCTCTTGGATTTCCAACCTCATATTTAATAATTACTCACATAAAATATATTTAATTCAACATTTTAAGCACCACTCGTGGCATATCAAATCGTTCCTCGCCTCCATTACCCCTGCCAGTTGTTGCTATCAATCACCAGTTTAGCTCAGTAACACAACATGGTTCCTTGTTCATGCCGTCAACAAGCGGCTTATCACTAACAGATCAACTACAGACATGACACAGGCTTCAATGACAGAGACGAGTCACACTCAGACTCCCTGATCCCATTGCCAGGTCCCCAATAGATCTGGCTAGCTATTCTCGAAACGTTCGTAGCCCTACAAACTCCGTAAGCCCATTCTTAACACATAGGCTACAATCAAAGTTAAGAATTCTTAGGGCTAAGAACGTTTCGAGAATAAGGGCCCAGGGGAATAAGGTGAGGTGGCTCAACACTGCTTTCAACTGTATTCCAGTTACATCACTGTGTGTCACTGTCAGTGGAATGTCTGATGCTTACCATTTCTGTGAAACCCATGAACATAGGTATGGTGCTGACAGATCAAGGAGCGTAGTCGATCTCAGGATTCAAACCTGTGATAAAGGTTCTTGTGTGCCCAGGGGACACAACTCTGCAGTGAATTGTGTAACATTAGACAATTAGGACCCCACAGTACACCCCTTATACACTGTGGACACATTCATGTTGAGTTCCTTACTTAACACATTGGAATACAATGGTTATCATGAAAACACTCCTCAAAACATCACCATGACATTGTTATTCTGGTGAGCAGGGTTGAACTGTATTTCAGATCACCTCACGCCGGCTACTGAAGGCCAACAGTCACGCAGATCATCCCCCTGACAGCCCTGACCTAATTCACCCCCGTGACCAGTGACTGCCACAGTTAGGGTATTCGATAAGTTGCAGTGCCCTCGACGATTGGGCCATGAGCATCTAGAACTTCCTTCAGGAAAATGTCACACATTGACAGTAATACATACACATCAAACACAATGTCAGGTTTAAAGCAAAAGCTTCTCTCTGTTTATTTCCAATATTAAAAGCAATCAGTACTTACTTTAACAAAACAAACAAAATATGACATTTGTGCATTGGCTGAACAGGAAACAAACTTGTAACCAGTAACCTCGTACTGATTGGCAGTCAGGATGCAACATAAGATGTAGGACACAAACCTAAGTACATCTTTGTTTACTTGTAAGTTTTAAAGCAAAAGTGTGCATGATCACAAATGTTGGAGGCATCCTTGGTTGAATAGGGAAACATTATTTATGTCAACATACATTTTTGTGGAAAAGGAATTTGATAATATTGTATTATGAACTTGTATTGTGTACTTTCCAATTTATACCAGCACAAATGTACTTAAACCATAACTGATTTTATCATCACCGGTGTCACAGAATCAGTGTGCACTCAACTTTCATCCTCTAGGGTGTATACAACAGGGTGTATAAAACAACGAAACGTAACATTCAGAAAACAAGAGTCATCAGATGACAAGAAATCCCTCCAGCCCTAAATCTAAGTAAAACTTGTAGCAATGAAAACAGACAAAACTAAACACCCTAAAAACCAATAAATAACATGCACCAGTTGACAACATGATCTCTGTGTGTGCCAAGTTTCACAAATGAATACCATTTAGAAATATGGTCAGGAAAAACACTAAAATGAACAGCGGCAAAGTTAAACTTATACTAGAAAGGCGCAATGTTGAAATTCTAAAAGTCCCTAAATACCAGTAGAAAAACACTAGTGGCCAACCTGAAAGAATACCTATCAGTTTTATAAATGTGGTCCAGCGAAAAACAGAGAAGCATAGAGAGGCTGATTACTATGTCCCTCTATTTACATCCTGGGTACAATCGTAAACAAACCTGGATCACAATGGACACTAGATACTCCATGTGAAGTCTAAGCCAGAAACCATGGAATGTGAGGACAGCTGATGCATGCCACTGGCTGCAATGTTTTACCTCCACAGTATCACACAGAACACTAAGCCAACAACATGGAACCCATCATTTTCGTTGCCAAATTAACACAAAACAGCTCATCCTCAGTGCTTCTAAAACTCATGTCTCTCATCAACAGAGGAAACACCGGGAAAATGTTTTTCTGAATATATGTAGTATACATGAACTCTTAAAATGATCATGCTGATTAACATAATAACAATGTACCCTTGCGTGTCTTCAGTCGGAAAACAATATCTTCAGAAAATGAGTAATGCAACCACAAAGAAAAGATCTTCTAGAAGTATTGTTGTTTCCCATTAACTTCCCTAGTATCTTAAATGTGTTTTGATATTCACGGGATGGTCAACTCAAAAATTGCCGATGTGAATGTCTCCCTCAGGTAGCAGTGCTGATACAGGTTTAACAGGGTTTCCATGGTAACAACAATACATTACAAGACTAAAGATGCTGTAGTTCACTTGAATGATGCACTCTTGTTGTTGATGGGTCTCTTAATGCACTTATCACTGCTCAAATAGGCCTTGATTTTGGGAAGTGCCTCGAAACGGGTCAAGAAGGCCAACAGTTTTGGGAATTTGTCAAGACTTCCAGGCTTCATAATTCTCGTCTGGTCCAGGAGTTCATACATTGGAAAGTCACACACTGTCACCTGCCACAAGTAAGCACAATAGTTAACACTCATTCCCTGATTTGCCACACAGATTAAAAGAGCATAAATTGTACATACAACACAATCTGGTCACAAGATCCTACATTTTTTAGTATCAAACATTTAGATCTTGTACAAACATATACAAAAAATACATAATTCGATATTACCTTACGTTTATAAGATATTCAGATTATTTTCTAAAATATTTCCCAAAAAGAATATGTTGTACATGGTTTTCACAGCATCTAACTAAAATATTAGAGATGTTAAAAATTCAGTAATTTGTGATCATTAATTTTCTTCAGTTTCGTTACAAAAGGCATTTTGAACCAGGTCCTTTCAGCATGTCAACTCACCTTACTGCCTGCGAAAAAGGCTCTGTTAACAAGGAAGTTCTCGAACACCTCCAGCTTAGCTGGTAGCGCATCGAAGTAGGCAGCCTTCTTCTTTTCCTGAATAAGCAAAATCTGGCGTTACACAGAGTTCATTAGACTACTGAGTGAGTGAGTTTAGCTTTACGCCGCACTCAGCAATATTCCAGCTACATGGCCTGGGTCTGTAAATAATCAAGTCTGGACCAGACAATCCAGTGATCAACAGCATGAGCATCAATCGGTGCAATTGGGAAACAATGACTTGTGTCAACCAAGTCAGCAAGCCTGACCACCTGATCCCGTTAGTCGCCTCTTCCGACAAGCATGGGTTACTGAAGATCAATATTCTAACCCGGACCTTCACGGGTATATTAGACTAATGTTTAGTCTCTGATAGTAACAAATAAACCCATTTATATTGAAAAGGAGCCCCAGGGAGACCAGATATTCAGAACCTGAACCTGGAGAAATCTAGACTTGGTTCATTTAGGGCTTTAGTATTGCAGGGAGGGCTGTAGGAAAATAATATGGATCAGGGACTGTGAGACAGATTAAGAGTTCATCAGACTAATAGTTCACCAACCTGAGTGAGTGAGTGAGTGGCACAATAAGCAGTTTTCCAGCTTAATGACAGCAGTTTGTAAATAATCAATTCTGAACCAGAAAATCCAGTGATCAACAGCATGAGCATTGATCTACGGAATCAGGATATGATGACAAGTGTCAACCAAGTCAGTGAGCCTGACCACCTGTTTCCGTTTCTTCCAACAAGCATGGGTTGCTGAGACCAATTCCAACCCGGACTTTCGCGGGTAGAATGAGTCACATTTGTATCGGTTACAATTTAACACAAACCCTATCCTATTCACTGCTTTGTTTGAGCATTGTCCTTTCTATAGCATTCATCAGCGAATTGATGCCGACACTCTCTCATCCCTGAGATAGCGATACTGAAACACTTTGAGAAAACATATCTCAAGTTTTTAATATAACACGAAATGACCTAAACTTTCAAATGAGGGTGTTCTATGTATTTAGGCTTGAGACTATCACACACAATCTCTATTGACAGGCTCAGTTGGGTTAGCCAGCAAATAGTACAGACAGCTAATGAGACTTTGCTGGCAGCGTTGGAGAACGGAGTTGAGACCAGATATTAGCTCCCACCTTTAACAATGCAATAAAGGCATACTTACATAGTCAGAGCTGTAACAAAGCCCAACAATTCCATTTCTGAAGTCCATAGCTTGATCAAGCATCATATCGCCCTCAGCCTTCTCCTTCTCTGTCTCTCCCACTAAAACAGGGACACTGATTAAACACCAAGTCATGTGTATATAGGGGTGAGTGGCGTTTGGATGGCTTTAAGCAATAAACACATCAAGGACACAGATTAAACACCAACATTGCATATAGTGCGTGGATGGTCAGCCATGCAGGAGACACCAGAAATGGGTTTCACACACTGTACCCATGTGGGGAATCGAACCCAGGTCTTTGGCACGATCAAACGCATAAATCAACCCAGGTCTGGGGACTACCCTGGACCACCACACCCCTACAGATTATACGTTTGTCAAGCAAAAGTGAAGTACTACAGCACAGACCAGGACTTATATACACTTAGACGAGGGATTAAGTAATAGCAACATATACCAGGACTGAATGAGGGGGACTAATAACACGCAGTGGCAATACTTAGTGACAATAGGAAGCCAATGGTGGTTGATGTAAAAACAAAAATACATTGTCGGTAAAACCCAGGACTCCTACATCTCTGGTGACTGGTTCTGTAACAGAAGCTCCTCAAAATAACTGAAGCGGACCAGATCCTGAGTTACGATGTTGTGGACCTCTTCACAAGTGTCCCCATAGAAGAAACTCTCCAAATCCTCCTTAGCGCATCTCTGAGATTAGACCCCCTTGACACCCAACCTCACCACTGGCTCCATCATTGCCCTCACCTCTGCCTGCATCACCTCCACTTGCTTCACCTGGGAGGCGGCTACTATGAACAAATCCGGCCTGCCCATGGGCTCCCCTCTGTCCCAATACTCACAGAAATCTACATGACCTCCTTCGAACAGCAAGCACTCAGCACCTCAACCATCAAACCAACCTGCTGGTACAGGAAGGTCAGGTAACCGTTTGTCATCCTTCGGCAGAGACCAAGACCCAGCAGCCCTCCTACCAACACCCTCAATAACAACAGCTTGGGTCCAATTCACCTTAGAAACAGAAGTCAGTGGTCAACTTCCCTCTGGAGATGCTTGTAAGAATCAACAAGATCCGTGATTCAGAGATGCCAACTTCGAATTTAGCTCAATTAGTCCAACCATTTTGGCCCAAAACTGGATTATCTCCGCCCCCTCACCAGGCGAGGCCATCAACCTTTCCTCCACCAGTCCCACTACAGAAATGCAGCACCTCAGCCATGTTTTCCACCCAAGTTCAGCCACTACCCGTCCGAGAACTAAGTCGATGGAATTATCAGCACCACGCATCCACCCAACAAGAAAACCTGGCCTCCAACAGAACCACTGAGACCAGCACCTATTAAGTATCTCCCTCCGCTTCATGAGAAAACCTCTCACCACATCAGCCCGTCTCCTCAAGCTGAGAAGCAGGCATCGAAACCCTACTTTACCAGCTCTACACCACTAAAACCCTACTGAAAGAATGGCAGGAACACCTCTAGCGACAACATCAACCCA
This sequence comes from Haliotis rubra, assembly GCF_003918875.1. Lineage (NCBI taxonomy): Eukaryota > Metazoa > Mollusca > Gastropoda > Lepetellida > Haliotidae > Haliotis > Haliotis rubra. Next base: position 872,714 of record NW_025766983.1, on the reverse strand, counting down.
AAGGTGTTGTCTATAAAATCAACTGTGACTGTGGCGGGGCCTATGTGAAGTGAGAAACCTCCCGGCCCATAAATATCGAATCCAAGAACACTTATCATCTACCACCAAATCTGATAGAAAATGAAGGCATTATCCAGACCATCATCATCAACTGCCCCAATCACAACATAATTTGGGACAATGTGGACATATTATCCAAAACCACCAGGACTTCACCAAAAAGGAAACTTGCAGAAGCAGTTCAAATCCGAGGAACCTGGCCTCAAATCAGCAGAGACCAGGGATATCCTCATCCCTTCTGCATCACAATGATCTCATAAAAACAACAGATTAAGAGCACCTCAGCCATCGTTGTTAATTAATCTCATCCCAGCATGTATATTTTGTTTTACATCAACCACCATTGGCTTCCCTATTGTCACTACATTATTGCCACCGATGCCTTGTTGTTATTAATCCCCCCTCATCCAGTCCTACATGTTGTTATTGCTTAATCTCCCTCTTCTATATATAAGCCTGGTAGTGTGAACACTTGTACTTCCTCTTGCTTGAGTTCGGTATAAGAATCCATACCCGAAACGTACATCATATATAATAAAGAAGTCCTTTTCCATAAATATTCTTACTTTCTTATTAGTCACCAACTTCTTACTTGTCACTCTCTCCTGATTTTCCCATGCACCTGGATCTACTGTGAACAAGCGTCCGTAGTTGTTTTTCCAGCGTGTGACGTCTATTCAGGGATCCTTGTCCCTCATGAGTCAAATGCTTCTGTATGGAGCATCAATTCCGTATGTGATGGGTGCAGTGGTGGGAAAAGAGCGTCTACTAAAATGCGTTCTTGGCTCGGTATGTGAAAATTATCCAGATGTTTGCCTTATCCGGTGACTCAACTGGAATGTAGGCTGAAGTAGGCTTGGCGATCTAGTTGATCCTTGCCGATTTATGGAGAATGCCACTGTAGGTTGTCGTGTGGACCATCTTCCTGGCATTCTTTGATCAGCAAGCTGCCCTATAGTTATACGACTATGATCACAGCTTTCATTTCTAGCAGATTGATGTGAAAGATGCTGTTCTGCTTTGGACCACTTTCCTGATGAAACGATTATTCGAGATCGCACCCCATCCCTGCTATCGATGCATCTCACACGTAAAGATGTGTGTCGAAGGCCCGGCTCTTGTAAAATGGGTCCCTCCGCCAGACATTCGACCTGTGAGTCCACCAAAGCAGGTACCTCTTGAAGGATTGTCTGGTAGCTCTAGTCCTGCTGCTTTGTAGGCTCTCAATATAACGGCTCTCATCCAAAACGATATTGTTGTTCTTGAGATGTATACTGAGGTCTCTGTAGACAAGGGGATGAATAGGCACTTGAATTTTCTTCTCTTTGTTTTAGTCTTTTGATGATATATCTTCAGGGCTCTGACCGGACACAAGGATAAGTCCTGAGTATCCTCTGGTTTGAGGATTGTAGATAGCGCTGGTACATGAAACTGTCTATCTGGTTGACCAGGTAGTTGATTCTTAGCAATAAAGTCCCCTCTGAGTCCTAGATGTACTGCAGCATGGTGCCCCGTGTTGAATCTAGTTCGTCCAAAGTCCAACGCATGTATCTCAGACATTCGAGCTGCCATAGCTAGGGCAAGCAGGAACAGAGTCTTCTGTGTAAGCAGCTGGAAGGTAGTCTGTTCTAAAGGTTTGTAGGCATCGCTCATGAGATGACGTAGAATTACATTCAGGTCCCAGGCTGGTGCTCTGAATTTCTTTTGCTGGTTCTCCAGTTTAAAAGATTGCAACAGAGCAAGTAATTCTGGTACTTTCGTCAACTTGATGCCTGACTTCATAGTGACGACTGTACTGATGGCTGCCAGATATGTGGATAATGTCGAACCTTTCAGATGTCTTGTATATCTAAGGTGACATAGATATTCCGCCACTTGAGGATGAGAAGCTTTCATGGCTATGATGCCTTTCGGCCTTGCATATCTTTCAAATTTCTGCCATTTGTCATCATACAAATTACGAGTAGATCTGCGTAACGCTAGCGTTACTGCTTTCGCTGCTCTGGCAGAGTATCCTATTTTCTTCAAACAGGTTTTGATAAGGTCCACACATGTAGCTGGAACAGTGCTGGGTTCCCGTGGATTTGCTTGGTGTGCGGATGTCTAATAGGTTCGGCTATTCTGGTAGCTTGAGGGTTGGACTTCCGAGATCTTCTATTGGGTCAAGGAACCATACTCTCGCTGGCCAATAGGGCGGGACCAAAGTCAATTGTAGTGCCTGTGTCTGTTTGATCTTCAACAGTACTTTTAGTAGTAATATTGGAGGTGGAAACGCGTATGCGTTTAGTCCTTCCAATGATATGCTCAGTGCATCTGTTGCCCAGGCTTGGGGATCTGGTACTGGTGAGACAAACGTCCGTAGTTGTTTGTTGAACCTCGTGGCGAACAGGTCTATTCATGGGGATCCTATTTCCTTTATGATGAGCTGAAATGCTTCTGGATGGAGCATCCATTCCGTATGTGATGGGTGCAGTGGTCGGGAAAGAGCGTCTGCTAGTACGTTCTTGGCTCCCGGTATGTGACACGCCTTTATCCAGATGTTTGCCTCCTCCGTGATGTTGAACAACTGGAATGTGAGCTGAAGTAGGCTTGGCGATCTTGTTGATCCTTGCCGATTTATGGAGAATGCCACTGTAGAGTTGTCCGTGTGGACCATCAGCATTCTGTTGATCAGCAAGCTCGACTATAGTTGTACGACTATGATCACAGCTTTCATTTCTAGCAGATTGATGTGAAGATGCTGTTCTGCTTTGGACCACTTTCCTGATGAAACTTGATTGTTGAGATGCGCACCCCATCCCTGTATCGATGCATCTACGTAAAGATGTGTGTCGAAGGCCGGCTCTTGTAAATAGGTCCCTCCGCAGACATTCGACCTGTGAGTCCACCAAAGCAGGTACCTCTTGAGATTGTCTGGTAGCAAGATAGGGTCGACACTGTCCACATGTTTTGCCAGGAATCGTTGCAACAGACGTAGTTGTAATCTTCCTGTGCGAGTCAAGTCCTGTGCTGAGGTTAGTAGACCGAGTAGACATTGCCATGTTCGTAGTATTAACGGAGAGAGGACTGATGAGGAATCATGGCTTGGATCTTGATCCAACAATCTTCTGGAATCATAATTCGATTCTGCGTTGTGATAAATCTTGAGTTGATTGGCTCTTTGATGAACCTGTATGCCATCGTCCAGATAACAGGCACTGCGTAGACCTCGATGATGCAGGTAGGCGACTATAGGCTTGGTTATTCGTGTGAATAGCCACGGAGCCAACGATATTCCAAACGGTAGGACGTTCCATTGGAAGTGCTGACCTCTGAATAGGAATCGTAGATAATTTCTTGATTCCGGGATGTATGGGCATGTGCAGATATGCATCCTGAAGGTCTATGCTGGCCATGTAATCTGCTGGACGGACGAGTAGTCTGAGTTGAGGTAAGTGGATCATTCTGAACCTGTCTGGTTTCAGTAGATAGTCCTGGTTGATTATCCACATGTTGTAAATCAACCTGAATTTCTCTTTGGAATTCTTCTTGGGTACTGGGAAAATTGGGGAGTAGAAGCCAGGCGTGAGATGATGTTGATCTGTTTATACAAACCTTTAGAGGTTACGGTATGAATTCTTTGAAGAATGTCCTCCTTGGGGTACATATAAGTATTAAAATGTCCATTCTAAAAACCTACAACAGTTGTAACTATATTTTAATAAAAATATTTGCAAAACAAAAAACACGTTTTTGTCTTGTGAGACCACCCCTACAGGATCCCCGAGGGGCCCCCTACCAGCAAGAGCAGGTAACTCTAGCCGACAACCTCGCACCTCACTTTTCATGCTGAACGTATCAGACAGAATGAGGGGAGGCGGGTGGCCGTACCCCAAGGAGGACTTTCTTCAAAGAATTCATAACCTCTACAGGTTTGTATAATTCTTTTTCAGAAGAAGTCCTCCTTGGGGAGAGCCATCCCTTCTCGAACCTCCGTCTCATGACTCATCCCTTCGCGAACGTCTGTCTCGAGATCCATCCCTTTGAGTACTTCTCTCTCGCGAACCCTGCCTTCGCAAACTTGATCCTTGCGAACGTCTGTGAGAGATATGGGATCTCGATCTAGAGCGACTTGATCTCAGAGATGGCTCCCTAGGTGTTCTCGAACGTGGCCTTCGCGAACCTTCCATCTTCTTCCATGATGACAGAGTCGTCAGACTGTGATGACCTTCACGAATGTAGACGTTCGCCAACGTAGTCTTCAGATGTAGATCTGTGAGGTGTATCAGGTTCGCGCAGGTCAGAGGGTTTGCGAACATTGCCAGTAGATGTGAGGTTCCGTCGAGCATTCGCTTCCTCCCCAAACCTACGTTCCATCATGGCCATCATCTGGTCAGTAAATTGCCTCATGAAGCCGCCTGAATCCAGGTTCTGCGCTGACTGAAGCTGATGCGGCGTTGATGAAGCGTTCGTGAACACTGATGTGTTGTGTGCTTCAACTTCGCTCCGTTGAGAAGTTGGTGGTTGGTCGTCAAACAGCTGGCCCGCTGTTGTAGTTGCAGGAGACAATCTAGTAGTCGTGGAGGTCAACTGCGTCGCCGAACTAGTAGGTACTTCAGGCAGAAGTAACTGTGGTTCATCAACACGTCTGCTTCGTGAGTTTGGATAATCTCCTCATTAAACGACCTCTGATTAGTTGACTTCCTAGGTCGCGTTGATATCGACTCTGATCTAGCTACAGATGCTCTCCTCTGCGTTGTAGGTGATGAAGAAGTCTTCTTCTTACTCTGAGAGTGTGTCAACTCCGTCGTAGCTGATCTCTTCTTCGACCCCGTAACAGACGACTGCCCCTGCAACGTACTCAACATAGCACTAGGATTACGTATTTCTGCAGTAGCAAGCGACATAGGGTTACCGGCTTGATCTCCCGATTTATCAACCGTGACTTGTGATGACTTCCTCACCCGACCCATGGCACGTCTATAGATATAAGACAAATATTGATTAAATTGTAGATTTGATAAACCAATGCAATATGTACAACGCAAGGTATAAGAACATGGTTTAATGCATGAAGGGCATTGGGGGTGAGGATCAGCCACTGATAGCCAGTGCCTGCAAACACTGCAAGATTTCATGAAATGTAAACAAGTTACATTACAATGAAAATATGTCACAAAATACAAATAATTTCTTCAAAACTTTTACATAAAATATAAACTATTTATAGCCAAATACCATACACAGAAAAATTTTGATAAATAGAATCTAAATAAAAAAGGATATATGCCGTATACAGGATTCCAGTGCTCGCCCAACCATCCGCTTGGGCGAAAAGGGAGAGAGTGACAAGTAAGGCGGGTCACATGACTGTTTACGCGGGAAAAGGGAGGTAACCCGTGGGTGAGTGTACTTTTACGTCCGCTTTAGGGAACTACAAAGGATTCAAGTGTTCCACTACCATTTGCATAGAAGACGGAGATAAGCAAAGATCATGAGTCAGGATAAGGAAAAATTGTAAATATATAGTCTAAGACATTGTTATTAACATTGTACTCACCTAAATCAGTATAAGTATACACATATAGCTTGATACTGAATAAAATGTGGTTGAAATATATTGTGTATGGTACATATGCTATTTAATACTGTAATTTAATGTATTATTTTTTAAATTTGTATATTATTACTGCTATCGTAGTCGCAAATTTTGTGTTGTTTTTTCGTAACGAATACGATAAAATCGTATGGGCTTGCATCTCCGTGGATTGGGTGGCATGGTTGATGCATGTCATTATATCCCAAATATGCAGATTGACACTCATGTCAATCATTAGATGGTCTTGATGAACCTTGATCATTTACAGACTGACGTCAAATAGCTGGATCAGTATTTGCTGCTGCATTACACAAGCAAACAAATCTATAGGTACTTACAGCAATTATGCGTTCTGGCAATGTGTCGGAGAATGGCATTACTCTGAGTGAGCTTAATATCACCATCCACATAGTAGGGCAACTGAAAGAACAAGGGCAGTTTAACATTTCAATGTGCATAAAGTTGGACATTGTCCCATAGATCCTCTAAAGATCAAAGTTTTGACCTGAGCATGAAGCTGAATATTGTTGAAAAGCTGACATCTGCTAGGCTTAAGATCTAACATATAGTTAATTTTGACGGTCAAAGTTAACCATGGGCTCACCTAAAGTGACTTATGTAGGTGTCGTATGGATGTACTGCTGACAGGTGAGTGAGGTGAGTGAGTGGGTGGGTGGGTGGGTGGGTGGGTGAGTGAGTGAGTGAGTATGGGTGGGTGGTTGGCCATTCGGATGTGTGTGGAGGAGTGGACGGGTTGCTGGGTGAGTGAGTGAGTGAGTGAGTGAGTGAGTGAGTGAGTGAGTGAGTGAGTGATTATGGTTTTATGTGTAGTCATGAATTTCTAAGTTTTAATTGTTATGTTACCATGGTTACAATGATACGGCAGTTACACTGAAGAACTTACATTGGGGAAGGGCAGTCCCAGGGTGGGCTTCACACTGGTCCAGGTTTCCCGGCTGTAGTCAGGAGCTGAAGAAAAACAACAAATATTTCTTACTCAATCCAAAATAAAGAAATATATACTCTGTACACAGTGGAGGAGACCATACAGGAATGTAAGCTGAGTGCAGCTTTATCCAACAGTATTGTTTCTACATTATATCATGTAGGGGCACATTCGCCATCATAGTTTTGGGACATCACACCTCCATTGCGCCTGTCTTTACAAAGCATAGAAGGAAAGGTTTCACAGCTATTGCTATGCATTTGGGGCCTGGGCCCTGTTTCCATATAACTATCATAGTGCTACAACTGCTGTAAGACTATGTTACAGTATAGGAGCTGCGACAGTCACAGCATTACGATAGACTTGTGAAACGGGGCCCTGATCTGTAGGAGTAGGAGACAGGGGGTGATGGAGATGATCACATCACTTCCAAACAGATTTTTAAATTATCACCTACCTGTACCCGTGTCAGGTAGAGTGAGTGAGCAAAGAGTGAGTGAGTAAGTATGGTTTAACGCCGCTTTTAGCAATATTCCAAAAACATCTCGGCAGGGGACACCAGAAATAATCATCACACATTGTACCCATGTTCGAATTGAACCTGGGTCTTCAGCGTGACGAGCAGACGCTTTAGCCACTTGGCTACCCCACCACCCGAGTGAGCAAAGAACTAAGTCTGGTAGTACTGCTACAGTTACTTCCTCAATGTATATTTCAGACAATATGTACTGTAATATATTTCTGCATGCTGCTGCATTTTTATTACTAGAAAGCAATGGAATCTGTTGGTTCATACAAAAAATGCCACGTTTATCACAGCTGTTAATTAAACATGAACTTGTAATAAATCATATTTTTCTGGACAACATTATTGCCAGAGTCTGAAATCACATAGGAATGAATGTGTCGTGCTGGAGACATAGTGTGACCAATGTAATGAACAATATGGAAACTTCATGAAAGCCATGTCATTTACTGTGTGAAAAATGTCTCACCATCGCCCTGCTCGTATTGAACATCCTCAAAGTCCTGGTCTACATAACTCAGCAGCAGGCGAATAGGCTGTGCCAACTGAAACAGAAGCACATCATCATCATCATCATCATCATCATCATCACCAGGATTGGTTGGGCAACATCCATATTCATTCTCTTCCCACAGAGGTTACTCCTGTCATATCTTCCTACGTAACCTCTGTTCTAATACGGCCCTTTCATGGTGTGAGCGTTCAAGACTCGTGATTGGAGGCAATCAGATTTAGTTGTGCAATCAGCGACGTTGTTTCAAAAGTGATCATTCGCAAGGCCTCTGTAATTTCCGTATACTTCGAGAAAACTAAACCTCTTCCCCTGCGCGATGCGCAAACGTTTCTTCTAGACAGAACTCAGTCATGTTATGGCGGATCAGTGACGTTTCCATCGCCCTCGTTGACAACGGACAAGCTAGCCATTAAACGTCTTGTGTGTAACATCAACACAAGTCCCCGGCAGATGGGGGATATTTGTGGCCTCACATTTGCTTGTGTTAGTCAAGTTGAATCTAAGTCGATGTAACACGTTTTCTGATTGGATAGAAAGAAGGGAGATAATTCGTGTTGCGATCTTTTGCCGCTAGGGGATTTTACGAGAACCGTGAAATATTGCCGTATTAGAACAGAGGTTCGTAGGAAGATATGACAAGTAACCTCTGTGGGAAGAGAATGCATCCATATTATGATCTGTATTAAAACAGCAAATCAGGCTCATTAATTATTCTAATCATACAAATCTGCTGCATTCACTCTTGAAGTCTATAAAGTCACTGTGAATCAATTCCAAACATAATGTTAGGTAAATCTGCGTGTCAAATGTAGCGGTGTACATCAGAGTGAGTAAGTGAGTATGGTTTTACGCCGCTTTTTAGCAATATTCCAGCAATATCACGGCGGAGGACACCAGAAATGGGCTTCACATATTGTACCCATGTGTGGGAATCGAACCCGGGCCTTCGTCGTGACGAGCGGACGCTTTAACCACTAGGCTACCCCACCGCCCCGGTGTACATCAGAAGGAATGCATGAAGCAATATACAATGTATACAGTCATTACGTTTCCTATCTCCCTACCACTGAGACTATAGTTAGGCCAAACTTAGTTTAACAAATATTTCACACTTTCACATATTAACTACATAAATTGTAGATGTAAATATGAAAAAACAGTTTTTTTCTATTTCCGACAGTACTTTAGTATTTCCTATAACAGTTCAGAAATGGTGCACGAAAAGTCTTGTTAATGCAATATGTCACTTGAAAATTGACACATGACATTCCTAGCCACACTGGAGCCAGGACCTAACATTTGTCTGTTTTACCAGTATATAAGAACTGACTTCATCATGAGGGTTCAGTGATTCCAGTCGGAGAATCAATAATCAAGTTTACCATACACTTACGAATGTCGTAGCACAAGCATACAAAAATGAGCAAAACAAAAATTTATGAACCCCAAAAAGTACTAGAATGTGTACTTTACTAAGAAAGTGTAATCTCAAATATAACATATGTTAAAATTTAATTTGGAGGAAATATTTCACTGACAATGTCTGTTTGACATGTAAATTCCAAGAAGCACTCCTAAACATCTTTTTGCCTTGTTGCACACTTCTAATACAATGTCAAACTGTATTTTTCTGTACTGAAGGTCACGTAAACCTAAGGCAAGGTAAAGTCTGTCTGGTGTTCCAGACGGTGATTAATTCATTCTGACACACAGCCCAAACATGCACTGAATACAGTCAGGTAACTTGTGGAGCCTGACCAGGCAAGACGATTGGTACATACATTTCCCTATATGGAAACTTGCTGATTTAACAGGTTCTGGGAAACAAGGCACATGTGCTATGAAACCTTGGGCCAACGTCCCAACCAGGAAGGGAAACCTTTCAGGATGAATTTCTGAAAACTTGATTTGTCAGACAAGGATGCAATATAACAGCTTGCATTATTTTAGAACGCTGCTGCTTCAGTTTCGAAATGTGATCCTGGTTCATCATTTATTATAAATCATTGTCTGTAGCCACGGTAACAGACGATATATCTGTTCAACAAGTACTGTGTTACACTGTGTTTTGATGAATATACCAATAAATACTGAAGATGAACAAAAAATAATTTCACTGTGGATCCCATGGAAAGCAAAGATAACATTAAGGCCAATTCAATTACTGTGAGGTTAGGACAAGTGACATGTTTAAAATTATTGAGTGAGTGAGTGAGTTTGGTTTTATGCCGATTTTAGCAATATTCCAGCAATATCACAGCGGGGGACACCAGAAATGGGCTTCACACATTGTGAATTGAACGCGGGTCTTCAGCATGACAAGCGAACGCTTTAACCACTAGGCTACCCCACTGCCCCTTAAAATTATGGAACGTATAATGTGCATGTATGTATGCAGGGCTGTCTATACTAGTCTGGACTGGTTGGGGGGCGATGGGGTAGCCTAGTTGTTAAAGCGCTGGCTCGTCACGCTGAAGACCCGAGTTTGATTCCCCACATGAGTACAATGTGTGAAGCCCATTTCTAGTTTCTCCCGCTGTGATATTGCTGGAATATTGCTAAAAGTGGCGTAAAACCATACTCACTCACTCACTCACTGGACAGGATGGTTTATAGTGCTAGCCCACTGAGATACCATTCCACAGTTTATCATGGGTATTCGACACAAACACATTAAACAGATGCCAACCTGACCAATCCATGTTCTATACCATTAATGCAGAGAACCACACTGGTTTTACAACCTGCCCCATATTTCAACGTCTCATGACCATGGCCCCAACAACCAAGCTTCTGATCTCTAGACTGATGCTCTATCCACTAGACCACCATAGCAGTCCTTTCCAAATCTTGCTGATTTTCTTAACCGAATGAATATGCAATACTGATAAAAGATACTTCAAATTTCATTAGTTGGTACAGTATATTCACAAGCACTGGCTAAAATGATAGATAATCGGCAACGTGGTTGATGGGAAGAATCATTACCGATTATCATTATGAACACTGTTTCGATGTCTTCCATAAAATATTGTGATGAAATAGTTTCAAGTTTTAGATACAGCACACATAGGCCACTTCTTAACCATGTCTACAGCACTCTTTTTGTTAATAACTCATGCATAACCATGTCACCAATTTTCTAGTGACATATAAAATATGTTGTTCTTTGCGCTTCTCCTCCAAGTACTTTTCAGATATTTGTCAATGTGTAGTTCATTATTAACAGTATCAGAGCTATACTGATTGCCAGTCCTTCAAAAGAGCTGAAGGGGTGCCAATCCCTTTTCCCCAATTTTTCAGATGTCTTACCTCTTACCTGTAAACTACTATTTGTATTACGAAAGGGTTATATAACAGCTAGACTCAGTTAACATGCATGGGCCTACATCTTCCAGAGTTAAGGCTGGGGTGCAAACTTCATAATAGCCATTGGGTTTCCAATTAGTTTCCTATTGGCAACTCCTCAGCAGTGTAGATGCTATCTGGGGCGGTGGGGTAGCCTAGTGGTTAAAGCGTTGGCTCGTCACGCCGAAGACCCGGGTTCGAATCCCCACATGGGTACAATGTGTGAAGCCCATTTCTGGTGTGCCCCGGCTTGATGTTGCTGGAATATTGCTAAAAGCGGCGTAAAACCAAACTCAGTCAGTCAGTCAGTCAGTGTAGATGCTATCTGCTCATGAGTGACATGACTGTAACGGCTATGGGTGCCTGGCTATGGGTGACTGGCTATGGCTGCCTGGCAAGAGCCTGGCAATGGTTAACCTAGGTATTTACTACTAGAATAAAACTGTGCTTTATAGTAAATCATAAGTATCCAAGTATAAAACTGAATGGACCTTTGTTAGTGTCATATAAAACAATATATCAACCTCCTTGATACATTCAAATTGATTCTTTACAAAGTACATTTTTTAAACTTTAGACATATTTGCTTTATCTACATTTACTTAGACAAAATAACTCTCAATAAGACTGTTTAAACAACACGTGTACGGTGTAGCAAATGAAATATTTCTATCTCGATCCATGACAGTCTCTGGAATTTTAACAGTAGCTTATGCAATGTGTAAGCTCAACAACGACAGTTAAAAAATCATACACGCACTAATTGCATTTCAACAGCAACGCAAATGTTTTATACTCACGCCGCGAATAGCCCAGTATCCAAGAGTAGGCATAGTGTGATAGTGCAAGGAAAGTGACACCGAACTCTAACACTGGTTAACTGGCGGGAGATAATGGTGTTAACGGCCGACTTTGGTATTTATACTCAGAGTGAGTTGCCCGGATGATCCGGCTTCTCGCTTGTCAAGGTGAAGGTCATACGGAAGGAGTAGTCATTACGTCACTAGTTTATCCGGGAGTCTTTTTATGATTTGTCAGTAAATATACTGCATTTTGCGCTTTATTTCCTGCACACACCAAATAAGTTGTATGATTTAACAGTGATATATTTTATAGAGGTACAGCGCGTGGTTTTTAGTTGCGTGTTTGCGAAATTCACACAATGTTCAGCACTGTCTGACCCCCAATTCTCAGAATTCACTTTCCGATTCCTCGGAAAGGGACGATTCCGAGAACACAAGCACAGTGATGAAGCAGTTTCTCATATTATGATGAACAGCTTAGAATGTTCCAGAGGTGGAAATTTCCAAAATTCTTTCGTCTCTGCATGGTTATTTTGTATGATTATTCAGTAGAAAATGTAATTATGTAGATTTAACAATTCCACACATCTCAAGACTATTTACTGATGGTTTCATTACATGTTATATTATTCACATATCAGGTTGTATTTATTCATTCCTTTCTCCATCACTACCATTATGTAATCAAGTCGTCAATCCAAAACTCCTTGATTTAAAGGGGCAGTGGGGTAGCAATTAGTGGTTAAAAACGTTCACTCGTCACGCCTAAGACCCAGGTTCGATTCCCCACATGGGTAGAATCTATAGTGTGTGAAGCCCATTTCTGGTGTCCCCTGCTGTGGTATTGCAGGAATATTGCTAAAAGTGTCGTTAAACCATACTCGCACTTCTTGATTTAAGCTGTAACACAACCTTTTCAATCGGTTTAATCAGAGTGAATACGGTTTTATGCCGCTTTCAGCAATATTCAAACAGAAATTAGACTATTGTCATAACAATGTTCACGTGTTTAGTTGATCTATACGTTGGGTATGAGCTGTACATAAGATCCCGTCTTAACGGATCCGGGTTCATATATTGTGGCGTTATTTGGACTTCTCATTTGTATACAGGTGAGGCAAGCGGATCCTCGGACAAAAAGAATGCAGTGAACGTTGACTTTAACGAGCGTTACATGTATAAACCGGATGTCGCACCAACAAAGCGCACCTGTACAAAGATGAATTTTCATATTTTACTTGTATGTTACTCAATCCTAACGCATAACTATCTTAAAGAGTATATTAAGCCCCACACTGTAACATCTTTTATCGAAATTCTTTCATCTGAAAACTCGGATGCTGTGTATAACTTATGTCTGTATTTATATAAAGTCCAACAGCTAAGAGAATCTTAATTACTTCACTGGCATGCGTGTTTCATGCAATCAAACATTGTCTGTATCATGGGCGTATGGCCTCTTTACTGCATGTAAACTGTATGTCTGCCTGAAGTCTTGAACGCGACCTTTGTAACTTCCTTATCTGAGTATGCTGACACGTGTGGCGGGATAACGGTACATTAGCCTTGGATAGGCTATGGAAAAGGTGATAAATAGATTTAACCTGTGGGACAACTTCTTTATTAACACACAAAGAAGGCACTTGCTTTCGTCATTGCAGATTGTTCACATATGTTATTATAAATCTGTTATCAGAAATCATAAATGCATGTTGATCAGCATTCTCTTCCACAGAGGTTACTCCTGTCATATATTCCTACGTAACGTAACGTAAGAAGATATGACAGGAGTAACCTCTGTGGAAGAGAATGGTTGATCAGTGTACAGTGCAAAAATTATACGAATTTACTTATGTTTAAGAAGTGATTATGATTTAGATGCGTGGCATTTTATATTTGCATATGAAGCGTATCTTTTATTATATATTGTATTATGTGTTCTATTTGAAGTTCGCCGAATGTCAATGAGAACAGGGTGCCGTTCCACTAAAGGAACCGATCTTAGCCCTATGCCAATCGTAAACCCCTAAAATCCCAATCTTAGCGTGACGTTACGATCGGCATACCGTTCCACTAACCAATCTTACCCAAGTCAATCGTAAAGTGAAGATTCAAAGTCTAAGTTGCTCATGACCAACTTAGGATAGCTAAAATCAATCGTAGAGAAACCAAAATGGTAGCTTTCCTATTCTGTGTGCAAAATAAGAGCGAGCATTTCACCGTGAGCGTCCCCTAAAGTCCCCCATGAAATGAATTTGTATATTTCTGTGAAATGTCAGGCCAGTCTGACCACTGTCGTCATGGGAACACAACCGAGCGTGTCGGTATAACACATTTGTACAACAGTATTGCAACGTCATAAAGTGAACAATGTTCTGAAGCAAAAAGATACAAATATGTTTGATTTCACTGCGCATATTTGGTGGGGGATTCTAAAGGCAGGCCGCGTGTTATTCAAGACCACTGACAGATTCTACATACGTTATAGCCTCGTCACGCCTTGTTTATTCTGATTGACAAGGTTAAGGCACATATTAAAAGCTCTGACACAATTGACATTTTTAAAGTCCAGACTTAAAACCTGTTCTCTGTATATTACTTATAATCTCGGCTGTAAATATTCTCGAGTAAATTATCTGTACACAGCGCTTTGAGCATGCCCAAGGATGTGGAATAGGCGCACTATAAATATGCATTTATTATTATTATATTATGCTTGATACCCAGCGTTCACACGCACTTGCACCTGAAACCAAGGTGCTCACTACCCTAATATTTTGCTCAGGTTTTTTCCACATTTACACTTGGTTGGAAAATACCCATGAAGGCCCGGGTTAGAATATTGAACTTCAATAACCCATGCCTGTCGTAAGAGGCTACTAACGGGATCGGGTGGTCAGGCTCGCTGACTTGGTTGACACATGTCTTCGGTTCCCATTTGAGCAGATCGATGCTCATGCTGTTGATCATTGGATTGATGAATTCAGTTCTACACAATTCTACATTAATATATTATTAAGATAGATCACAACCGGATTTCAAGTCAAGCTGGAACAAGGTAACCTACCTTCTATACAATGTACACTTCCGTCTGATATAGGTTATCTAGTGGGGATGGGGTGGGATGTGGTTCTGAATGTCTTAGTTTCACCGCATTCGCCATGTGAAACGTCTTGCTCCTAGTCTGTGAAAAAATTCTAAACTTACAGGCAGGGGGTCTGTGGGACTGGGAGGATGGTGGTGGAGTAGGTCTGTGAGGACCATCTATACAGGTGACAAGTGATTCCTATCTTCAGTCAGAGCGTCAGAGTAAACATCATACCGTGTAAACTGTAGCATGATTGATGTTAACAACTATAGCTAAACTGTAGGTGAATTTCAGAAACACGGAAGCAGAAAACCTAAGTTTTTCATTGACAATTTCAAACATGTTCACGTCACTTTTATTACAGTCATACTGGCAGTCGAGTGAGTGAATATGGTTTTCGGCGCTTTTAGCAATACTCTAGCAATACAACGGCGGGGGCACGCACAGGCCCTCGTGTCTTTGCGAGGATTAAAGATTTTCAAAAATAGTACCAAAATTTGAGATGACCCCCCGACTCGAAATGCTTCACTGTGAAGCACTTGGAGTCGGGGGTCATCTCAAAAACACTATTTTCTAAAATCTTTAATCCTCGCAAAGACACTAGGGCCTGTGGGGACACCATGCAGAAATGGGCTTCACACACTGTAGCCATGTAGGGAATCGAACCCTGGTCTTCAGTGTGACGAGCGGACACTAACCATTTAGACACACACACACACACACACACACACACACACACACACACACACACACACACACACACACACACCAGTCTGGAAGTCACCTGTGTGGCAACAACTGTCCTCATCACTACTGACACAATCCGTGACGTCCTCCCCCTTAGCAACGTCATCTTCCAGAACATTATCTTTGAGCTTATCAACACCATCAGCGACTTCTTGACATAATCGTACATAACGTCATTATAAGAACCCATGTACTAAGACTTAACATGTTGACCCCTACCTTTTCGGGTTTATTAACATTTTTTAAGGAAAACTGCAGCGGATAAGTGGAATATGTTTTCCTATCAACCATTTTCAAATGGCGTTTGAACTATTTCTCCTCCTTATCACGTTTCTAAAAGCACTCAGAGCGCTTATTACGATTATTAGGGCAAATACGGTACGTTATCTGCGGCTTTGTTAGTGCAAAGGGTTTATCTGAGGATATGATAACCCCAGAGTTGACCTGAGTCTATAGCTACTTATCTCCAACAACATCCAGCCAGAGTGCGGGAGGGTTGATAGTGAGTTTAGTTTTACGCCGCACTCAGCAATATTCCAGCTATATGGCGGCGGTCAGTACATAATCGAATCTGGACCAGACAATCCAGTGATCAACAGCATGAGCATCGATCTGCACAATTGGGAACCGATGACATGTGTCAACCAAGTCAGCGAGCCTGACCACCGATCCCGTTAGTCGCCTCTTACGACAAGCATGGGTTACTGAAGATCAATATTCTAACCCGGACCTTCACGGGTATGGGAGGGTTAAAAAGAAATAAAGACATCAAAAGGTTATTTTCAACAATTGTATTATTAATATGAAATTTATTTTCTAAAAATTATAAATCTGGATCACATGGTAATAGTCTTGAATGGTCGCTTCGTTTCTGAAACTTTCGTTTTATAAATGTAGATGAAAATAGGTCAAGTTGACGTGTTTTAGGAATGTGCCAATATGGTAAAAGTATCCAGGACATAAATTTCTACAACTGCAGGGTAAAATGAGATGAGTAATTTTGTTTTCTATTTCGCGTCGGAAGGAAACTTCAGGGCTGTTGGAAGATTGTAAGCAGTTACTGTATACATACTAAACGAAACACTCAGTGTTGTATACTTGTAGGGGAACACATTTGAACATTAATGGAATACTGTATTCTAGTCAGAGACGCTCTGGGGCTGATGCTGGGGTGGAGAGAATCAGTGTTTCACGCCGATTTTAGCAATATCTCCACAAGGTCACGACGGAGGAAACTAGTAATGGGCTTCACATGTCTTTTTTTTCCTTTTTTTTGGAGAAGAATTTCAAACCTGGGTCTTCGGCGTGACGAGAGTGGGCATTAACTATTGGCCTACCCCGTCGCCTCCTGATAAAGAAAGTGCAGTAGTTTAGCGAGAGAACGTAAAAGGACTTTTAAAACTTTGCTGATGTAGAGATTGATTAAATACACAATATCAACGGCAGCCCAAGGTCAATACGCTCATTTTACAATGTATAGATTTCTTACGTGTTTCGTTTTATTACGAAAAAGCGCGTAAATTTTGAACTGTTTAGGGTAACCAGGGTTGGGTCCCCAACCGGTTGTATTACAACGTGTATTTTGATAACAATACCGGCGTCTGTGCTCATGTGATTGGCCGACAACAGTGAACATGAAACATTTGCATTTCGCCCAGACCGGTGAAACGGGGGCAGCCTGACCCAAACGGGTGCAGTCTGGTCGATAACGGTGACATTATACATAAAATACAGGAAAGCCACATAATATGCCACCACTCCACTAAAGCATCACAGGCGTCTTAATCCCATGAGCCATTATCTCAACCTGTCACCCCTCACACATACACAACGCAAACTGTTGGATTTTGTCGAGCACGATTTTATATTATAGAATGTTTAAATTTCATATTCTGACCAGGGGCCGATCCACAAAACTATCGTGGCATCACGTCATTCGTCACATCATAAACCATATGAGTGTGAGTGAGTGAGTTTAGTTTTACACATTCATCAATATTCCAGCTATATGACGGCGGTCTCTAAATAATCGAGTCAGAACCAGACAATCCAGTGATCAACAGCAAGAGCATTGATCTACGCAATTGGGATACGATGACAAGTGTCAACCAAGTCAGCGAGCCTGACCACCGATCCCGTTACTTACGCGACAGGACGACGTTAACCCAATGTCGCCTCATCTCACCTCTTTCGACAAGCATGGGTTACTGAAGACCAATTCTTTCCCGGATCTCCACGGGGAGACAAGCATGGGTTACTGAAGACCAATTCTTTCCCGGATCTCCACGGGAGACAAGCATGGGTTACTGAAGACCAATTCTTTCCCGGATCTCCACGGGGAGACAAGCATGGGTTACTGAAGACCAATTCTTTCCCGGATCTCCACGGGGAGACAAGCATGGGTTACTGAAGACCAATTCTTTCCCGGATCTCCACGGATCTCCACGGGGGAGACAAGCATGGGTTACTGAAGACCAATTCTCCACGGGGAGACAAGCATGGGTTACTGAAGATCTCCATCTCCACGGGAGACAAGCATGGGTTACTGAAGACCAATTCTTTCCCGGATCTCCACGGGGAGACAAGCATGGGTTACTGAAGACCAATTCTTTCCCGGATCTCCACGGGGAGACAAGCATGGGTTACTGAAGACCAATTCTTTCCCGGATCTCCACGGGGAGACAAGCATGGGTTACTGAAGACCAATTCTTTCCCGGATCTCCACGGGGAGACAAGCATGGGTTACTGAAGACCAATTCTTTCCCGGATCTCCACGGGGAGACAAGCATGGGTTACTGAAGACCAATTCTTTCCCGGATCTCCACGGGGAGACAAGCATGGGTTACTGAAGACCAATTGAAGACCAATTTTCCCGGATCTCAATTCTTTCCCGGATCTCCACGGGGAGACAAGCATGGGTTACTGAAGACCAATTCTTTCCCGGATCTTCATGAAGAATGATAACAATATATGGATGAACAACCGTGATACAGAAGTTGTTCATCCAGACATTGTTATCCTTCCTTACTACTCCAACTTCTAAATGTCCCTCAAAGAATAGTGTGATATGTACTCGGATACAGTGGTCAAATATTGTAATATAAGAACAAATTATAATGAAGATATATACCTACTTTCTAAAAAGTATAATATAAGCGAATAAACATAACTGCCCTGACCTTGGCAACACACAACAATGCTTCAAAGGGTCATGGTGACACGAAGTCCTTGTGCACTGACTCATTTCAGCGTGTTCATTGTCAGTAGTCTGACATCTAACCTCACAAGGTTGTACCGGAATTTAACTGATCGTATCGAAAACATACTCTTTCAAATCAATAACACGGCGAATAAAATCACTGACTGGAATCTGCAGAATATATGATCTGCAAACAGAAAACTAAGAAGAGATAATATTGATTGTTTTATACACGGAGTATCAACTTCAATTCTTGCCATCGACTACGACTACTTTTGTTTACATGCAGGACTCTGAATTCACACCAGATAGTAGTCTGTCTCACAGTCCCTGAACCACATTATTTCCCCTACTGCTAAGACCTCCCTACAATGGTAAAGCCCTACACGAAGCAAATCTAAATCCCCCAACTCACTGGGTCCCCTTTTCGATGTAAACAGGTATATTTGTTACTGTCAAAATTATAACCAGATAGTACCGGGGGGTAGTATCATGCCATGTCACCCCTTCAATTTTTTAATTGGAGAGGGGTGTGAGGTGTGTGGGGTTGGGGTGGGAGGGGGTGACAACCATTATTGGCATGAGTATATTATGAGATACGTTATACACTATGCTATACATTATAATGATATTTTATGATCAAAATACATTACCTTCGTAAACTCTGTATGGCAAACAAGCCAATGTAATTTGTTTTATTGTCGATTGTTTTCTTACTGTAAGTTGGGGACTCACCTTAATAAGGAATTCCCAAGTGCCATGTATGTGAAGCGGTTGCAGCGACCAAGTGTCACATTACCCTGATTACATGTCATTTAACCCCAGAGATATTCCAGTAGTCTGTCATACAGACCCTGAAGAAAGTATATCTAAGAAAGCCCACGCAAGTCTAGAAAATGTGGCAAGTCTAGATTTCCACAGCTGCTGAAAATGAAGAAAGTCTCAGGGCTCCTATTCATTGTATTATTTTTTTTCACTTTAAGCCTTTTTTCTGTAAAATATGTTCATTTCAGAGACTAGTTGTTAGTCTAATATTCCAGATGAATCTGCCTGGACCCGACAAATCCGTGACTGATTAACAGTATGTTACAATCACGACCTTCGTGGATGCGATGAACGTAATGCTAACACTATAAAGTGTGACTACGTCACCGAATCTTCATACAAACAGTACATTTACAGAAAACGGTTACTGTTAAATGCCAACATGCCACAACATTAGAGACCCACTTTCTGCTTTCCTTATGACAGAGCGCACAAACTGAGGAAATACGGTTCGTCCTTCATTAAACAAGGCATTTCCTTTTTTTATTCAAGCGGTATCATTGTCCAAGTCTGCTTATCGGTTGTAGGAAAAAAGTCATAGGCAAAAAGGTCAGATAGAAAATGCACTATCATCATAACACTATCATCTGCTGATTACATACGCTGAGTGTTGTGACAACTGAAAACCTACAAGTAGAAGATAAGTTACCTATTCTGTCATTTTAAGTCAAATAATTGTTATTAGTGTCAGTATTAGTACAGTAGATTTGTAGTAAAGTTTCAAGTCGGCATGTTGTAACTCACTGGCTTCAATTCTCAGTACACAGCGAAGAAAGACTAAATTCTATCGCTAAAAACTTCTTTCACATATTCGTTTAATTTTTAGAAGGGAAATATACCATCAGTTGAATGGTGTTTGCAAGTAATAGTGATAGTTTTATAACTAAAAATTTGTTGTTAGGGTGTATTTGAGGTGTGTGAAAAATATGACATATCGCCGATCTGCCATTGAAATACTACAGGGCGTTGTTGGAGTGTTTCTAGTTATTGTTCTAAAACATCTTTCACATACACCTTTAATTTTTATGAGGGGAATATACCATCAGGTGAAAGGTTTTTGCAAGTATTAGTGATAGTTTTATAATTTTAAATTTTTTTGTTAGGGTGTATTTGAGGTGAGTGAAAAATATGACATATCACCGATCTGCCATTGAAATACTACAGGGCGTTGTTGGAGTGTTTCTAGTTATTGTTCTAAAACATCTTTCACATACACCTTTAATTTTTATGAGGGGAATATACCATCAGGTGAAAGGTTTTTGCAAGTATTAGTGATAGTTTTATAATTTAAAAAAAATATTTTAGGGTGTATTTGAGGTTTGTGAAAAATATGACATATCACCGATCTGTTCCGATACGCCATTGATGCTTGTGATGCTTGAGTGTTATAGTTCTCAAACTTCTTTCTTTCTTGTTGGTCTTAGTATTTGACAAAACTGGAAAGGTGTTTACAACGCTTTTTGATAGTTCTAAACTTTCTGTTTTTGAGGGCTCTGTGACAGTGTCATTTAACATTCTGTCAATGCCCATGTCATTCCACACGTGCAATAAGATATCTGAATTAGTTACTAATGTGAAAAAATGTCTCAAAGTAGATTTTTAAAAAAAAGGACAGCTGATGTTAACACATGTGTTTTACCGATAGTTTTGCGTTCTTTAACATGTTTGGGGAGGGATGGCCGTGGTGTATCATTTATTCTTTCATTCATTCACATGTGTTCTTTTTCTTTTGTTCTTTTTCTTTATTTCTTTCATTAATTCACATATAATTCTTGCTCTTAATTAATTCATTCAGTCATTGTAAAATTCCGACTGATACAATACACCGGCTGAAGTACTGTTAAACGCAGCCGAAGTTGCGCTGGGAACGAACCAAGTCACTGTGTGCGTTGGAGCATGACGAGGCACACGCTAATTAGTACAAATGGTAAAGAAAGCCAGTATCCCTGGTGGTAGTGACTGACGTTCGTCTTTTTCCAACTTTTGACGCAAAATATTTTGAAGAGTTCTCATACTAAACTTGAGTTTCTGAACATATATGAAGTTGACAGAAATAAATAATTCCGTTTGCATGAAGAAGGGTCCAAGTATGATCGGAGAATCGGAATCTGAGATAAATAAGGGCTTCAGTTAGGGCTTTTGCATCACAGAAAGGACTTTGTCGATGGGAAGATATGGTTCAGGGACTGGGGACGGACTACAAATGTATGATATCACCAATAGGGCTACTTAATGAAAGCTTATGCTTGATGCTAAAGTATGATGAAGAAAGGATCATATTTGCACTCGCCATTAGCTTCAATAACTGAACACCTGGACTTCTTGCACTTGACAAGTATATCACTGAGACATGCCCGAGATGTCCCGACCGTCATCTCGAGATCTGCTGCCGCCAAGCCGCCTCCTGTAGGGGTGTACTGAGTACTCGTGAGTACCGAATTACCTAGGAGACTAGAATAATTCCTCAACCCGTTTCGCTACTATAAAACTTCCTATCCATCGAAATAGAGCTAAGCATTAAGAGCAGACCGTTGTATACGGATTTTATTAAATGCTTTTGTTTTAAATTTACAAACGCGCATAGTTCACGATGCGCATGGAGGTCAGAGAACCAGATTGCCGTATCACTAGCTCCTCAGTTGGGATTCGGTGTCTGCTCTTCATATGTACATTATTACACGCACCAGTACAACAAAGGGTCAGTACGCGAAATGAAACCTGGTTGTCACATTTGAGGATTAGTTCTGGTTGAAACCTAACCAAGTGACGTCACATGTCGCTGATGGTGAATCCCGGCATCGATCAATGGTCGCCTCGCATACATGTCTGTTGGTGTCTGGTGGCTGAGCTCCGTCTCTTAGGTCTTTCACTTTTATCATTTATATACTTCTCCATAAAATCATCATCATCTCTCTCTCTCTCTCTCTCTCTCTCTCTCTCTCTCTCTCTCTCTCTCTCTCTCTCTCTCTCTCTCTCTCTCTCACACACACACCCGCCATATAGCTGGAATATTGCTCAGTAGGGCGTAAAACTAACTCTCTCTCTCTCTCTCTCTCTCTCTCTCTCTCTCTCTCTCTCTCTCTCTCTCTCTCTCTCTCTCTCTCTCTCTCTCACACACACACACACACACACACACACCCCAGCCATATATTATGAAAGGTCCCTTAGCGCTAAGACTGTCATGTGGAAGTTACGACCATCTCTGCGCTAAGATCGCTTTGTACAACGGCACCCTGGACCTTAGGACAAAAAAGAAAGAAACCAAACCAAAATCAGGACAAACAAAAACAACCCTACAAACCGATACCTTGACGAGATAGTCACATTTCACTATTCGCACGACGCAATAGATTCAATCAATGCTGTTATCGGGACGATTCTGTACAACAACAGGAAAGAGAATCTCAACACATACCGCGTTCCAGCGTGTTGGAAATGCCTCTATGCATACACACATTAATTCCTTGAATGGATATTGAGACGTTTTAAGTTGAAATAAAGTATCTGCATATTCATCACTGTGGTTGTTGTCATTCTATTGTATGGTCATTCGATTTCCGGGACATATTGGGGAATTGGACTTTCAAATAGTGCCATGACAATGTTGTTCACTGGGCTATATGGTCTATAGATATGTAATCAAAGACAACCACTGTCAAAATGGTTTCAGCATTGATGTACAAACATTTTCTGTAGAAACACTACAAAATTACTCTGTTCGGGTGTATGGAAGCATAATATGAAATGGTCTTAGTGTCACAGTCTAAAACCTCTATCTACATGAAGGTGTTAAAAAGAGTTTAGGCTGTGGCATCAATACGATTCCACACAGGTGAACATGTGAAGATCCGGGTTAGAATTGATCTTCAGTAACCCATGCTTGTTGTAAGAGGCGACTAACGGGACTGGGTGGTCAGGCTCGCTGACTGGGTTAACACATGTCATCGTATCCCAATTGCGTAGATCGATGCTCATACTGTTGATCACTGGATTGTCTGATCTAGACTCGATTATTTACATATAGCTGGAATATTGTTGAGTGTAGAGTTAAACAAACATAAGAAACTTTGCACATTTTACAAAATTGTTAACCTGCAAGTTCCCGATTACCTTATAGACTTAATTCCACTGAAACTATTTCTTAAAACAATTTGCGTAACAAGTCTAATTTGGCTATTCCAAAGTTTGCAACCACAGTTCTTCAAAAGTCATTTATCTGTGATTGTGCATGTATATGGAATAATCTCTCCTCCACAATAAAATGTACCAATTCATTACCATCATTTAAATTCAAATTAACTGGAAAAAAAATAACATTCCTAAGTATTTCCTATTTGGTGAAAGGAAGATTAATATTCTACACACTAAGTTAAGACATTCATGCAGTTCTTTAAATACTGATCTTTTTCTTGTCAATTTATCTGAAAGTAAAGCTTGCCCTTGTGGTGCTCTGGTGGAAGATGCCCATTATTTTTTTAAATGTCCAAAGTATGTCAGCTGTCGGTTTGATCTGATACAGGGCTTTGAAATTCTAAAAGTTACCTTAGGTATTAACGCCATTCTGTACGGCAGCCTTAGTCTGCCACAAACTATCAATGAAAATATTTTTATTCAAGTCCATAAATTCATTGTACGTAGTCAGCGTTTCAATTAATGTGCAATATGTCTTGACTTGTTCATTGTCCATTACATGAATTTCTCCATGTAATTGTCGGGAGCGGGCTTTAATAGGTTGAATAACTTGTGCCTTATCCCTTTCAATACTGAAAAAAATATGTTCAAGCAAACAAATAAACCACACAGGTGAGCTAAAATGCACGGAACTGCCTTTACCCAGGGGAACTTGGTCACCTCCCACAAAAGATGGCATCTCCCTCTCCAAATCCAACAATCCTACGGGGTACTGAGTTCCAAACAGTCATCTTGGTGCTGTCATTACGACTTAACTATAAAATTGATTACAGGGGTCGTGACAAGAGGATTACTTTGTGGAATAAGGCTCTGGCCTTGCATCCACAATCAGACAAGTCTATGTACCAATCCACCCCTATTCTACCCTGCCACTTCACATGCTGCTCACTCCAACTCTTGTCACATTCAGATTGATCTTTTTATCATTTGGCAAACAGCTTGGGCAACACTTGCAGTGTCTGTGGATTTGAGAGTTTCAACGCGTCACCCTGCAACAAGCTGCAACCTTTCATGAATCTTTTATGTTTTCAAGTAGGATTACAGACACCCTGGCCCTGCAGTGTCATCCAGTGCTGTAACGGTTCTTGAAGTTAGTCGTAATCACTGTTGATATTTTATCAACACATTCAACTCCTCAGTGACAGCACTCTCCGTCTTATGCATAAGACCGTTAGTGTATTTTTTTATGTTTCTCACCTGCAACCTCAGGCAGCAGAATAAATATAAATACACAAACACTGTTTTTAAGTTATTGTGAAACTTATTTTGTGAAGTTTAAAATTTAGATCTCTTATTAATAGTCTTTATATGAATTTATGACGTCCCGTCGCTTTTTATTGGAAGCAATATTTAAATGTATCAAGTTGAAGAAAGATCGAGCTGAGCTGTTTTGGGTTCTTTTGCATTTTTTGAGTGTGCAAGCAAGGGTAAGAGTGTTTTCTCTGTACCACACCATGGCATAAATCTCCACACTGGCAGGGAAAATAAAAGACATAAGAATTTATTGTTATTATAGTTATTATTGAAAGAAATTTCAGGGCAGGCGGGAGATTGGAAACACAGGAACAGTATGGAAGGCCTAATGTGAGGCAAAGTGAAAAGGGGCTAAACATGGCGTTCAAGATTATTGCACTCACTGCGACATGCATGCATGCACAGAGGTTCGAATCACTGTTTGGAGAATAATTTATAAAAATTAGACTTTTGCAATCGTATACTGTTTTTATATGCTATGATTAACATATATTTCAAATTTGAACGAGATCGGCGAAGAAATGAATTTTTAAGAAAATTTTACCGCCACACTCGCATTACATAAAATACATGTAATAAGTGTAGCGGTAGAATTTTCTAAAATATTCAATGAACCCTTGTGCATGCATGTGGATGCTTTTACATGTCTGAACTATTGATGCTTTTGTAGTGCTAGCCCACTGAGATACCATAGTCACAGTTCAACATGGATACTCCACTCACAAACATTAAACTGACTCCCAGCCAACCATGTCCTTCCCTCCAATCAACCCCAATCACAAGACTGGGAAACAAGTACTGTGTTTAACGTATATTGGTATGACATGGTCAGAGAATCGAACAGCCGACCTTGGGATACGATGACATGTGTCGACCAAGTCAGCGAGCCTGACCACCCGATGCCGTTAGCCGCCGGGTTACTGAAGACTATAGGGTTCATAGGTTACTGAAGACTATAGGTTCATAGGTTGCTGAAGACTATAGGTTCATAGGTTGCTGAAGACTATAGGGTTCATAGGTTGCTGAAGACTATAGGGTTCATAGGTTGCTGAAGACTATAGGGTTCATAGGTTGCTGAAGACTATAGGGTTTATAGGTTGCTGAAGACTATAGGGTTCATAGGTTGCTGAAGACTATAGGGTTCATAGGTTGCTGAAGACTATAGGGTTCATAGGTTGCTGAAGACTATAGGGTTCATAGGTTGCTGAAGACTATAGGGTTCATAGGTTGCTGAAGACTATAGGGTTCATAGGTTACTGAAGACTATAGGGTTCATAGGTTGCTGAAGACTATAGGGTTCATAGGTTGCTGAAGACTATAGGGTTCATAGGTTGCTGAAGACTATAGGGTTCATAGGTTGCTGAAGACTATAGGGTTCATAGGTTGCTGAAGACTATAGGGTTCATAGGTTTACTGAAGACTATAGGGTTCATAGGTTGCTGAAGACTATAGGGTTCATAGGTTGCTGAAGACTATAGGGTTCATAGGTTGCTGAAGACTATAGGGTTCATAGGTTGCTGAAGACTATAGGGTTCATAGGTTGCTGAAGACTATACTATAGGAAGACTATAGGGTTCATAGGTTGCTGCTGAAGACTATATAGGTTGGGTTCATAGGTTGCTGAAGACATATAGGGTCCATAGGTTGCTGAAGACTATAGGGTTCATAGGTTGAAGACTAGGTTGCTGAAGACTATAGGGTTCATAGGTTGCTGAAGACTATAGGGTTCATAGGTTGCTGAATAGGGTTCATAGGTTGACTGAAGACTATAGGGTTCATAGGTTGCTGAAGACTATAGGGTTCATAGGTTGCTGAAGACTATAGGGTTCATAGGTTGCTGAAGACTATAGGGACTATAGGGTCCATAGGTTGCTGAAGACTATAGGGTTCATAGGTTGCTGAAGACTATAGGGTTCATAGGTTGCTGAAGACTATAGGGTTCATAGGTTGCTGAAGACTATAGGGTTCATAGGTTGCTGAAGACTATAGGGTTCATAGGTTGCTGAAGACTATAGGGTTCATAGGTTGCTGAAGACTATAGGGTTCATAGGTTGCTGAAGACTATAGGGTTCATAGGTTACTGAAGACTATAGGGTTCATAGGTTGCTGAAGACTATAGGGTTCATAGGTTACTGAAGACTATAGGGTTCATAGGTTGCTGAAGACTATAGGGTTCATAGGTTGCTGAAGACTATAGGGTTCATAGGTTGCTGAAGACTATAGGGTTCATAGGTTGCTGAAGACTATAGGGTTCATAGGTTACTGAAGACTATAGGGTTCATAGGTTGCTGAAGACTATAGGGTTCATAGGTTACTGAAGACTACTTCAAACCAGGCACTTTCTAAACTTTTTTCTAGTATGGTTACGGATACATGGCCTCTATCGACTTAAAACCACGGGATATTTATCCCAACACACAAGACATGTACTTAGAAGTGATGAAATTCAATTGTTAAATTGAATCCCACAACGGACATTTTTTATAAAAATAGCAGTAACGTTGGAAAAATAATGCAAAAGTTCCACAACTTGCTAACGCGAACTTCACACTGACAACACTATTTGAACAGAAGAAGTCAGTAACGAGTGTGACGGCCATGCAATGGCTTATCATGGAAACGAAAACCTGTCGGAACACTCTAACTTGATGTCGTCGCCATTGGTCAACGAGTGCTTGCTCAAGTTCTTGCAAGATATGGGGTTGAGTCATCTGCTGTCGTACCTGTCTTCCCAGCTCTTCCTGAATGTGTTCGATCGGGTTCAAGTCGGGGGGAACGGGAAGGCCAGACCATGACATCATCGGCGTTATGTAAAAAATTGCTCGTCGGAATTGCAGTATTGAGCGTAGGATAGTCATGTTGAAATATGAGTCTAGGACCATGTAGCTGCATACATGAATGGCAGAAATATTGGGGTCTAAACTTGCTCCCGATAGTGCATGGCATTAAATTTTCTCTGGACGACACTTGAGATCGTCGACCGGCGGCAGAAACTGCTCCCTAAATCTTTACGCTGGTCCCTTCAAATCAGTCAACCCCACGAACACAACACATTCGTAAAGGAGCAATGTAAAGCGTGAATCATCACTGAACACAACCCTGTTCATGGCATGTCTACGTCCCTTTCGTAAGCGTTGGGCACTATGAAACTGCGTCAGGATAGGTCCCGTGTATGGTCTAGCTAGCTCGGATACCTGCGGTGCTCAGTCGATTCCTGATGGTATGTGCTGACAAGCTACCTCAGAAAAAACCCTGTCTGAGTGAGTGAGTGAGTTTAGTTTTACGCCACACTCAGCAGTATTCCAGCTATATGGCGGCGGTCTGTTAATAATCGAGCCTGGACCAGACAATCCAGTGATCAACAACATGAGCATCGATCTGCGCAATGGGGAACTGATAACATGTGTCAACCAAGCCAGCGAGCCTGACCTTCCGACCCCGTTAGTAGCCTCTTACGACAAGCATGGGTTACTGAAGTCCCGTTCTTACCCGGACCTTCGCGGGTTACCTGTCTGAGAGTGGATGTTGCAGTCACAAGTTTGTTGCGGAGATGTCATACAATGATCTGTATGTCATCTTGCTATAAAGTCACGCGTCTCGTCTCGCAGGAACCTTGGTCAATCTGCAAAAGTGCCCGTCAGTTCCACGCTCGTGCACAGACTGTATTGCCTGACTACAGTCCAGGGTGCCGTTGTAAAAAGAAATATTCTGAACACCTGTACCCTGGGATCGATGCTCATACTTTTGATCACTGGATTGTCTAGTCCAGACTCGATTATTTACAGACCACCACCATATAGCTGGAATATTGCTGGGTGTGTAAAACTAAACTCACTTACCAGTTCCCAGGGCTCACGCAAATGCTGCAACGGATTATCCAGTAATATGTTTACCCATGGCATGTTCACGTTGCTGATGTGAATCGTTGCATAATCGCTCTTTTATTTAACCTTGCAATTTACATAAGTTGTCTTCGTATACACATACAATCGTTAATGACTCATTGCACAGTTCTCGATTGTCGCTCAGTTACTAATTTTGTTAAGTATATATCTTGAGTGGTGAACATGCAAACATTTCTTGCAACTCTAGCCAGCTGGGTACTCTGACAGTTGTGCTGGCACATTGTCTCAACAGAACTACCACGAACCAAGTGTTTCAATCCCTACCCATTATAGCCCTGGTTCCAGCAAGCTGTCTCAGCTATAGGACGATCCTTAGGTGAAAGCCGCTTGCGACAGCTTATTTTGTCATACCACGTGTCTGCTTATGTGGGAGGACTGACTGACTGAGTATGGTTTTACACCAGAAATGGGCTTCACACATTGTACCCATGTGGGGATTCGAACCCGGGTCTTCGGCGTGACGAGCCAACGCTTTAACCACTAGGCTACCCCACCGCCCCTTATGTGGGAGGAAGGCTCAAAGTGATGAAAATGCTAGAACTTTACTTGGATGAAACCAAGCAGTAGATAGTAGATAGGGACAGTGGGGATCTCGTTAATCCATTCATGCGCGTCACTAATTAGATGACGAGGCATTTGGCTACCTTAAGAGAGTCATAGTTACTCCTGCCATTTACCCGCGCTTGATTGAATTTCTTCACTTTGACATGACTGAGTTTGGTTTTACGCCGCTTTTAGCAATATTCCAGCAATATCACGGTGGGTGACACCAGAAATGGGCTTCACACATTGTACCCATGTGGGGAATCGAACCCGGGTCTCCGGCGTGACGAGCGAACGCTTTAACCACTAGGCTACCCCACCGGCCCTTCCCTGCATGAGGTGGATCACAACAGACTGAGAACAGTGACAGCCATGTGATGGCTTTGTGGAAGCATCAGACTTCACCTCTCATCGGTGTCAACAACAACAATGCATGACTTCATACAAGGACAAATCTACCCTTAGGCAATCAGTACGCATTCAAGTTTTCATTCTCAACTCCCTTGGAAACATACAAGCCAAGCTACCTTGTCAAACTGATGGAAACTGTGGTCTCTCCGTAATAAAGGAACAGAAATGACAGTGTTAACATATTTAATGACGAAATAAATGAAGCGATACACTGGACAACCTCAATCATCAAAAGACATGATGTCTGCTATAGTATAGATCAAAGTGCGCATAAAACTGACAATGTACAGTTGCAGTATGTACACATAAGTTCCAGTCACGTCGCCATGACAACAAATATACAGAAAAATCAGCTTGCAACCTAAGCGTTACTTTTTAAATGTTCCACTTATGGATTATCAGCTACTGCCATTAACATTTTTCAGACACCTTACATGCCAAGCTGTCATGTCTGTGTTCACTTTGCAAATTGGACACAGAATCTCTAACATCCCCTCAAATTCAAATTCCTCCTTCTGATCCTACACCTCATGCCAATCAAATTTGAAATTATACACCGAGATGATTTTTTAATCTCTTCATTTAAATGGCTTTAATAAACATGAGGCAAATGACCTACTCTCAACGTTGTGTGCATGGTCTATTCAATATTGATTACAGACTTCATTATAACAATCACAGTCTGTCTTGAGATCTCTGAATGCTTCAAAAAGCGTGTCAATATTCAGCAAAACACTTCCAATAGCAGAACTAACAGACAGTGCTGAATGGACCAGCACCCTCCTGAGAGCATCAAGCAGATTTTACTGTAGCTTCAGTCACTTGGAGACGCCTTGTTACCAGGAATGCAGTAGCAGTAACAAACATGGACAGTGGTAAATTATCCGATAAGTAGGTAAGCAGATATAAATGTAGTTAATGTGTGATCACTGCACGACCAGCATCAATAAAGAGAAATGAGTCCTGTTTCACAAAGCAAGTGTACACTTACGACAATAACAGCGCCATGATCGCTTTGTAAACAGGGCCTTGGTCAGTATCGAACTCAGCAATCTATCAATTATTGGCTTACATAACACATAATTTGTAACAATTGTTATAAGCAATGGCACACACAAACATACTACCAGAAATAGATTAGATCAGATGTTGCATGATAAAAATCTTTTCAAATGTGAAAAAGATTGTCAGACTAACAAGATAAGGTGGGTCATAGTATTTGAGCTATCTTTTGTCTGTTGAAGCAGTGTCTGGATCGACATATTGTACAGTTTAATACATACCATTACCAAAATGTATATAGCACATGGGACAATACTATTTGGGCCAGAAAACAGGGTTTCATGAGTTATCTCCCTTTACAAAATGTACCCAACCAGCTGTTCTCTTCAACATGTTGTTACCAATGTGAACACAACTTAGCCCTACTTACTGAATAGCCTTAGTAATATCAACTGAACAGAGTAGTGCTGTCATATTTACAACATTAGATAAACAGAAAGTTGCAGCGATACATTAGTCATGTTTTCAATATCGAAGTGTCTGTTTTGAAAACTGATCTTCAAAAACAGAATACTACAACACATAATGAAACCCACTTTCTAATGGAAAAGTGACGTTTGAAATAAATATACAACATTTCATATTCCAGCCTGATATCAAACATCAATCAAAGACACAATTAATTATTAAGACACAGTGTATAAACTCATAATTTGTACCACCATTTCATAGGAACACTTCACAAGAACTTCTAGTTTCACACTGATAACTTAAAGTTAGTAACAGGGTTTGACACTCACTGATTTCTCCCACTTGCCAAGAGGGCAAGTAGAAAAGTTAAACTACTTGCCCATCACAGATACTGCTTGCCCCATGTTACTCATGGTATAGAAAGAACTAGACAAACAAAACACAGCAAGTGAAGAGTTTTAATGAATGAATTGAAGTTAGAAGTTGAAAAAATATGTACTTGCCACTCGGGCAAGCCTTTTAGCAATTTTACTTGCCCTGATTAATTAGTACTTGCCACGGGCAAGCGGACAAGCATGAGTGTCGAACCCTGTAGTATGCATTTTTAATAACAGATATTTCTGATAAGTGATATAATCTTTTGTGCTGGAATTGAGGCCATGTCTTAATTATTCTGCAATGACTATAATATATAAGTTACTGTATTGTTGAAATCTGCCATGTATCTATCCAAGGCTAAGATTAACATTATTTGATGTATCTACACTTTACTGACAAATAAATAGTCATGTGGATCATATCACATGTATCAAACATAAGTTGTACAGCAAATACAATATATTATGTATACACAATTTATTACTTGTGAGTATGCTATATGTAACTTCGTACATTTTATTCAATATTTCTCTAAAACTAATAAATATTGTTTACAAAGAACCAGAAGTTGAGAATTCACAAAATATCACATGTCTATCAAGTTGATATAGACTACTAGATCCATCTACAGAGAATGTCATCAATACCATGTGTTACCTACAATACCAAATCCTACACCCATATATAGTCATCACATAGAACAGCAGCACACATAATATACAACTCAAAACAAGTTAAGAAACACCTGATTAGAGTGTCATGGCATGTGTTAAACTTATTTTGAGTTGTATACAATGAGATATAAGACTGAGGAATAACTGCTCGGCTGGAATATTTTACAACTCAGTGGCCACGATGCTGAACGCAACTGAGTATTTCTTAACTATTGCATCTTATAGTAATATTCATCACTGCTATTGACAAGAGTGCTGTGTGTGCATATTTATTACAATAATGGTCCAACATAACTACTTGTCTGCTAATTGAGGACATGAAACATGGTGAGGACTAGTGGTTTTCGATAACTTACACCGATAGCCCTTGCGTTGAAAATTTGGAAAATCTTTCTTTTTTTCTCTCCCAAAACGTAGAAGTATCACATGCAAGTCCCAGAAAGTTGTTGACCAGTTGGATTTAGTATTTTGTCTTGGCCATCCCATATACTCTAGCACTAGATCTGGAGGCGTGAGGGTAGAAATCACACTGAAATTGACAGCAGTTGACAAACCCCTTCACAATGTTAAACATGCATACTGTAGAAATGAGGTAAGAAGTACAAAAATCTCTAAACCAAAACACTCAATTCACAATCAATTGAAAATATGGAATAACTGACATCTTTGATATGGAAAGCACTAAATTCTAACATGAACAAAGACAGTATATTAATAATTTGATTAACATCATCATACAGCACAAAATCATGTTAAAATACTGTGTGCTTTTGAGTAATCTTAGAATCTATTAAAGTATATTCCTAACATGACTTACCCTAGTTGTCATTCTAGTAGTATCATCGTGAACCCATGTGGAGCCATTCAAGCACAAAGAACAGAAGGTTACATGATCTATTGTTTAGCAATTGTCCACCTACTATGACGTAATACAAAACAGAAAAACCGAACCCAGACATATTCTGACATTTCCACACCACAACGCAGTCCTCCGATGTCAAACATACAACACATTACCAAGGCTACCTTTTTCTTGAAATAAGGACATTATTTGGTCGTTCAGTTTAATTTGTAAATAACATAACTTTATAATCTGCATTAAGGCTGAAACAATTCACGGGTCTACTTGTTCATTTTTCTGTTTCAAACCTTGATGACAGGTTCAATCTGCATCCATACATATAATTTCCAAATTCATTCAAAATATTTGCATATATGATGCACAAACAGGCAATGGCCAACATTTCTAATTACATATTGGCCTACAGATAACTTGAACATTTGACATCAAAATTAGGTATTTATCAACACATTTCCCTTCTTTCAAATTAGGAATGGATTCATGACATGATACTGTGCTAACTGTGTTATGATCATGATATATACTGTATCATGAACAGTGTAGTGTTTCAGCCTAAATCTGTATCTGTTCCCGAACTGGGTTGATAGGACTATATACAGGTTGAAAGTGCTTGATACTGAACCAAAGCAGCAACACATATGAGCTATATTTCTTTGTTCAGCTTTACACTGCAGTGAGGCTCATGAGCTCATGAAACAACAGTCATCTCAAAAAAACACTGGACAGACAAGGAGAAGTAGAGCTGTCACTGCCGACGTCGATGATGTGGCCAGCTGTCGAGGAAGCAGTCGCTGGTGTTGTCAGCAACTCGGCAGTGACCGTGCGTCATGTGACAGCGGTAGACTGTCCTCGGAATACTTAGTCACTTCTCATACAAATCCAATCGTTCACTATCAAACCTTGACTGCAGTCACTCATACATAGTCTGGTCTGTGGGTGTCCATCTTTAATGACCAGACTTGGAATGCTGGATTAGCCACTGCAATGTTATGTCTGAAACAAACAATCAGGAAAGATATTCTTCACATATTCATCAAGAGGTGATGGGGTAGCCTAGTGGCTAAAACGTTTGCTCGTCACGCCAAAGACTGGGGTTTAAATCCTCACATGGGTACAATGTGTGAAGCCCATTTCTGGATCATGTTTCAGTTTGGTGAACTAAATACAGAGGTCAAAAAATAAGTAAAACACAAAACGAGAAGAAAAAGAAAAGAAAATGTAGGTTTCTACGTAAGGTATTTCGAATAACCAAATGATATGTAAATAGTTTGCGAACTGGTGTGCAAACATCACATTTCAAAATGGCTGCCATGTTTGATATTGGACCAGTATTCTCCTAGTGTAAGAGTGGTGACTTATTAACAAGGTTGCATGCTGAGAAGCATGTTGGTATTATGAAGGTAGTAATACTTCTGTGAATCATTGATGTCCTTACCTATATTTTCCTTTTCTTTGCAAGATATTGAGTAACAACAGATTTCTCTATCTTGGATTGCCGACAGATTCCTGCAAGTGAAAACGATCATTAGAAGCAGTTTGCAAAGTATCTGCCAGTATATGATAGAGATTCAGCCTAACACACTAAATACATCTGCAAGAGTCAGAGAATCAGTTAAATTAGGGACTGACCTTTATGTTAGTTCACATTTTACAGATCAATAAAGGATTTACATAGGAGATAGGGTAAAGGGAGGTAACTCTTATGAATTAGAAACCAAAGCCACCTATAGTTTTAATGGCCATCCATTCCATAGAACAGATTTCTTTTGTGTCAGCATGTGTTTCAAAATTGAATTTCTTGCAAACTTGATGATAATCAATGGGACTGGTCACCATGTTTATACTGCCAACCCAACATTGAGGCTGGTTTGTAGCTGATTGGACCTAGTAGCGTACCCACTCAAATTGGCAAATTGAAATCAAGGGCAGGTAATTTGATATTGTGAGAGCCATGAGAATAGATCCAGGGGTTAGTGTAGACTTACTGAACTGTAACCTTTGGATATATATATGATGGCATCTGGAACAACCTTCTACAAACAAAATACCAGTAAAATGCTAACAGAATGATTCCCAACTTGAAGTCCACTGGCAATCTGTGAGCACAAACTATGGATTACGGTTTATAAGACTTCACTGTATGTATTATTCAGAAAATATGCATGAGAATATTGTGCATCACAAGTTTGGTGCTGTTGCAGACAGAAGTAGTATTTCTAGCAATATCTGCTACTTACATCCTCTCAATGAGTTCCTTCTCATCTAATGCCCCTGCAAGATCCCGCTTGTTGCCCAACACCAGTACTGGGATGCCCTGCAGTTGGGGTTTGTCTAGCAGGTTGTGCAGCTCGTTCCGGGAAGCCTCCAGCTTGTCATGATCCGCAGCATCCACCATGTACCTGTACCAACAACATAGCTGTAGAAGCCTCATGACATGTATCCTTAGCAACAACATACCAGGTAACTGTAGCAACAATATACCATCTACTTTAAGCACTAACATACCTGGTATCTGTAGAACCAACATACCATCTACCTATAGCAATGTACCAGGTAACTGTAGCAAAAAGGTACCACATACCTTTAGCAACAACATACCAGGTAACTGTAACAACAACATACCAGGTAACTGTCACAACAACATACCTGGTAACTGTAACTGTAGCAACAATATACCATCTACCATGTAACTAAGCAACAACATACCTGGTATCTGTAGAACCAACATACCATCTACCTATAGCAACGTACCAGGTAACTGTAGCAAAAAGGTACCACATACCTTTAGCAACAACATACCAGGTAACTGTAACAACAACATACCTGGTAACTGTAGCAACAATATACCATCTACTTTAAGCACTAACATACCTGGTATCTGTAGAACCAACATACCATCTACCTATAGCAACGTACCAGGTAACAAGCAAAAAGGTACCACATACCTTTAGCAACAACATACCAGGTAACTGTAGCAACAACATACCAGGTAACTGCAACAACAACATACCAGGTAACTGTAGCAGCAACATACCATGTGCCTTTAGCAACAACATACCAGGAAACATAGCTGAAAGTATTAACCACACACAAAACAGTTGTGGTCTATTGATCATAATTATTGATAAACACACCATCAACCAGTACTTGACACTCACACAATGGCATTGACACCTCTGCAGTATCTCTCCCACATACTTCGGAATCTGGGCTGGCCACCAATATCCCACAACTGTGAAGGAATAAAACAATATGATCATTGCATGCATTAAGTCATTCATGAAGTGTAAAAACATTTTCTACCAACATCTCAGTTTGGTTTAACATTTTTAAAAATGATTTCCATTATATTGCCACATGTGAACACAATCATATTGCAAGAAAGCTCATTGCGATGCAGGTCTTGGGAATACGACGGCCATATTCTCACAGCATATGAGCAAGTATGGTTTTGTGCCGCTTTTAGCAATATTCCAGCAATATCACGGCGGGGGACACCAGAAATGGGTTTAACACATTGTACCCATGTGGGGAATCAAACATGGGTCTTCGACGTGACAAGCCAACGCTTTAACCACAAGGCTACCCCACCGCCCCTCACACTCACAGAATATGAACTTTATGTGGAAGGAAAGCCTGAAGTGATAAAGCCATGAATGTCTACCACTTGGTGAAACCACAACCATGGGTTTGTTGTTGACATATCTAAAATCACTGGGCATCCAAGATTTGAACCCACATGTCCAAAGGACGCAACTCTGCACAGTGAGCAGGAGTGTTTGAGGTGACCATGAAACCTGTGCTTCCACCATTTTGATGAAACCAGTCGGACATGAAAGGGAAGTAACTCTTTCAAATGGTTACCATCACCCCCACATTAACAAACAAAAACATTTTCACAATAACCATTTATCTGAGGACAGAAATATGAAAGACAAAATAACTTGAAACTAAGCTGAGGGCATATGAATTCGCAGCTGTATAAAACAAAGCACACAGGAAATGTCCATACACAACAACAAAAGGATCTGCTTAATTACCTTGATTGTGACGTTCCCTTTGGTAATCTTCCTCATGTTAAAACCAACTGTGGGAATCATGTCTTCACTGAACTGGCCTGACTGCAAACATGAGTCAGTCACAAATTAGTAACAGTGAACACAGTCCAATACTTATAACAATATTGCCACTGCTTTCTCTAAGTGTCCATCTTCAACATGTTCAACCAAGATGTTTCACTTCGCTGAAACATTTCCCTTATGTTAGACATGTTGCTGGTAGAAAACAAAAACACTCTTAACTAATTGTTTCCAGATTAAACTTATTTCAAACAAGGAAGAGATTAAAAAGTGTCCTTTAATGGTAACTATGATGACATGAATAATGACTACAGTGAGGCTCACATTTTTCATGTTGGATATTTACATACAAATTGACAGCGGTTGAAAATAGATCATGGAAAAAGGACATGGTTACTCTCTACACATCTCCTCAGTGACATGGGCATCTTAAGTGTGGAGTAACCTAATGTTGTTATTTTCAGCACAAAGAGAAACAAATTAATCCGAGATAATTACATAGTGTGTGCATTAGTGCTGGAGCGATTAATCGTAGGATCGGTAAATCGTTCGATCTAAGTCAAAATAAACAACTGTCGATTACAAATAAACTGCGGATCGATAATCAGAAATAATCATTATTTGGATGCACATACATTAAAACTTTTTATTCTACATTGTCATGTTTTCTTATACTGAACACTCTGGTAGTCATTGCTTGTTTACCACTTAAACGGAAGCTGTGTACTACACAAGTGAGCATGCCTCCCCTGTCAGCCAATGGTAATGCCAGATATATTTAGATTGGGGTGTCCTATT
Source organism: Haliotis rubra (assembly GCF_003918875.1). Taxonomy (NCBI): domain Eukaryota; kingdom Metazoa; phylum Mollusca; class Gastropoda; order Lepetellida; family Haliotidae; genus Haliotis; species Haliotis rubra. The sequence goes on along the minus strand of NW_025766983.1, from coordinate 834,512 downwards.
CCGTCATTGAAATACTATGAGTTGTAAAGTGGTTTATAGAAATTATTTAATATTCATGAGCAAACTCTGCAAAACTCATTCGTCCAATCATGCAACAAAACGTCACATTACGACCCCGATGTTACAAGTTAGCTACTTTCTAATTGTCTGAAAGAGGGAATTCCTTGAGTTGCATTTGCATACAAACACGTGACTTACTTAAAATAGAGCTATTTTCAGTTTCATGAATTCTCTTAAACTTTTGATACAGTGGTTGATTATAATACTTCCCAGAATAAAGTTTGTGTTTCAACCTTAAGGAAATATCTTTGTTCACTCTTCAACATAAACAAAAAGTTTTTAAAAAATGGCATGCCATGAAAATATATCTACCAGCGAGGTCACATGACTAGTAGCATGATCTTGTAAGGTGGGAGGTCAACTAAGCAGACGAAACATTAATGGCATCTTTGGAGTAAAGATTTAGGATTTTTGTGCATTTCATTATGAGGTAGATATTGCATTAGGGATCCCTGAGTTAAAATTAATGTCTTGTGTTTTTTTTATACTGTTGACTACGCATGGAAACGAACGAAAGCTGGGATTGCCTTGTTGTCATTCAGATGCTTCTCATGGATTTTCTCGCATTTTTGTGCAATAAACGGGAATTGTAATGGGCGATCAAAAACATATAACGATCGGAAACGTAACACGATAGGATACTTGATGATCCAAAGACGCTGCAAATGTAAGTAACTTGCTAGCATTAACAATTGACAAGTGCTGACAACATCCCGGAAGTTAGTTCGCTAACGTAGGTATTTGACTATGAAATGACAGTCCAAACGATTATAAACGAGCGATTATCGATCTGACAAAATGTAACGATAACCAGCTCTAGTGTGCATTCTACTAAATCTAGTGAAGATTTCTAAAGATGCTCCTAAATGGAGTTTAGATTAAATTGGATTTATTTGTTGAAAGAGTTAAGGTAGCTAATGTTACCCTAACTCACAACTAACTTAAGAGATTACAAGTGTCTGACCAACCTCAAGCATCACCAAGCATTGTGATGCTGTTTGCTAGGAACAGGGGTGACAACCCCTAAAGGGAATGACTTCTGCTCATTCGTTGGTTTCACATTACTTTTCAACTCGCTGTCCGCATGCGCAGAGCGTGTGAAATCTATCTACTGGCATGCTTCCGGTTTGGTCGTATTTTTATCGATAGCATAAACACTCCAAAGAAAACAAATATATAGTTTTATGTCGAATACAACTGATCCCAGTTGATTTATGAAACAGAGGCCGGGATTAGTTAAATAAATAGCTTAAGTTATGTTAACAAGCTCTTGTATAAAGACATCTCACCACCACCGTCCTTCCCGCAGATCCCCTTCTCACAACTAAACAATCACATCTCTGATGGAGTTGCAACCAAAATAGGACATCAATTATTGAAAAGCAGAGGCAAATGGTAGTATGTACTCAGCTATGAACAGTTGTCACAACGTAAATAATTTTCATACCAACTTTTATTTAGCGTACATTTACACTATCGATAAACATACGACCAAACCGGAAGCATGCCAGTGGATATTTTTCACACGCTCTGCGCATGCGGACAGCGAGTTGAAAAGTAATGTGAAACCGACGAATAACCCTTTCATCCACGCTTGACCTGAACACTTACTCTGGCCAGAAACATGTGTAACATTTGTTTGGTCCCCATCATATTAATGGATTTCATATATGATTTCTTGATACCTCCAGGTAGGGATTATCTGGAAAATCTCTTACAAACAACAGGTGAAGCATATTTAATCTCAGATTACCAGACTCTGGCACATGATCAAACGTCATTCTCTGATGGGTAATTAGGAATTGGAATTGGTATAAGCTATAGGCTAAATAGACTCATGCCTATTTAAACCACCTGTCTGGACACTTGAATAATACTAGTCTAATGGTATCTATATGACACTGAGACACATACCCCGGTAGTCCTACAGTCTTGAAGCAGTTTGGGTAACTTGGTTAACATGAGATTCCATCATATAAACAGAGCATAGCACATTTACAGAATGAAGCTAAACACAAGCAGAATAGTAGATTCTGTTAGTATTTGTATGTCTTTGATGTGATTACCGGTAAACCTCAGAATTGAATGTCAAAACAATATATAAACATCAAAAACTGGAAATCACCAATAAACAGGCGTATTACTTGAAAATATGGCAAGTGACAGTCTCATAACCAGGCCTACATTTCAACACACATGTAGTATTCATGAACTTTGTCAACTAAAAATTGCATTAACCTAAGAATCTGTAAGATAGAATGTTGCTATGTGTGTGTGGATGGTGAAATCCCTAAATTCTGTTATCAAGCAAAGTGACTAAATATGGCACGTAAACAAATTAGAAACTGTTACTAAGGAAGAAGATTGATAACTTTATTAATACTATGTCTGAATCAGCATATCCATTATCATACACACTTAAGCCTAGTAACTGCACTGTTGCACTAAATTCTGAATGAATTCGACCCTAACTAATTCTAACTATTTACTTAATGAATGCTTGCAAGTTTCGAGCAAATATTATCGACAAATTTATTTCGACAAACCATATGACTGTGAGTCACTGAAAAATCAAATGTTGGAAAATGAATGAACAAAGGAACTGACAGTCGCGGTGTCATAATTAAATATCCATTACAAAGTCGGATTTCGCTTCCCTGTCCACGTTTAAGTGCCCCAATCGTGATAACACGAAATAGTTCACTTTAAATTCCTAAAACGTCGGTGAAGAACAATCCACACGAGGAAGTGACGTGCTGATTTGCTAGTAGGCGGTTTCTATCACGCTCGCTGCCATCGGGACTCACAGCTGACTCCAACTTACCGCTATTACGTTTACAAATGTAGTTTTACCAGAATACTGTAAGCCTACAAGTGTAAGTTCCATCTCCTCTTTCCAGAAGAGACTTTTGAACCAGTCCAATATCTTTTGAATCATAGCAAACATGGTGATAAACAAGATATTCCAAGTGACAGTCAAATGAACGCCTCTCGATTTTTCCTAAACCGGAAAGACACACAGTTCGCTATACATCACATGACACACACTGGGGCCAAAGGTCAATTCCCTGAGATATTTTCATGAAAACTTATTTTTGTCACAGAATTTCGAGATTGGCATAAATGAATAAAAAATGAGTTACTATGAGTTACTATCGGGTTACTATTGAGTATAAACAAAATATTATTTGTCATGATCGGGTGGTCTGTCGGGTCGGTAAAATCAAATATAAACTGGATAAAAATATAAATAAAATAAACCGATATCTGACATGCGATTCTCCAGATGAAAACAGGGACAGGTGTAATTTTCATATTAATTTATCTGTGGTACCTATTAGTGGGGATTGCATAAAGTCGGCCGGACCAAGAATGGTCAATGCTATTATCGGCTAATTACTCCATTATGAGACAGCGATGCCAACATTTCACTGATGCAGTAATGACACATGATATTAATGAAAAACTACATGCAACAAAATAAAGCATAACAAGTAACTGAGAGCTTGAAACTCAGGATTCCCTTATTTTCATACACGCCGATGCCGTTTAAGCTGTAACCTTAAAATCCGTTCAACAGAGAATATTTATATTTTATGGTCATCGATATATGTATCATATGTTGTGGTACGTCATGGCACAAATCATTTGACACACATTTCTACCCTGCCTTCAATCTTGGCGCTCACGCATGCACGCACGTGCGCATGTGCGTACCTTATGAAAGCAAACTGTATATGTTAATCACAGTTAATACGATAGTGTCATCTACATCGCAACAGAAGTTCTCTTAATTATTAAAGTATGTAGAATACATTTAGGGAAGTAGTATCCACTTTACTCGTCAGTCACATGATAATATTTACGGTCATCCCGGTAGCACCTGACTGACAACAGCTGACAGCCTACACTTCCAGCGGTGCAGCCATGGAGAAGTTGTCTGTGGTCGTCGTCCTCTCTATCCTTGTAGCAGTGTATGCTGATACCCCAGCTAACTGTACATACGAAGATGTGAGAGGAACATGGGTATTTTCCGTTGGATACAGAGGATACAATCGCACGGTAGACTGTTCCTCTTTTTGTAAGTTCATTTTTAATAATGCCGATCTATGTGAGAAGTTTAATTTCCCTCCCTCTGTCTTCAGTGAAAGAAGAAGTACCATTCAGAATGTTTAGCGTTCTCACAATCAGTTCTTTGATTTTTAGTTTTAGATTCAAAATTTCAAAAATATATATTTAACAATTCGTCACTAAGCTTGTCTTTGTCTTGAAGATTTAAAAACCAAAAAGAAAGTTGTCTACATGTTATCAAATCATGAACAACAGGCATTCATTGAGAAAATGTGTCAGATCTCCTGCCTACAAGTTTGAGTGGCATCAGGTAGGATAACTCAAGTTGTAAGTGTTTTCTAATGCTTGGATCCAAAGGTTACAATTTTAACAATTGTTACAGTTGGTTAGGGGCGGACATTTTACTTTGTGTTTAATTCTTCTACAGCAACTGGTGAAGAGACTTATGAAGTGACCTTTGACTTTCCTGCCTTGGCTGTTGACCAGTATGGTAATGACGGATTCTGGACTCTCATTTATAACCAGGTATACACTCACATATCATATGTAAACTGTATGTAATCTATGTAAACACATGATTACTGCCTTTGAAATCTCAACCTATATTTCCACAATCAGTGCACAGGATAAATACCACGTAATGATTGTCAGTACTTACTAGTAACTTTCAAAGTAAAAAAAACATTTCTAAATCTGCTTGAAATTATATGTGTATTTATTTATATTATTTCAGGGGTTTGAATTTGTCATTGCTGGAAGAAAATATTTTGTTTTCTCAAAATATGAAACCTCTGGGTCGAAAGTCACCAGCATCTGTGATCAGACGATGCCAGGGTGGTCACATGACGTGTTTGACAGAAACTGGTCTTGCATCATTGGCAAGAAGAGTACCCCTGTCCCACGCAAGACCTATGAAGACCCACTTGCAACACGGTAAAACATTGTGTCCTCATGGACATGCTATTATCTCTCGGTGACCTCAAACAGGGATGTGACATTACTGACCCACTATCATTCAGTGAATCCAAGCAGTAGTGCAGTGATGTGATGTACCTGTCATACTATGTTTCAGTGGCCATCAACAGCTTCATGGCAAGAGAACTTGATCTACCAACTTGATACTTTCGAGCATACCTACTCATAAATGCTTGACTGAAATGAAATGTCCAAAACAAATAAGGAAATACAGAAAAAAAACTGAAACATAAATTGCCAGTGGGGATTTCCCGTTGGTTTAAATGGCTTCCCAGTTTTTGACAAGCTAGTTGTTTCAATGATTGGATAGGGAATTATTAATTGTGCTACAGATTTTTCTGTCTGCTCATCATTTCCACATTGTATGTAAGTTTTTGTCTTATCAGTACAAAGAATGAAGATATTTTATTAGGGGATTAATCAGTGTCAGGCATTCAATGGGTGGAATAATAACGACAGCAGGTAATCTTCCCAACAGGAAGTCATGAAAAGAATAGGGATATTATTTTTTTGTTCTTGCTTCTATAAGTCACCTGAAGCAGATGTGCAGACATTTTTCAGTGCCCCATTATTGTGCCTAATCTTACAGTGACCTGAAGCAGAAGTACAGGAATGACCTTGACCTCATCAACAAGATCAACAGCATGCAGTCATCATGGAAGGCACAGGCGTACAAGGATCAGGAACAGTATACTGTAGAGGAGATGATCAACAGAGCTGGAGGCCCTCGATCAAGGATTCTATCGTATGTATATCAAGTTGAACTGTAACATGGATGATCAGTCTGCATCATTAGTATCATATTTCAGATTTCAAAGTAACTATAATATTAAATGTATATCTGTCATATACATGTGTGTAAAGGATCATATTTCCTGTGTGAACACCTGATTGAAATCAAAGCTGTGAAGCTGGTTACAGTCACATGACGCACTGACATGTATGATGATCTGATGGGAATATCTGCTGCCTCATGATGATGGGAACACATGATCTGCTGCCTCATCATCACTTCCCTATCCAGAGTCCCAGGGTTTCGGGGAGGCGGGGTAGCCTAATGGTTAAATTGTTCGCTCATCACACTGAAGGCCCCGGCTTGATTCCCCACTTGGATACAATGTGTGAAGCCCATTTCTGTGATATTGCTGGAATATTGGTAAAGCGGTAAAAAACCTACTCACTCACTCAATTCCAAATATCACACTGTCAGTTCAACTTGCTGCATAGGCTTGTTATAGTTTTCATTTTTGATGAGTGTACACACCTATACAGATTTGATAAACTAAATAAAAATATCCTATCCTATATCACTTTGCTGGAGTGTGCCTCATTTCGTTGTTTCTAGCCATAATCGTGACATGTATGAGAGTGGTGGGGTAGCCTTGTGGTTTAATCGTTCATTAACCATGCTGATATCCCGGGTTTGATTCCTGAAATGGTTGCTGTGTGTGGAGACCAGTTCTTCTATCTTCCATTGTAATATTGCAGGAATATTGCAGCATAAAACCATATTGATTCACTTGACATGTAATTGTTTGCTGATTGCGTCTTAGGAGACCTCATCCTGCCCCAGTGACTGAGGCTGTAGCAAGACAGGCAGGACGCCTGCCAGACTCCTTCGACTGGCGTAACGTGGGCGGCGTTAACTATGTCTCCCCCATCAGAAACCAAGGTGAGAATGTTCATTTGTATCATGTATGTGGCATAAGCATTGTTGGACATGCTTTGGCATATTTTAAAAAAGTAATTATATTTCCCCTGTATATTGCTGACATGTTTCATAATACAATTGTCACAGTCAGGAGTTAATACATGATACAGATTTTCATAATTCACAGGTTGGGTTGTAGTATACACAGTATATGTAGTACACAATAATCATCATACATTCAGAAATTGGTACAAGATACAGATATCCACAGTAATTCAACTGTTAAGTTGCTATATACATAGTATAAGTACTCATACAATTATCATCATAGATTAGCAATTCTTTTCAGAAGAAGTCCTCCTTGGGGTACATATAAGCATTTAAATGTTAAGTGAGGTACGAGGTAGATGGCAAGAGTTACCTGCTCTTGGCTGTAGGGGGTCCCGTGGGGCCCTGTAGGGGTGGTCTCACAAGACAAAACGAGTTTTTTGTTTTGTAAATATTTTATTAAAAAATATAGTTACAAGTGTTGTAGGATTTAAAATGGACATTTAAATGCTTATATGTACCCCATAGGACTTTCTTCAAAGAATTCATAACCTCTACAGGTTTGTATAAATTCTTTGGCGTATTGGTATTGTGGCACTGAGCCTTGAGCAAGCCATCTTGCTGGCAACAGAATAAGAGGAAAACAAAGTGTTGTCATGGTTACACCCAGTGTTACATCTACCATGTCTAGTAAGTGATAGTTCCAGTGAGGTACAGGCCATAAGGACATAATGAAATTATACTACTGCACTATCTGAATACTACACCCTGAAACTTGAACTGAAACTCTCTCAGGCTGGTGTTTGAGAAAGTTTGAGAAAGTCTAGAAGTGCTAGAACATATTTTAATGAGTGAGTGAGTGAGTAAGTTAAGTTTTACATCGCACTCAGCAATATTCCAGCTATATGGCGGCAGTCTGTAAATAATCGAGTCTGGACCAGACAATGCGGTGATCAACAGCATGAGCATCGATCTGCGCAGTTTGGAATCAATGACATGTGTCAACCAAGTCAGCAAGCCTGACCACGCGATCCCGTTAGTCGCCTCTAACCTATTCTACCCCAGATCTTCACTGGTCACACATATTAATGAAGTGAAAGATCATTGTTAACTCATGTTTAGGCTATGAGATAATGGCATCCACTGCACTAGCATTCAAACATGGTATCCCAGGTTGTGAAAAGGACACAGATGGTATAAGAACCACAATACCTTGTTGAGGGTTACCTCCCCTAGCTGTACCAGGATCCATGATAATGATCCTTGGTCTCTCAGCTCGGCTCCAGTGTTTATAGGTTTCGATATACACCTATGACCTCATATAGACCTGTGAAGAATTGGGTTAGAATTGGTCTTCAGCAACCTATGCTTGTAGTAAGAGGCCCAAATGAGTAGATCGGTGCTGTTGATCACTGGATTGTCTGGTCCAGACTCGATTATTTACAGACCGCTGTAATATTGCTAAGTATGGTGTTAAGCAACAAACGAATCATATCAGGTTTTTTAATACATTTAAACCTACACAGAACAATGTAGTTGAAATTCTATTTAAAGTTGCATCTACTCCAACTTACTCAACTGCTCATTGTGTTCATGAGACTTCAAATATGAAGCTGAACTTGATGGCATTGTGTTTCAGGTGGCCTGTGGGAGCTGCTATGCGTTTGCCTCCATGGCGCTGAATGAAGCTCGTGTCAACATCATGAACAACAACACAGGGAACCCAGTGTTTTCACCCCAGGACATCGTGGAGTGCAGCGAGTACTCTCAAGGTGGGTGGGGTATTGTGACATTGGTCTGTTTGACATGACAACCTAATGACGGACAGATATGGTTGTGTTATGTCAGGGTGTCTCTAGGCAGTTTTACGTCATGGAACCTATGCTGGTTGTAAGAGTTTACCAGATAGGTCAGGAGGTCAGACTGGGTGACTTGGTTGTATTCATTGTACCCTGACTTTGATAATTATTTACAATCTTACTCAGTTCCAAACTTGATTATTTACAGGTTTCTGGAATATGGAGTATGGAGTCTAACAAAAGAACAAATTTTTAAACTTATTCTATCTCACGGTATACACCTCTCTTCTTCTACGACCATGTGTGGAAACCTGCTGTAGGCAAAGTTGAATCAAAAGCTTCCTGGGTGCCGTTCCACTAACCGATCATAACTAAGATCAATCTTAGCAAGTTACGCCAATTTTACAATCGTCTTAGCTAAAAGTTACACCCGTTCCACTAACCGATCTTAGGCCGACCGTAGCCGTCCCGATCTGACGATCCGATCTAAGCTTAGATCGAGACTCTTTCGTGCGAGAGATAGAGAAATGCGAGGCACGAGTTATCTCCTTTTGCATAGTCTAGCAGACGAAGAAAGGACAGTTTTAGAACCAAGTGAAAACATGGAGAGAAAAACCTTGAGAACAAATATTATGGTAGTGAGCACCTTGGTTTCAGGTGCAAGTGCATGTTAATGCCTCTACCTCGCCACAAGCACATCATCTAATAACGTATCTAGAATCTGTCAGTGGTCTTGAAAAGCATGTGTCCTGCCTTAAAATTCAGAATCCCCCACCAAATAAGCGCAGTGGAATCAAACATATTTGTCTCCCGTTGTTTCAGAACATTGTTCACTTCACGACCTGTCCCTATTATTAACCATGACGTTGCAATATTGTTGTACAAATGTATTACAAATGTGTTCCTATGACGTCAGTGGTCAGACTGGCCTCACATTTGTAAGGTTTCAGTGCTGTGTTTGTTTACATCACAGGAATAAACAAATTCATTTCATGGGGGGTTTTAGGGGGTGTTCATGGTGAAATGCTCGCTCTTCTTCTTCACATAGAATATGAAAGCCACCATTTTGGCGTCTCTACGATTGATTTTAGCGATCCTAAGTTGGTCATGAGCAACTTAGACTTTGGATCTTATCTTTACGATTGACTTGGCTAAGATTGGTTAGTGGAACGGTAAGCCGATCGTAACGTCACGCTAAGATTGGGATTTTAGGGGTTTACCATTGGCGTAGGGCTAAGATCGGTTAGTGGAATGGCATCCCTGGCCTCTGACCACCTCACCTCTGCCTCCACTCCGATAGCAGCACCTGTCAATCATCTCAATAAGCGTGCAGATCGCTCAGGTGATCACGTGAAGCTCTGTGCCTATCATTTCTCTTTCTTGTCGCTACATCGTGTGGACGTGTGCTAAATCTTAGTGAGATTGTGCTGATTCTTAGTGAGATTTTGGCCGTGTTCAATATGGGTAAATCTTGTCGCAGTGCTTCTACTAAGTGCAAACATTGCGTAATAGTGTAATAGTAACTGCAGACCCACATACGTTGTGTGTGGATTGTTTGGGATGTTGCGATTGGGCGCACCGGTGTACCTACTGTGCTCAACTTGATGATGATGCCTTTTCGGAATATCCCCGGATGGCTTCTCGACGTTTGTCTGACAGGGATCGCCATAAACCTTCGGAGGGTCCTTTCTCTTCTGAAATCTTTCGAAATCTGAACGTCGTACGAAGACACCTGTTCGCCAGTCTAAGTCCCCGTCGCCGAATGAGGAATTTCTATGTGAGGCTTCCAATTCCTATCTGAGTGAGGATCTCCGGCATTTATTTCGTCTGCAGGTGTCCAGTCCTATTGTGATTCCAGATCGTTCGCCAACTAGAGTTGTAGTTTTAACTACTTCGTCTGGCCAGTCTTATCCGTCTACCCTGGTGACGATTTCTCAGAACCTTGGGGATCCTACGCCTACTGATTCCAGTGCGGTGCTTGGTTTGATGCCCAGCCTTCACTCTCAAGGGCGGATACTGCGCTTTCCAGCACGGTGATTGGCTCTACGCTTTCTACCCATGCGCCGCTTGTCTCCAGGTGTACGCTATGTCATACACTCCTGTGATGTCGACAAGTATGACATTGAGTTCCAGTGCGGCGCTTTCTAGATCGGTCTCGGTTGCTGTCCCACCTGTTTATGGATCACTGCCGATTTCCAGTGCACCGCTTACCTACGAAGTGATGCTTACTTTCAATGCGCCGCTTGTTCCCGGTTTGGCGCCTACTGTCAGAGCGCTGCTTGCTCCCGGTTCGGCGCTTACTGTCGGTATGTCACTTGCCTCCTATGCGCCACTCGCTCCTGGTTTTGGCACTGACTGTCGGAGCGCCACTTGTTTCCAATGCACCGCTTGCTTCCGCTTCAGCGTTTACTGTCAGAGCGCCTCCTGCTTCCAATATGTCGCTTGGTCCTGGTTCGGCGCTTGCTGCCAGTGTGCCGCTTACTGCCAGTGTACCACAGTCTTCCAGTGTTCCGCTTTCTATTGGTTCAACGTTGCTGCCTTTGCCAGGTCATCCACCCATGCCAGCCTCTGGTTCTACATTGCCTCCCACTTCGAGTACTATGTCGATCACCTCGGCCAGACCTATTTTACCGGTTTCTTGGGATCCGTCGTCTGAGAGTTCTGTGTCTCGACCTTTTGATTTTGATGCCATAGTTCATGCTGTGGCCTCAGCTTTACGTCAGCAAGTCCCAGCTCCATCCTCAACTGTTCAGCCAGCGGTCCCTCCGACCGTTCCACTGCGTTCCATGGATGAAGCTCCTCAATCGGCTACGTCCTCTCCTAATTCTTAAGATGGCACTCCGACTTCAGATGTCAGCATTGATACAGTCGACACACCTCAGTTATTGGTTTGGAGTGCTGAGAACCATCGACTACGTCGTAGCAGTTCACCTTCGGACTTGTTGACTAGCTTTGATATGAAACTGGGTGATTTCGGCTCTATCACTTTTCATCCTCGTCCCTGCATTACTCAACTTGCGGCTTCTCTTGATGAGGCGTTTGACAACTTAAGGAAGGTTAAGGATGGGTTTGCGCCACCCCGCTTTAACTTGGCATCTTCCCATGTTCATGGGTTTTCTACGTTGATTGTTTCGCCTTCTGTGGATGATGACAACGCGCTTTTGGGTTCTAAACAGAGAACTTATTCTCCCTTTTTGGTTGAAGACTGTGAGTTGTCGCACCTGGATGGTGCCATTCAGAGGATCCTAGCTCCCCGTAACTTGGTTTTGACGGCGACTGAAGCTGTGGCTATGTCTGTCTCGCATGCGGCTTCCCCTCAACTGGCTTTGATGGTGTTGATACAGGAGCAGTTCCAGACCATCTTGGATCAGCTGGCCCATTTTCTCTCCCACCTCACGGCGGTTCGGTGTCGGTGCAGGGGCCCGCTTCACTTATCTTCGTGGGAGGATAGATTTCGGACAGATCTTTTCCGTCGACCTTGGTCAGGCAGATCACTCTTTAATTGGGCTATAAGAGATATAGCCGCAAAGGTTGGTGGGATGCTCATTTGCAGGTCTGTGTGGAGCTGTTGAAATTTCAGAGGTTGCAAGTAGAGGATTTGTTGCGTCAATGGCGGCCAGCAACCTATGTGCCGTCCAACCCAGATCTTCGCTCCGGACCTTCTACTTCCTTTCGAGGAAGAGGTTCGACCAGAGGGCGTTCCAACCATCAGCGCTGGTTGTTCACTGCTTCTCGACCAACTTCCGGTTCCAAGCAGTCCTCCACTCAGAGGAATCAGAAGCAGTGACTTGCAGACATCAGAGCACAATTGGGTCCTTCTGCCTCCAATCGTACCTATCACGGCTTCCCCAGTAGGCGGAAGACTTGGGATTTATGCCCTCAATTGGACCATCTTGGATGACCCTTACATTCTCTCCACTCTGTCCAAGGGGTTTCAACTTCCGGTCATCGGCAACCCTCCCCTCACATTATCAAACGACTGTGCTGTGGCACCATAGGCACGCTTCTTCAGAAACTTGTGATCAAATTAATGGGCCCGAATCCTGTCAACCCAGGGTTTTATTCTCCAATCTTTCTGGTTTCCAAGAAGGATTCTGACAAACTGAGACTCATCTTCAACATGAAGGTCTTCAACAAGATGTTCCTACAACCACCGCCTCATTTCCATATGGTGTCGGTGGCTCTACTCAAGACTATCATCAAACCGGGGCATTACATGTTCAGCCTCGACCTACAGTATGCGTACCTGCACATCCCGATCTTCCTGGACCATCGCAAGTTTCTTCATTTCGTCTTTGAGGCCACCCACTATCAATGGCAGGTGCTCCTTGGAATTTCTTTAGCCCCGTGGCTTTTTAAACGGGTGACGAAGCCTATCACCAGCTTCCTACATCGCAAGGGGATACTGTTCGAAACATACATCGACGACTGCATCCAGGCTCAAACTGATCACATGTAGGATGCTGCTACTTCCCCAGTTAGGCTGGCTTGTCAACATGGAGAAGTCAGAGCTAGTCCCTTCAAGCGGCCTGCAGTTTATCGGTGTTCTTCAACAAAGACTGTTTGTGCCGAGGGACCGTTTCTGCAAGATCCGGCGGTTAGTTCCCCTTGCATTGTCTCAACCCAGGACTTCGTCAATGGCAGGAGCTCCTGGGTCTCTTGACGTCGGCCCAGGCGTTGACCCTGGCACATCAACCGGATGGGATCAACAGGGTCTCCTCAACTCCTACAGTGAACACAACAGTTCTTCCAGTTGGTGGACAATCTCAGCATCTCCGTTCGAGTCAACCATATTGCAGGAGTGAAGAACGTGATTGCGAATTCCGTGTCCCGTCCACTTCATCCAGCCCCGACAGAGTGGAAACTACATCTAGAGGTGTTCCAGACCGTTTGCCTTCCGCTGACGACTCCGACCGTGGATCTGTTCACCACTCGTTTCAACCACCAGTTCTGTTCGTGTCTCCGATTCCAGACCCTCTTGCCTGGGGTCTCGACGTTCTCGCTGACCACTTTAGCATTTTGGTTGAGATCCACTATCCTGCGTGCCTATGCCAACCTTCCCACACCCTCGACTGCGAATCCTCATGAAACTCGGGCCCTAGCTTCCACCATGGCGCTTCATAGGAACTGTTCCCTCCAGGCAATCATGGAGGGATGTTTTTGGAAGTCGGATACCGTTTTCGCCGCACACTATCTTCGGGATCTCTCGGTCACGGACGTGGTGGGCCTACCCCAGTTCGGTCCTCTGGTCCTAGTTCAGCAGCTGTCATCGACCTGTGCTCGCAGATAAAAAGCAGTCCTTCTGCGTGTCGGTTTTGCTTCTGTACATTAATAAAAGATCTCGATGCCCTCTTTGTACCTTTTTTTACCTTGGGCTTAGGCCACCTCACCTAGGGAACTAGGGTGTGTCATAGAGTTGACTCAATAGACTGAGAGGCCAATCTTGTTTCCAAGGCGTTCCGACTAGCACCTTTACCTGGCAGGTAGATGGTATTTTACCTGTCGGTATCCCTCACCTGGGATGGTGTGTCATTACCTGGACTACGGTATACCCCCGTAATTCGGTCCTGACGAGACTGGATGTGCGAGAGGTACAGTGTCAGTACCCGGGGGCCCTTGGAACTTTACCGTAGTCCATCCAGCAAACACAAGACGATGATCTTCGTTCAATAGTTTTTATTAACACTGTGTTGCTGGTCAACCTACTCTATGGTCACTCTATAAGACTTCAGCCGCAAAGCTTCAGTCTTAAGCCTAAATGCTGGTGCTTCACGATAATTTCTGAGACGATTCCTAGTGACCAACAGCAAGAGCAGGCCCGCACCAGACTCCCGTTTCTGAGCTTTGCTCCCGCTTAAACCTGGGTTTCTACGTCACAGCCAACACCCTTTTCATTTTTTTCTATTGGTCAATAACCCATAATTTGACTATCTATTACTCTCCCCCACCTCTATTTCGTACCCCCACTACCATATTTGTACGACCGTGAGGTGGATTCCAGGAATCTCAGGGTCTCTCTCCCCTAACCATATATGGCTCGTAGAGTACCAGGAACTGGTGGTAGAGTACCAGGAACGTCGCTCCATCTTGATAGTATAGTAGTTTTTTCTCTATCTAAGCTATGAGTCACTTCACCCTGCCCTCAACAGCTCCAACGACCTACTTTGATGTTCATTACCTACGTTACTGATTTCCTACCTTACTTCCTACCTTACAACGTTATTAATCACTTCATATCTTAAATATTTTATTAAATCTCTCCTAATTTGTATCTTCTGCCCCCTTAATCACCTGTCATTAATAATGTTAATTGTATATCTCTTATTGTGGTAAGTACCATAATCTCATGCCTATAATACTTGTGCTACATGCAGAGGTGGTCGACACTTCACTTACTGACCTCTACTCTCTGAGCAATTACACCTGTGAAGCGTTAATTTCCAATTACCTGCGTGGTTTCCTTTCTCTCCTTTGGTAAGTGAGGGGGATTGGTACTAAACGTTAAACAAGTTGATCAACCGGGTTATTCCCTCTTTCACCGCCTTCCAGCATGTGACAGTGGGGGGACTGGACAGGTTTTAAGCAGGGACTGGACAGATTAAGGTCTTTAACTTTAATTCACTGGGGTCACTTGATAGATCACGGGTTGGCGGGGTCCACTTGCCAAACTGCGTCCTTTTGCTTGTCAAAAGTTGCGGCTGAAAACCACATAAATTTGGGACCGCCCACTCCCTAGAGTTTTTGTGCCGTGGAAGCGAAGGGGTTATCTGAAGCAACCAATCACTAGTTCGGAGTTAGCATATCAGTAGTTGGTGCTTTCTCCTGGCCTCCTTGTCTTATGCGACCTCACGGTTGTAGCGTTGACACAGGGTAATCTGCGGCCCACCAGCCAACCGTGGGATAATGCATACTGTAAGATAGGATAAGTATATAAATATACAATTTATATTAAAATTTCCAACTCTTTAAAAATAAGCATGTATACTAGTGCCTGGCATTAACATGAAGTCAGACTTCATGCCATTGATCTAACATTCAAATTAAAAATGTAATTTCTTTAAGTAAAGTTGATATTTTTATACTTATCCTGACTCATGATCTTTTAGCAATTTATGATATGCGTTAATAGTGAAGTAATTTTACAAATCAATGGAAAATACTTTACATTTATTGGACACTTTAACTGAAGATTGTTAAAGGTCACATGCAACGTAAAACACAACTTTGCAGATTCTGATACCTTTCGGTATGGACATACCGAAACAAATCGTCAAAAATGCAAATTCAACTTATAAAGTTGAAAAATAACGCGATGAAAAAAACCCCGCGAAATCGGAGTTCAAACGTTTCACTAATTTTCCCCAGACTTTTCTGGGGAAAAGCGGGTTTCAACAGCTGGGCTGCGCTCATAGCACGTCTTGCCAAGTAAATAGGTTCGCAGCTTGGAGGCGGGTTGTCGGGTGAATACTTTCGGTGAAGGCTTTGGTGTGAGCTATTTTTCTAATGTTTTGTTGATATCTCACAGGCTCGAGCTTTTTATATGTTATGACAGTAAATTAACTGTTTATATAATTTCGTTTGTCTATTTCACCCCACGTTCTTCTTACCGAGACACTTTCTCAGTTCGATACTTAAAAGCAATGTCATTATCTATCGTTGACAGAATTTCTAACTGTGATATAGATATGTCGTTGTCACAGACAAAACTCAATGTCTTGTTTTATTGACACCTGTGTGTCTGCCTGCCTGTCTGCTAATGACAATATTCAATACACAACTGCTATCACTGACCACATGCAATTTGAACTTAACACTAATCAGGCTATAAACCATAAACAAAATGCATTGATTTATGGCCCGAGTTCGGTCTCTGTCACATTATGTAATTACACAGACAGGCAGGTGTGATACTTGAACGCATGACATGTTATGATGTCTGTTGATTGCAAAATGTTATACACAAAAAAAAAAGAGCATGTATTTACAAAACCCAACATCTCTCTCTATATATACACACAATTAGCCGTGAAGGCATCTGCAAATGAACCAGCCGTTACACTTGAGTGCACACCCACCCGCTCTGACTGGGTTCGGTATCCCGGCTGCTTCGTTTCTTGGGAAGTAAACCGAAGTACACAATTTTGCACTTCGATTTGCGATTGTACGCTTATAATTTTGTTTATATAATTTTTGGTAACCAGCAATGTATATTATATGTCATGAATAAGTGATAATTGTGTTTTAATTATGTTTGATTTTTTGGTTGCATGTGACCTTTAAGTAGTTCAAAGGTCTAATGAGAAACCAGAACATTAAGAAATATACTAGTTTTGTGTTCTCTTTCATCCAAGAATTTTCAGTTTCTAGGTGATAAAATTAAAAAGAAATGTCTTGAATTCGTGGCAATGAAATAAAAGGGCAGATGTTTTTCAGTCACTTTGTAAAATTACTTAAGTATGTAGGCATGTTGCTGCTTCAGTGAAACTTTCATTATATTTACACATTGACCTGATGACACACTGCTTAGTACCTCTCAACGATGAATGTAATATTCCTGTTGATGATACTCGACTTGACAGTACAGAATGTATAACTTCTCATGTAACTGCTTGTGTAAGTCATGACACTTGACTTGCTGCAGGGTGTGAGGGGGGGGCTTCCCCTATCTGATCGGCGGCAAGTACGCTGAGGATTTCGGACTGGTGGAGGAGGACTGCAACCCCTACAAGGGCAAGGATGGATCTTGTTCCACCTTAAAAAGCTGCGGGCGAAGATACTCCACACGATATGAATATATAGGAGGATACTATGGAGCGTGAGTAATTCTCTCTGATTTCGTGCATAACCTATGGAGATTCTAGCTGAAAATGAGACCCTGGACCTAACTCGGTGGGATTTCAACAAATGGGAAATGCAGGCATGTGGAATTACAGACTACAAATCTGTTGGTACTTGTCCAAATTATGGATGCCAGATTATGTTCATTACAAGATGTAAATGTATTTACAACCAAGATTATTGATAAAATCCAAATATGTTTAGAGCAGCAGGTATGGCCTTCCTGCTTGATCCCCAGTAGCTCAAGATATATTACACCTTTTCTAATTTCACTCTGTCAAGACCTGTTTATTTCTACGGTTGTCTGTGGGCAAATGAAGCATATTGTTTTGTTTGATCTGTGAGTTAGTTCTACATTTACTTTCCGTACACCTGAACTGGGCAGAAAGGATCATTGCTCATGCTGTGAACCAGTCAGCAATTGATTATTTACAGATTCCAACAATAAGGTTGAAATATTCAAATAGAGGGACCCGTGAAGATCCGGGTTAGAATTGATCTTCAGTAACCCATGCTTGTCATAAGAGGCGATTGGGTGGTCAGGCTCGCTGACTTGGTTGACACATGTCATCGGTTCCCAACTGCGTAGATCGATGCTCATGCTGTTGATCATTGGATCATCTGGTCCAGACTGGATTATTTACAGACCCCCGCCATATAGCTGGAATATTGCTGAGTGCGGCGTAATACTAAACTCACTCACTCAAACAGAGGCATCAAACATTCACCCACGGGGCTAGTACTGTTATGTGAAGTCATTGACAGATTGAAGTGTGAACATTGAGGATTCATAATCAGTATAAATATTCACCAGTTTGATACTATTAAATTCCCTGATAGTTTTATAACCAGTAAAGTAAGTTTAATTTCAAGTTCATGATGAGAAAATTAGAATGGGAGCCGTATGTGTTCCGATTGTTTACCAACTTCATGGTGATTGCAGATGTAATGAAAAACTGATGAAAATAGCCCTGGTGGAGAACGGTCCTGTTGCTGTGGGGTTTGAAGTATACAAAGATTTCCAGGCCTACAAAGGAGGCATCTACCACTTCACCGGCGTGACAGGGTCATACAACCCCTTTGAGATAACAAACCATGCAGTACTGGTCGTAGGGTACGGAGCTGACCAAAAGACTGGAGAGAAGTTCTGGTCTGTCAAGAACAGTTGGGGGCCACAGTGGGGAGAAAGCGGCTACTTCCGCATCCGGCGTGGAACTGATGAGTGCGGCATTGAGTCACTAGCCGTGCAATCCTTCCCCATAATGTAAACCCATTCTTTCCCCCCTCCTTCCCATCCTGATTTAGATGTTTTATGTTTTTACAAATATATTTATTTTAATAATTATAACATTAAAACCCTGTGATTGCCTTTATACTTGGAGGAGACATTCTACCAAACCTATCCTTATCTCAATAATGAAAGCTATCTCCACTCACTATATGTTCACTTTAGACTGGGTAAGTTGTACACAAGAAATGAGTTGATGTATATATTTAATGTATTTACTAGTCATGTGAAAGTGCTACTAGTTTATAAGGACAAGGACCTCAGACTTCAGTGCTTCAGATTTTGTTGTATGGAAGATCAATCTATGAATGATGCATATGTTTAACCAGATATTGCCAACGTATTTTCATACTTGTATATTTTGTAAAAGTGTGGTTCCTGTATAGTCATATTTTTCTAAACATTCCATATTTCAGGAATTTGTCCTGAAAACATGCATGCAACTAACAAGTGAACCATTGTCCAGTTTTAAAAACCTACTTCAATGCTAAGTTTTGGGAAGTAGTCATGTCATGGTTATTGAAATAAACGTGTGTTAGTGACTTCGTACAGGAGTGTCACTCCCCAGAAAAAAAATAAAATGACAATGTATGATATTTTGTCACTAGAAGGTGTTATCCTAAAGAACACTGAGCCTTTGCCTGTTTTTTTCCAAGTTAAGCACTCAGGGAATCCCATATTTGATGATTATGTCAACACAAATGTACACGTTAGATAAATCGTGCTGCTGTAACAGATTAATGTTTTGTCAGTCCTAGACAATAGCCGTGTTTAAGTGAATTGCAGTGTGGTTACAGTATGGGTCTTAACACCCCTACAGACAAAGTAACGACCCATGCCTTGTATTTCACGGTTTATTTACACCACACCATCAGAAATGTACATTCCAGCATTTGTTAAAGTTTCCAATAAATTGGTCCTCATATCATGCAATTGTATTATTATCATTTTTTCAAATCTTTAACCATATCAATAATTTTCACAGTGGTCTACCATTTGACAAAATACTATTAAAAAACCCACCTAAAACCCTTCTTGCCAAAAATATTTTTTTCTGGAAGTAATAAGGGCATGTATTTCAAGAAAAAAACAGGTTCTGCGTGTCAACTATGACCAATCGGAATCACATTCATTGCAAGTATTCTGTCAATTTCCGGCCCTATATTTAGACTGGTTAACAAGTAAACTTGCAGTCCATTGTTTCCACTACCAAGTTTATACTCTTGATTCTGATATTTGTGGTTCTGACCATCAAGTAGTTCACTATATTCGTACAACCTTGTGATGTCATCATACTGTGACATCTTGGAGGATTATAGATGACACAAATGTCTACAGCCGCTGCACAAGAACAATTTGTTAAAAACAAAAAAAATCAATTTCATCAGTTTCATCTTCACAAGATTATTTTCAACATGTTATCCTGGTTGCCATTGGAGATGATAAACAGTCCATGTTTTTGACACTTGGACAGATGGCTGTAGGTCAAACACTGGATGTTTTCCACACTTCGTACTCATCCCCCTGTACCAGCATCGAGTCCTAAACATCAGCAATGTCCGGTGTTGTGTTTTCATTCCAACATGATTCCTCAAAAATGACCTCCCAATCACTTAAAACTAAAGCTGCCTTCAACTGAAGTAACCCAGAGTTGTCCCCCTTGATGGATACTTCTGTGCATGTCATGCTCCACACATGGCAGACTGATCCTCATATTTTTATACACAGAGGAACACGTCTGTTTCCATCAATCTGAGGTGTCTGCCAGATCTAATCTCCGAAATTTATCAAGGTTGTAGAAACAAGCTTTAACAATTTTTCCTCCAAAATACCGTCCATTCAAGTCCACTAAAGCTGAAAAAAAAATGAAACAAAGCTTACAATAACAAAATACACCAAACTTGATCATATTTAGAAAATAAAGTTCGCTCTACCCCAATGTGTTTTGTAATAAAGTATAGTTTTGCCCTGAACTATTATAATTAAAGCACGAGGACGGTAATGAAGAGTGATTGTTGATGATAAATAGAATCTCACCCTCGTGTCTTGTGATATCAAATATATCAACACTCGTTGATAAAAGTAAAAATATCCTCGGCAAGCCTCGGATATTTGTAACTTTATTAACTCGTGGTGATAGGTGATATATTTGATATCAAAAGACACTCGGGTGAGATTCTCTATATATTATACAGCTCCCATTCTTTAAGACTGACCTATAGCAGTCATAGCACTATGTTCGGTTTGTGGAGTGGGGCCCAGTGTTATGAATGTCTGCCATTACATTTTTCTGAGTATATTTATCAATCTCATAATAATAGAAAAAGGAATAATGGTGCACATACTGCTATACGTGCTAATTCAGGGACAAGACAAATGGAACCAGTTCTTTGCATCAAGAAAACATGGGTATCTTGTGATGAAAACTTCCAAAGGAGCAAATAAATACTGCTGCTACTAAGTCTTTATAATGCAGCAGATTCCATCCATAATTTAATTTATAATTTAAGAGATGTTAACCTACTTGCACTAGGTGCAACCTAAGATAAAACCTAGTTGCACCAGCCAAATTCCAGTTGCACTGCTTTTATTGCAATATGTAATGAAAGAAATATGCTATTGAATTATTTAGATGTTTTTTTTCAGAAGTTTACCCACTCAAAAATTGACTTGCACCTGGTGCAAGTTAGACTAATAACTAGGTTGCACTTTGTAATATTGGGTTGCACCAGTGCAAGTAACAAAGCACTAAATCGAGCCCTGTCATTAATATCCCAGTCAATGGATCAGTGGCCATCATTTTTATCTCAGCTCCATGGGGATGATACAACCCTTGGTGTTTGAAGGTTAACAGTCACATTACCATCTGTTCCTACTTGGTACCCATTCACTGCTGTGGGAACAGAAACATCTTTCAAGCAAAGTCACTTCATTCTCAGCTTCCTGGGGAGTATACAATCTCATCCTATTTGGTACCCACTTACAGCTGAGATAGCAGAGGTATACTACAAACAACACTTGTCTAATGAGACAACACATGCTATATGTGCATTAGTTTGGGGGCAGTTTTGATTGGGATTCAAAGAAGGTATCTCTAAAATCTGTGCTCACATGACACTGAACATCACCTCACCTTTAATTGCAGACTCCATTCTTTCAAACTCCACAAATATCCTTACTGCCTCCTCTTCAACCTGGCCTGGAATCTGCTCAAATACAACAATTTGCTTCAACAGTGTAAACATACAACTAAATACAACTAAATACAACTACATTGTAAAATATTTCAACTTAATTGTTAGTCATAGCAAAACAAACAGTTATTTTTATTTCAGCGAAGGGAAAGGTAAATGTAATTTTTTGAGTAAAATTGATATTTTATACTTATCCTGACTCATGCTCTTTTGCTTGTCCCCTTCCTCTTGCGAACATAGTGGAACACTTGTATCTCCTTAATTGAAGCTCCCATCAATGTAAAATCACTAATTGGTACTCACCCAAGAGTTGCCTCCCCTGCCGCAAGCGCGGGAACAGGTGTCGCCACCCTCTGGCCTCTTGCTTCACTCTCTCCTGATTTTGCGAGCCCAACACTTGAATTTACAGGGAAATCCAAAGTGTTATGTGGGGAGGATGGGAGGGCTAACCTCATGAGTCAGGATAAGTATAAAATATCAATTTTACTCAAAAAATTACATATTTTTCCTTATCCTGACTCATGCTCTTTTGCTTGTAGAATCCACCGGAGTGGTGGTGGGCATAAACAGAATACTTTGGATTAATAATTAGTGATTTAAATAACTTATACTGTAATAACCCCTGCGGGAACTTCATAAAGGCATTGACTTAGGATATTTCCTTTATAATAAGCCATAGGTTATATATACCATAACTGGGGTATTACATTACTAATAGACTGATATACCAATTTATAGATGGTGAATGCCAGAGACGTCCTCGGTGGTGATATCTCTCAGATAGTGATTAGCAAACACCATGTTAGATTTCCAGAAGCATCCTTCCATAATTGTATTCAATGAACAGTTACCGTGAAGGGCGAGGGTGGAGGCCAATGCCCTGATTTCATGTGGATTTGATGCTGTTGGAGGGTCCAGTCCTGCTGCCTTGTAGGCGCGTAGAATGACAGTTCTTATCCATATAGATATGGTGGTACGAGAGACTTCTGTCTGATTAGTAGGCGATAACGGGATGAACAATCTTCTGAGCGATCTTCGCCTTGTTTTGGAACGACGTAAATAGATTTTGAGAGCTCGTACTGGGCATAGAGATAAGTCCAATGTATCTTGAGATCCGAGAATCGAGGATAGCGCAGGGACGTGAAATAACCTGTCTGGTTGTCCTGGTAGTTGATTTTTGGCGATGAAATCCCATCTTAATCCCAGGTGCGCTGTCTTTTGATTGTCATCAAACTGTATCCTCTCATAATCTAGAGCGTGAATTTCAGATATTCTGGCTGCCGTGGCTAGCGATAACAGGAAAATTGTTTTCTGTGAGAGAAATTCAAAGGTTGTCGATTCCAATGGTTCATAATCCTCACTTGTGAGGTGTTGTAGCACTACATTCAGATCCCAAGCTGGGGGCGTGGAACTTCCGCTTTTGGTCCTCCAATCGGAAAGCACGTAGTAAGGCCAGTAACTCTGGTGTTTTTGTCAATTTAACACCCGTTCTCATAGAAATCACAGAACTAAGCGCGGCAAGATATGTTGACAATGTCGAGCCTTTTAAATGTTTGTTTTGCCGTAAGTAACACAAATAGTCTGCTACTTGAGGATGCGTAGCATCTCTTGCTGTAAAACCCTTGTTTGCTGCATAATTTTCGAAACCGTGCCACTTGTCGTCGTACAAGTTACGCGTTGAGTATCGTAAGGCAAGCGTGACCGCTTTTGCCGCCCTGGTAGAATATCCTCTCTTGTTTAAACACATTTTAATACAGTCCATACGTGAAGTTTGAATACTTCTGGGTTTCTGTGCACCTGTTTGGTGTGTGGATGTATTAACAGCTTTGAGCGCTTGGGTATCTCTAGTGCCGGTTGACCGATTTCTTGTATTAGAGCGGGAAGTAGGGCGCGACCAAAATAAGTTGTAGGCTCTGTGTTTGGCTGATTTTCTGTAATACTTGAGGTATTATTGCTGGGGGCGGAAACGCTGCGTAGCTGCGGTAGATGTATCATGTGGAACTTCGGTGGTCTGCGTAGATAAGTCTTGTTGAAGAAGCTCATGTTGTAAATGAGTCTGTATTTCTCCTTGGAGTTTTTCTTGGGTACTAGGAAAACTGGGGAGTAGAAACCTGGTTCGATGTTTCCTTGATCTATTACTTCTATGGCCTGCTTGGTTAGGAGTAATGTAACAGCCTCTCTTAACTTTAGTAGTTGCTGTGCCTGTACCTCGAACTTGGGAGGGTTGACTGTTAGCGGAGGCTTGGCCTGTAGTGGGATACGAAATCCGCGTTGAAGAATGTTGGAGACATAGGTGTCTTGAAGTATTCCCCAGTTTTCCCAGTGTAGTTGGAGACGTCCACCCACTTGTGGCGGTTGTACTGGAACGGCTGGGGTGGAAGACTCCAGTCGTTCGAACCTGTCTTTCAGCGTTTATAGTTGCGGGAACCTCTGGGTGTCCTGCCTCTTCCTGACCCTCCTCTATAGTTGCCATATGGCTTGATTTTAAAAGAATCTCTTCCCCTGGAACTGGCTATCTTCCTGTCTCTTGCTCTTTGTAGGCCCGTGAATTTAGATCTCCCTGAGTATCTTTGTGAAGTCTGTCGAATGACACTGGCTAGCGTGTCCATCGATTTAATCATCAGGACTTCTCTGGAATCCTTGGTGACTTCCTTGGAGACTTTGTCTATTCCTCCGTCAAAGATGGATGGGGAAGACCACGGGCTGTATATAGTGGAGCTGTAAAGTTCTCACCCCAGTTGCAGGAAGCGAGGAGGCCTTGACGACGAGCTAAGGTCAATGCTGCTGCTGACAGGAGACAGAGATGATCTGTTAAGAACTGCTGGTCCTTCTTTGCATCAGTAGGGCCGAGTAAATCATTCTATCATCTTCAGAGGTCGTGTTACGAAATCTGGTGATAAGTGTCTCATTTATTGTTCTAGATCTATTTAGACCAAAGAACATACGCCTCGTCATGGTTTGTATCTGAACCAATTTTTGATCATCAATCTTGTAGTACTTGTTCTTGGCATCGGAGATCAGTTTGTAGTTCTCATCGATGTCTTGCGCCTTGAAGAAGGGGTCCATATTATGCGTGGAGAACTTCTTGGCATGAAAGTTTGGCAGATGTGGTGTTTGAACCTTCGTGGCTTTGTTGAATGCTGTATCTAGGTTCTGTGGTACCGCCGCAATCGGGTCGATTGGGGGTAGTGTAATAGCATCTGCATCGTCTTCTTTCATCAGATAAGTCTGCGCCGAATTGCCACTCTTGGAAGGTGATGAGAGATCTAGATTATTGACCATCCAATATCTTATCTCTGCATCTGAGAAAATAATTCCTCCATCATCTTCCATTCCGTCATCATAAATGAGAGGTTGTTGCTCTTCTGATGTAGGACTGTGTGGCTCTATCTCTATATCGTTTGACGCTTGTGGAGATCTAGTTGTAGGCTTATGTGCAGACCTGTGAGGTGATCGGCGTGGTGATGTGCGTGGAGATCGGCGGTGATCGGGCGAGGCGATCGTCTTGGTGATCTACATCGATAGGTTGATCTTCTTGGCGACCTATGAGGGGACCGTTGGTAGCTCCGCGAAGCTCTTGTGTAGTCCCTCGATGTCCTTTTAGATGATGATGACGATCTGGGTTCAGGTGTCCTTCGCGAACGCCTTCCTCTGCGTCCGGTCCTGGGGAACGGTGATATGACCTTCGCGAAGGCTTCCTTGAGGTCTGATGATCAGATTCCGTATCTGAGTATGACGCCGAAGAGGGTGATGATCTTTCCAACCTTCGCGAAGGCCCGCGAAGGCTGTACATCTGGGTCCTTCGTGGAGGTGGTCTGTGACTTCCTTCGCTGGCGGCATCATCGTCGTGGCTGCTACGTTGACTGGGGGTGCCTCTGGGGTGCTGTCTACGTTGGAGCCTTCGCGAAGGCTCGGACCCTGGGATGGCTGCTTCTCCAGTCTGTAGTGGCCTTCCATCATGATCATGATCTGCTTCATTAGATCGTCTGGGATGATCTGCGGCGTAGTAGATGGTGCCCTCTCTGCGCTGATAGCGGTGGGGCCCTCCGCGATCTCGTCTGACATCAGTGTAGAGGCATCAGGCTGCATGGTGATCTCTGCTGAAGTCACTGTCGCTGTCACTGGTCGCTTCTTGTGGCGTATGTCGGGTATGATGATTGGTTGATCATCGTAGAGGCCCAATTCTGCTGCTGGAACGATCTCTGCTGAGAAAGTTCTCGATGACTTCGTAGATTTCCCTTTGGAGGATGACGCTGCCCTGGGGGTACGAAGTCTGCGTTGAGAAGACGTTGAGGCCCTCTTGGACTTTATCTGCGATGACGGGATGTCTGGGGAGGCCGGTCGCTTCTTAGAGGTGACGGACTGCATCCCACGTCCCTCTTCCGATGGGGTCTCAAGCAGAACACCAGACGGGAGGGGATCGCTCGACAGCAGCTGACTGGATGGGAAATCCGATGTATCGGCCATGTCTACACCTAGTTTGCGTGACCTATCTGCAACACGTCTCAAGACGCAAAGATGGTATTTATTAAAGGCAGAATTGGTTAAATTAATGCAGTAACTGCAACGTGAATCAAACGCACAAGGCGTAGTACAACTAGGGCATACTACATGCGGATCTGCAGCGGAAAAACGTAATCTACAAATAGTACAGTTTTTCATCAACGTAATACTAGCTGAACAATCACGAACTCACGTGAATAAACAGTAGAAATACGATTAATTATCAATGCAAATTAATGAAGGATACTAGCTATACCTTTATAGTAAACTATAAGAGGTAACTAACTAAGAAAACCAAAGGATATAGTGTGTAAGGAGACACAGGCGCTCTCACATCCTGCTCACTGGGCGAAGAAGGAGAGAGTGAAGCATGAGGCCAGAGGGTGGCGACACCTGTTCCCGCGCTTGAGGCAGGGGAGGCAACTCTTGGGTGAGTACCAATTAGTGATTTTACATTGAAGGGAGCTTCAATTAAGGAGATACAAGTGTTCCACTATGTTCGCAAGAGGAAGGGGACAAGCAAAAGAGCATGAGTCAGGATAAGGAAAAATAAGTAATTTCAACATATATTCTACTATTTCTTTTCAACAAAAATATACCTGAAATGTTCCTTTTATCCAAGAAAGCACTCCCTCTCTCTTTACAATTGTTTTGATACATGAACTTGTGATGTCCTTGAACTTGACACATTATGCAGTGAAAGAAGCTAGGTAACTTCAAGATGTGGAACCAAAACTCACCTCAAATATAATGCACTTGATAACCTTTCCATATTTGGTACACTCTTCGGCAGTCTCTGGTTCCAGGTCTTCATCCACCTCTCCCGGGCCGACCATGTTCTGAAAGAGCAACACAACATTATACAACAGCCACAAAAACAGGTGTCAGATCAAGCATTCACCTTGAACAGTATGTTACTTATACAGTGATGTGAAATAAAACAGCCCACTGAAGATACCCATAAAGGAAGAGTATTTCAGTTCTACCAGTGACACACATTGTAATCACACTGAAGATACCCATAAAAATATGGCTAAAGGTGATAACTGGGATTTGAAATCATAACCAGCAGATCCTTGTTTGACTAAGGGAAAGAACTCTTAATAGGCACTAGCAGTGCCTTTGACCTCTTGTCTATAACAAATAAGTCACAGTACAACTTCATCACAAAATTTACAGTACACATTTCTTTCATTCTGTTATCAAAAAATCCCAAAATATCTATCCAGGCCCCATATTTTTTCCGATGATGCGAGCGTAATGTACAAAGTTAAATCCAATTTTAAAGTTAGGGTGTTACAATCATCAAAACGCTAAGATCACATTGTGGAGTGCGGCCCAGGATTGACTTCAGAACAGGTAAAGTAACATGTATAAACATGCCATATGTAATACAACTGTACATTAGCGTCACTTACTCTCAGTAAAATAACCTTGGAAGGATTCCGCAGCAGGTTTGTATTGGAAGGAGACTCCCTCTGCACTTCTACAACAGATAATAATACAGACATACAGGCAAAACACAAACACATTCCATAATGTTCACAGTGGCTGAGTGGGTTAGATCGCTAACTTTGTGTGCTGGCAATCTGGTGCCTCAACCGGAGAGTGTGGGTTTGAATCCCAGGTGAGACGGAACCCTCCAAAAGTATGAGACTTTGTATTTGACTGTGTTTACATTTGTCGGAGGGGTACACAACGTACATGATCAAGACTTCCATTTTTATTAAAGTTGTGGTGGCTGTGTGGGTGAGATAGCTGAATTCTTGTGTTGGTGATTAGGTGCCTCACTCTGAAAGTGTGGGTTCCAATCTTGAGTGGGACTCAAACGGTACTAGAAGCTGTACTTTACCGAAAAGGTAATGCCAGATATAGCGTGTGTTACACATTAGTGTTGGGAATTGGTTAAAATCTCATAATTGATGGTTGGTTCATTACAACCGATCAATCATCGAAAGTAATTGGTTAGCGTCATTTATGAAATGTGTTAATGCACAAAAAAATAAGGAAAAAAACATGGAGTTCTTTGGGTGTTTTTTGGCAAAATTTCACATCTTTAAAGGATGACTAGTATGGAGGAACATAAATTTCTTAGAGTCTTTAAGATAAATTCAATCATGACTTGGAACGAGCTTGTAGTGCTTATGAAATGTAACAGACAAAACCAACCTAGTGAAAAATATTGTTAATGAAAACAAGTGTACTAGAATTGTTTGTGTTCGATTATGAGAAAACATGATCGATTGCTTGGTCATTTGGTCACTGCGACCAATCTTCGATTATTTCAATTAATCAGACCACCACTATTACACATCTGACCATTTTCTGAAAGGCATTGTGCATTTACATTCCAAACTGTCACTTAAGTTGCTGTGACCACGTGGCAATGTACCTTTCACGTTCTTCTTGATAAGAAAGAGATCCCACTTTGAAGGTTTGTATGCCCCTTACCCACACCTCAGTGGTGTCAGCAATGGGGGTTTGACCAGCCAAGTGGTAACTGATATATACTTGTAAATGTGTACAATTATCAAACATGGTGGCCGGACCTCCATGCACAGCTTTGATTTGCTGAATTTCATTTGCTATTTCCTCCATTACCATAAGCTTAAGGATGTGGACCATCCTTCTGACAATCTCTCCAAAATATGATCTAACCATTTCTGTTGTGGATCATCAGTCAGATTCAAATCAAAATCTGTTGAGATACCATACTTCCTGGACTAAATGAGCAGGCATGCATTTCTTTAGACACTCTTTAGCCTTAGAAATTAGTCACCAAGGTAATAACAGCAAGAATTCATTGCATAATATTACTTGGTGCTAATCAATGGTTTCTGCTCCTAAGGAGGGTAATACAGTAATGACGTAAGCAGTAGCTCTAGTTTAACAGGTGTGGTGCACCCACCTTTAGGCAGGTCCTTCTCATGGATGATCTTGCCGCCCCTCTTGCTGGTCTTCTCCACAAACAGAGCAGTACTCATCCCCTGCTCCTGCTTGCCCAGACCTTGACCTTCCTTGTAGCCATACTTTGCCATGATCCTAGATGCCACAGACCCTCTGGAACAAAACGGCACGTCCACAATCACAGATGAAACAATGTAGACTGGTTATATATCTCAAACTACTATAACCACTAATGTTACATTAGAATCCTGGTACACAGCACTGATTATTTGCAACTTAGCTTCTGGAGACGACAGGGTCTGTAGAATATCTGCATGGTCTGTGGAATATTACTGGCCTGGGTCTAGATTCTCGAAGCTCTCTTAGCCATAGATAGTCATAAGTGCCATATATTAACATTAACATACGACTATCTTAGCGCTAAGACAGCTTCGAAAATGTAGCCCCTGGTGCTGACTGCACTCAATAATCCAGCTATATACATAACAGCCCAAAAGTAATCATGTCTGGCCCTGACAATGCTGATTTCTTGATCCAGTGATAAAGAGATTAGTAATGTCATGGTACTCAGTGACGTCACAATGGTCTGTAAAGCATTGTGATGCTATTTCATTGAAGCAATATCTCCTTGGAATCAATATCACATGACATCACTTAAGCGATACATCTTGTTAGGATGATAAATGACTTTTCCGATGTCAGACAGTTTTGTAAACCAACCAGTAAGAAATGAAAGGACTCAACATACCCGAGTCCCAAGGTGTAACCAGTTGGAGGCGAGTTGGAACGGTTTGGCATCACAGGCTCGGAGGCTGAACAAGAAAACGTACTCACATTAACATTACAAGTCAAAGAAACATTTCTGTAAAGCAGATATACATGTACTTGATATATCCATTACCTGTCAGTATCACTGGTAAAAAGTGTGTCAGCAATGGTCAAGTCTAACAAACCTAAAACATTGCCATTTACATGGAACTGCATAATAAACAGTAGTTCTACCCAAGCTTAAACATTTTAAGTATACAAACATAAGAAAATATTTCAAATATAAGCAGCAGTAGCTAGTTCTATGTTGTGGTTGTGTTAAACCAGATATATCACTGAACATGTACATAATCATGCCAGGAAAACTAGTGGTCGATATCATGAGTGATGCCCCATGATTCAGAAAATGACAGGTTAGTCATGTCCAGCACACTTACCTTCTTTGGGTGGAGCGTTGTCCTCAAGCAGCGACATGGGCGGGGCGATGGCAGCACCACTCGCTGGAATACACAGGAAACAACATAACTTGTGACATTCCCTTAAGGATTGCAAAAGGATGCAAGCAAAATACAGGTGAGAGAACTTGCATCATTTACCAATGTACTGATGCATTGCTAATTTACACACATTGACATTACCCATGATATGCAAACATGGGAAAGGGTGAGGGAAGAAGGGAGAGGGGGAAGGAGAGAAGAGGACATCGGAGGTTGTAAGGATGGGGGAGAGGGTAGGAGGGGGTACGGTATGGGAGTATGGGAGTCTGACGTTGGAAGGATTGGGGGGAGGGAGGAAAGGAGAGGGGAAGGTTGTATGTACAGCAGAATATACTGTGTCTGTATAAAAACACTGTTGGTTGTCTTCTCCAAACTTCATTAACTTCTCGTTGGAGCATCGTTTAAACAAAAATCAAAATCTTAACTAGCTTGCTCGAAATTACACCTATACATACACAGGAGACAACTTTCACATTTCTGTATAAACGATCAATATGGATTGTGTTATCCTTAAACGTTATCCTTACATCTGGGCTTCTCGTATCCCTCCTCTTCTTCTTCTTGCTCCCTGCGACGCTTTGCTCGGTCCATCTCTCCCTCCTCCTCTCTCACTCTGTCTCGATCTCTTTCTCTTTCTCTCTCTCTCTCGGGTCGACGTCGAGATGAGCGTCTATAAACGATACAACTGAATCTCTAAGGGCACATTCAGCTGATTGGAATAGTGGACATGACAAACTGACCTTAAGATTGATGCTATTATGTATGGTTGAAATGTATATTTGCAGGTACAAGTGCTGGACCAGTGTCCACAATAAATTATCCTCATCTTAACCCATGTGAAGAAAAACAAACAAGAAGTCCCTAGATTGTTCACTTCTAACACTAACCAGTCAACAAAACAATGGGTTGAAGGAACCTATGGGTTTCAGAAATTGAGGACTCGCTCACAATGGTCAATGACCAGGATTTCTTGGAAAACTGAAGCACTGGTCGATCAAAATGTTGGAATATTCTAAGGATGCACCAAATCTACTAAACAATTACTTTCAGTGAGTGAGGTTGGTTTTATGCCGCCTTTAGCAATATTCCAGCAATATCACGGCAGGAACACCAGAAATGGGCTTCAAACATTGTACACATGTTGGGAATCAACGGGTATCAAGCTGACCAAAGTACCAGAGATTCTGGCACTACTACGCTCGTTCAAGTTGGAAGACCAACAAAAGAAGTTTAAGGCTCCTGCCAGGGATCTCAACATAGTTCTACAACATCTCACCAGTGATGCCTACGAGCCTCTAGAACGGCCATCCTTTGAACTACTTTCTCAGAAAACGCTGTTCCTGATTGCCCTAGCAACAGCTGCAAGGATGTCAGAAATACATGCTCTGGACTTTGAACGAACACGATTTGAATCAAGACATCGTGACATCATACATCTTGGACTGAGATGGGAGCAATATAGCAACTCTATCACGGCAGGAACACCAGAAATGGGCTTCACACATTGTACCCATGTTGGGAATCAAACCCGGGTCTTCGGGCATAACAAGCGAACATTTTAACAACTAGTCTACCCCACCGCTCTTAGACTGGCAGGACAGGGTTTATGTACACTAAAGGTATGGTATGTTGTTCATGCTATCAACCACTGGTTTGCCTGGTATGGATTTGGAGATTTACAAAACACAGTGATAGAGCTGGAATATTGCTGACTGTGGCATAAATACCATACAATCAAGAACACGACTCACCCTTCCTCTGCCTCCCTCCTCTTCTCCTCTTCACGCTCCTTCTGTTTTGCTTCTCGCCTCTTCTTCACAATGTCCTCATACTCATTGGGACGGAATGGGTCATACTCGTCCTGCACCCCGGTGATTGAAGGCACTGGGTCAGATGCAATGAACGGGGCAGTGGAACTTACAGGTGGGGTGCTGGGCTGGTCGGCTCTCTCCAACTACAGATCAGGATAAATTCAAGGTCAGTTTTGACAAAATCATCTATAGCCCAATACTACTTATAGGTGAATTGTTCACTCAAGCAGCAATAACTGAACATGCTGAAGATACATCTTGTTAAAGGAGCTATATTTCTCTCAGTGCTATGGCATGTTTCTCCTAATCCACAGGTGTAAAAACATCATCCTAATATTAACACAATATTGTGTGTGTGTGCATGCATGTGACATGCTTGTCCTAAGCGCTGACCTAAGGTTTTGTAATGTGATGAAATGTGTTCCCCTCAATGAGTTGCTCAGAGTATCAGCCACTACTTGTCTGGTCTAGGATTGATCATTTACAGGCCATTGGGACATGACTCGAACATGGCGCTGATATCACAATATACAAAATACTCTGTTATTATCAATGTAAGTTTCTAACAGTGCGAATGAGAACTGTTTTACAGTCAAAGTTTCTCGTGGACAACAAGGATTATCATTTTAACTTCCTAATACCTTTCCTGTCTGAAGATTGAAGTGAAGTTCCGAGGCTTCGTTCCGCTTAAGGTCTATCACCGGAGCCAGTATTGATCCCTGACGTGGACGCTGTAATATAACCATAATGGTATCAATATCAGTCTGAAATCAATTAGTATGAGCACATTTTACTTACCTTTGATAACTATATTAGGCCTACCTTTGGTGTGGTCAGGTAGGCTTAACTAAATTAGGCCTACCTTTGGTGTGGTCAGGTAGGCTTAACTATATTAGACCTACCTTTGTTGTGGTGAGATTAGCTTAACTATATTAGACCAACCTTGGGTGTGGTCAGGTTAGCTTTCTTAGCCTGCAGCTGTGACTGAAGCAGTTTGAACCCTGAAGACCAGCCAGCTGCAAGTACAACACAACAGATCGGGTAACACTTCAAAACATGCAATGCCACATTAACAATGATTACTACTGATTAAGTTTGAATTAAAGTCACAATAAATAGTCTGAATCTAGGTATAGTGTTTGAAATTATAAGTTTGGTTGATTAGATGTGAGGCCTCCATTATCAGTTGGGTAATATGCTACGTAATATTTAGACACTGGATCTCTAAAGAGCAGGAACACAAAAATCAAAGAATCCCATAAATGACAACAACAGCTTCTGGTTTTATACTGCCATGCGATATGTTTGTGATATAAAGAGACTGTTGGTGGTATAGGGAAGGGGATGCCACAGTCTTCCTGGACCAGGTACAGTTCCTGAGGATCACTTACAGTCCACATTGTTGCTGATTCCACCCTCAGTGTTATCGAGATCCAAGCCATCATAAAGCGACATTGTAACTGGAAAGTAATCCTGTACTAACCGCCTGAAACAATGAAAAAGATAACTTAGTGCTAGCTAAATTCAAAGCAGGAACAGAAATGCAATTTGTTTCGAGGTGTGCCGTAAGGCACAAGACAGATAATTTAGGTGAGCCTTTGTGAAAATAAGTGTGCCGATTTCAATATCTACCATGTCATAGCACACAAATCAAGCACTATTTCGATCACTGCATAGGTTTATTTGTTTGCAGCTCAGTGAGAGTAACACATCCATTAGTCAAAACCCAAGTGAGCATGCATGATTAGTACAAGAAATCAGTCAATAACACAAGTCAACCATCGTACAGTGCAGGGTTGTTGAGAATTTAGAGTTGATCTATTGATCTGGTCCTTAAGCATTTTTTTTGGTGTTAAGCATTTTAAGAATAGGGTGAAACAGGCACTGGAAAGTGGAGGACAAAAGCATTTTATCTTTTCAGAATAATTTTAGTTGGCAAAATGTTATCCCTTCCATATATGTTCAATACTTCTGCATTCTCCGTGAAAAGATCTGAAATATACTGGTACACTGGAACTTACACTTACAGATTGGTAGAAGGATATAAGTTTATTACCGAGAATACAGTGAATGCAATAACTACATGACATCCCTTCCTTTCAATCTTTAAATCTAGTGATCACGATTGGAAATATCATGTAGATATGGATGTTAAGATCATTATTGTCAGCAAGGACAGTCTCAAGGTTATTAGAGTGAGTGAGTGAGTGAGTTTAGTTTGACTCTGCTTTTAGCAATATTCCAGCAATATCACAGCAGGGGGCACCAGAAATGGGCTAAGGTCATTAGAAACTTTCCTCAAATATGATAATAATTATTAACTCACAATTACATTTCCAGAATATGCCGAGCTCTCAAAAACATATATAGTAATGAAATAGCAATTTATCTAGAAAGCATCTCTGATCCAACGTTTGCTATGTAAATTAACACAATACCAATATCTTCTGAGGTATACTATCACTAAAGATAAATTCCTTTTAAAGTACGATTTACCAAACACGGATATAGAATGTATTTTAGTACTTTTACAAAATCAGTGACCTCATATCATGATGGGCAGGCCTAACAGAGCTGGGTATCTACGATCACATTGTGCAAGTCTTAGACTCTAAGTTAGAGACAAGAACACAACATAGTGGCATATAGATGTCATTGATCAACGTTTTCAAGATTTCAACGATGTTTTTTCCACATTTTAGAGAGCAATTACTCGACGAGTAACAAAACGTTAATGTGTCTACTTTATGGTCGAAATTAGGACAATCTCACTGGAGATGAAAAAGTAAAGGTGTTTCGAGTAAACAAATTGTACTTATTAGTTGATTTATCTTCCAAATACCGATACACATGTAGAAATGATTAAATGCTGAAGAAAGGATCAGATCTGTAGACAAAATCCCTACCTTTTTCACTAATTCGAGCGTGCAAACATTGCTCGCAGAAAATAACCGGAAGTCACAAATGTTGACGCGCAACATTGGTTTTGATCACTTCCGGTTTAATTCACGGGCCGAGTACTTACAAAATTCGACTGCATAAGAGTAAGTGTTAAGATGTTTATTTTCTTTTAATTTTCTTATTTTGTGATACATTGTTTTACTTGTGTGTGTTACATTCAAAAGAGTTTAATCAATGACAACGAATAAACAAATTACATGGCAAGGTAATGTGAGTGTCAGTCGCTGTTGGCTGTCATTTGATGATTTGTGATACTGATATTCTGGTACTGACATCAATGGTGATGGCAACATTCATGATTGGCAATAACAAGATGGTTAAGAGTTCCCACCGTTCTCCCATCCCAAACAATATGTATAAATTAATATATACTGAAAATATTAACAAAACCTAACACAACAATTACTAGAGAACTCACAAAAATAACTAAAAGCCCGAAAAATAATTACCTACAATATATAGGGTCGAACCATGTTGTATGATAAAGGCCCCAGACACGGTAATGTTACCAAAAAAATATGGGGGAACGGAAGGAACGCTTTCCACAAGATGAAACATAGATGCAAAATGTACAGCCAATGGCCACATGAAAATTCTGTAGAACGTGATATCTACAAAGGATTTTGATCCACACAGAGCAAGATCAAATAGGCTTTAACCCCCAAAAAGTACTTTTGCCTAAAAAAACCCACTAAGAACCTGACAGTCAGCATTAACAAAAGTGGAGTTTATCGGAGTATTATACTGTAGCGCTAGTTGGTTAAGGCTGCTGACAGTAACTCTTGCTTCAAAGATTTCTGGTGCCTCCTTGATCCAAGAGATGGTTGTGCATGGGTTAGGTTTGTTTGCGCGTCAAGCGGTCGTTGTCGCATGGGTACTACAGATATGTACACCAGGTACATTTCTGTATGCAGAAATTTACCCTAAACAAAGTCAAAGACTGAAGCTCTTACTTCATAGATTTTGAGTGGCTTATATATGATTCTATCTAAAGGATAGTTAAGATTAGGGTAGGATACACCTAATATTAACTCACTCACTTATTCCTTAGATTCCTTTTCCAATCAATAAGCCTATATGACCAGTAGGGTTATACACCCTTCACAATCCAGGTTAGTTGTAAGGTATGGTATGGATGAGCTGTATGTTTTATCAAATAAATCCAATGCAGCCTCACGAAACTGAGCCTGTGCATTTGTACAAAGTGTTAAGTTTTGCTATGAGACTGGCCATTGCACATGTACACAAAGGTAAACAGTAGGTGTTGAAAAACGAGGTAAATGAGCAGTAGTTGTCGTTTTAGAGCACCTATCAACTAGTGTTGGGAATTGTTTAAAATCTCATAATTGATGATTGGTTCATTACAACCGATCAATCATTGAAAAAAATTGGTGAGCGTCATTAATGAAATGTGTTAATGCACATAATAATAAGGAAAAAACATGTGCTTCTTTGGGGTTTTTTGGCAAAATTTCACATCTTTAAAGGATAACTAGTATGTTAGGAACATAATTTTCTTGGAGTCTTTAAGATATATTCAATCATGACTTGGAACGAGCTTGTAGTGCTTATGAAATGTAACAGATAAAACCAACCTTGTGAAAAATATTGTTTATGCAAACAAGTGTTCCAGAATTGTTTGCGTTCGTTTATTAGAAAACATGATCGATTGCTTGGTCGTTTAGTCACTGCGACCAATCTTCGATTATTTCAATTCATCGGACCACCACTACTATCAACTTGTAGTAGGATTGTGGATGAATAGATTAGCTTATTAGCTAGCTTAGCTAAAGCTGACAAAATCCATTTGAGTGCTAGTTGAAACCTGAACAGTGAGTCCAGTAAAGACCATTCACTACTCCCATAAGGATCACCTGCTCTCTATGTTAACTCTCTGAATATTATTCTTGCATCACCAGGAAAAACAAACTGCCATGTTCCTGGAACTTTGGCAGAGAGTCTGATTACATATCTATCTTTGACTCTCTGGATATGGTTTTCATTCAGCATATTTTGTTTTCTTTGCCGTTTTGTAAATGAGAAGCCATCCCCAAATAATACAATACTGTCAAACATGTTGCATCATGGTAACCACAGTAACAGACAGACAGACAGACAGACAGATTGTTTATTATAGTCTCACCTCGTTACAGTCATTTTGATAAAAACGTACATCCATCATATATACATGATAAAAACTATACATAACCTAAGACAATATAAGCGTAAAAGTAACGAGCCACCCTGTACAGAGTTACGAGAGACTTTAAAATTATAACATCTATAGAAACATTCAAATGTTAAGAACTGCAGTCACTCTATAAAATATCCTTTGATAAAAAATTACCTAAAAGTTTTAAAAGAAATCAGTGAAATAAAATCTTATGACGCTTACAAAGAATATTATTACACATTCTGGGCTATAACATTAGGTGAAACCAACTTACTGAATAGTAACAGACTATTAGTGCTGTCCACTTTTGTGTTCCGTTAATAAATGGATATAATGACAAATGATGTGGATAATAATAACCTTCTTTTATTTCGTATGTACCACATTTCAGTACAAATTCTTGTACCACTGTCCTGCTCTAATCTGAGTCCCTAAGTAAGTATATGCCTCACCTTCCAGGAGATGGTCAATAACCCCTCCCTTGTTTTCACAAGCCGTTTCTGAAATGCCTAGTTATTTCAGTCCTTTTACAAACTGGCAGAAAAATCTTTCTGTTATGGAACATATTGACTAATTTTTCAAACGTTCAAAAATGCTTCAAAACATCACTAGTTATGCCTGGATTAATAAGCAAAATATTTATTGTAAAAAAGTACATTGACTCCCTTAAAGATTCTTATAATCCTGACATGTTCTGTCACTGGGAGATGAAATGTAACTTCAAAATGTTTAGAATTGTTATAACATACTTGATGGACGGGTTGTACATCCTACGTGTAAAATAACTGTAAACTTCAAGGGTTTCATTAATTGCCTGTGAGGAAGTATGTACATGATTTGATTG
This sequence comes from Haliotis rubra, assembly GCF_003918875.1. Taxonomy (NCBI): domain Eukaryota; kingdom Metazoa; phylum Mollusca; class Gastropoda; order Lepetellida; family Haliotidae; genus Haliotis; species Haliotis rubra. The sequence continues at coordinate 796,124 of NW_025766983.1, read as the reverse complement.
ATGAGCAATACAGGTAAATCATTAGTTTGTGTTGCAAGTATAAATAGTATACTATAAACAAAATCTGAGTATAACAAGTATGTTACTAATCAAAATCTTGTCACCCATCTTACCGATAAAGATGCTTATGTAGCGGCAATAAAATTTCCAAGTCCCGTGCTGAGATTCAAACCACGGACCTTCTGATCCAAAGTCGAACACCTTGTCCACATGACCAAAGAGATAACCCTGTCAGCAAGCTGACAAAGTAAGGATGTCATCTGTGGGATGACTCCGCGTCCTGCTACACTTACTTTTCACTTTTAATTCTAAGATGAAACAGTATTTCATGTTTGTTGACTGAAGTCAAGATACACCTTTATACAAATGTGCTTGAGGTTGTGTAGCACAGGTCGGAAACCAGACTAGATTTCTGGAATACCATCCAGGTATGCACAGCGAAAACACAATAACAAAGGCAGCAACCAGTCCAGCGAATTGTCATCTGCCAGTGCCCCTTTAATTTATATTACCGGTACCATATTTCCTGTAATAAGCATCGAGGGTAAAGCAACTGTTCAAGAAATAAGCGCCAGGTCTCCAATAAGCGCCGGGTGTGTCACATGTTTACAATGGAGTTTTGAAATAGAATACCAATGGAGGATCTATATTTATTTCTGTTGAACTTTAAGTGCCGGGTCTCCAATAAGCGCAGTGCCTCTAATAAGTGCAGGGTCTGGAAGCCATTGAAAAAATAAGCGCCCGGGAGCTAATTAGAGGAAATACGGTATGTGAATTATACGTAGTGGCCATGAAATGTCTGAGTCCTGTGCTGGGATTCAAACCATGGACCTTCTGATCCCAAGTTGTACACTTTGTCCTCATTACCAAAGAAGTTAACCAGTCAGCCAGCTGACAAGGTTGGGCGATCTTGTGTGGTATGACGTCACGTCTGCTACAAATATATTGCAACAGCTGGTGACAGACATTTAAAGAATAACCCACCAATTAGATGCTAACTGATATATTGTTGATGACAACTGTGGTGCAACGTGATCAGCTTGACAATACACTGTATTCACCAGTGCTGCCTCATTCAGCTGCCACCTAGTAGTCAGAATAGGTTAAGCACTGATGTGTGCTAATTCAGAGAACAATAGCAGAATCAAATTATTTTTTTTATTAGCTTTACATGTCCTGGCAGCACTTTACACAAAACATTTATCATGTTTTACTATTATAGTGTTGTGTTTACCGTATTCATAGCGTTCTCCTAACTGATGAATAGTCATCTCAATATTGGGTAAACTGAAGTCCAAACAGATATTGAATTGGCCTACTCTGGTGGTGAGTTGCTGCTTCTCTTGTTGAAGGTGACGTCCAAGATCTTCACACAAGCGTTCTCCTGACAAATCTGGTAAAGGTGATTTCATAGTGGGTTTGGGTTTTTTTCAGCTGGATGTTGAATTAAACCTCGTTAAAGTGTTTGCAGGTCACGCTGAAGGCACTGGTTCGATTCTCCACATGGGTACAATGTGTGAAGCCCATTTCTGGTGTCCCCCACCGTGATATTGCTGGAATATTGGTAAAATCGGCGTAAAACCCAAATCACTCTCTTCAAATGGTTCATTGTTCTGTTACTTAAATTTCAGTGAATTGAGTTGTCTCACGTAACTGTCACAGATTTTGATAAAGCAGACAAAATGGATATGACAGTGGGTACCGGTACTTAATAATCCTTAGTTGAGTTCACTCACCAAATACTGTGCACGCTGTTAACATGACAATGTGTTGTGGTCCGATTAATTGAAATAATCAGTGATTGGTGACAGTGACTAAACGACCAAGCAATCGATCATGTTCTCTCATAATTTTGGAACACTTGTTTGCATTAACAATATTTTTCACAAGGTTAGTTTTTGTCTGTCATTAAATTTACATTTCATAAGCACTACAAGCTTGTTCCAAATCATGATTGAATGTATCTTAAAGACTCCAGGAACTTTTTGTTCCAAACACACTAGTCATCCTTTAAAGATGTGAAATTTGCAAAGGCATTTTGTGCAATTTGAAATTAACTACATATTTTTTTCTTTATTTTTGTGTGCATTAACAAGCATAACAGGAAACTTTGATAAATGATCCTAACCAATTATTTTCAATGATTGATCCGTTGTAATGAACCAATCATCAATTATGAGATTTTAACCAATTCCCAACACTAATATACACTGTTGTTTATCCCCAGCCGAGTGGCGACAGTGATGATAAACCCATTCCCCATACACAGGCTGATTACAGTTGTTGTGTGGGTGTGATGGACGTGGATAGTTCTATCAATATACAACTTCTTTATTACAAAATTTGCTTGCTTGATAACAGTGTCAGCATATACCCCAAAATGTTGCATATATTGTAATTAAGTAGTTGTATATCCATAAAATGATCCCCCCCTTATTCCAAATCACTCATTTAGTTAATCACTCAATCAATTGCTTCCATGGCTGCCACTGACATGTATGATGTCTTGTCGTAAGTCAATCAGTGACAACAAGGAGATTCTAGCAACATGCATGCAGGGATCAACATTGTGCTTTATTTGCTTGCCATGGCATGGTAAATATTGAAATGGCATGGATGAAATCTTTTCAGTGCCTTGGGGGCACAACTAAATTTATAAAAATAACACGTACCATGATTCTTTTAATGGAAAATGTTATAAATTTGACAAACTGAAAAGATTCAAAAACTATTTTTTGCACTCTATCAAACTATTAGTCAGTGGCACTCTCAATATCACAGTTTCACATAAGCGTGGCCATTTTGAATGCCAGTGTACATAACAGGAAGTGCTGTTTTGGATGATAGCATACTTTGTCGGTTAGTACATGATCCAGGGCTGATGAGGCCGGACAGTCTTTACACGAGTGTTAAGGAAATCCAGCTCTCATGTTTACAAGTTTACATGATGTTTACTGTTCTATTTAACAATAACTTGAAATGACATAATTGTTGTGATGTTTTAAGTTTAATTGAACATCAAAAGACATGGGCTACGCTTTCACAAAGCCACACCTAAATCATCTGTCTGGTGCTCCATGGCACCCTTTAGAAAAATTGCATTTTTATCTCGTTGGTAACATGGAGGCTGGGTCAGATGACAGAATTGCTGATATGGAGAGTTATCATTCGTTCATGATGACAACAACCTGATGATCTCATTACATATATACAACATATTACAATGGATAATTCCAGTGACATATGTGTCTGTTTCAGGTGACAACAACCTGATGATCTGATAAGATTTATACAACATGTTACAATGGATAATTCCAGTGACACATGTGTCTGTTTCAGATGACAACAACCTGATGATCTGATTAGATTTATACAACATGTTACAATGGATAATTCCAGTGACACATGTGTCTGTTTCAGGTGACAACAACCTGATGATCTGATAACATTTATACAACATGTTACAATGGATAATTCCAGTGACACATGTGTCTGTTTCAGGTGACAACAACCTGATGATCTGATTATGATTTATACAACATGTTACAATGGATAATTCCAGTGACACATGTGTCTGTTTCAGGTGACAACAACCTGATGATCTGATAACATTTATACAACATGTTACAATGGATAATGTGTCTGTTTCAGGTCCAGTGTTACACATGTGTCTGTTTCAGGTGACAACAACCTGATGATCTGATCTGAGATTTATACAACATGTTACAATGGATAATTCCAGTGACACATGTGTCTGTTTCAGGTGACAACAACCTGATGATCTGATTAACAACCTGATTTATACAACATGTTACAATGGATAATTCCAGTGACACATGTGTCTGTTTCAGGTGACAACAACCTGATGATCTGATTAGATTTATACAACATGTTACAATGGATAATTCCAGTGACACATGTGTCTGTTTCAGGTGACAACAACCTGATGATCTGATTACATTTATACAACATGTTACAATGGATAATTCCAGTGACACATGTGTCTGTTTCAGGTGACAACAACCTGATGATCTGATTAGATTTATACAACATGTTACAATGGATAATTCCAGTGACACATGTGTCTGTTTCAGGTGACAACAACCTGATGATCTGATTACATTTATACAACATGTTACAATGGATAATTCCAGTGACACATGTGTCTGTTTCAGGTGACAACAACCTGATGATCTGATTAGATTTATACAACATGTTACAATGGATAATTCCAGTGACACATGTGTCTGTTTCAGGTGACAACAACCTGATGATCTGATTAGATTTATACAACATGTTATAATGGATAATTCCAGTGACACATGTGTCTGTTTCAGGTGACAACAACCTGATGATCTGATTACATTTATACAACATGTTACAATGGATAATTCCAGTGACACATGTGTCTGTTTCAGGTGACAACAACCTGATGATCTGATTAGATTTATACAACATGTTACAATGGATAATTCTAGTGACACATGTGTCTGTTTCAGGTGACAACAACCTGATGATCTGATTAGATTTATACAACATGTTACAATGGATAATTCCAGTGACACATGTGTCTGTTGACAACAAGGTGACAACAACCTGATGATCTGATTTAATTTATACATGACATGTTACAATGGATAATTACAATGGATAAGTGACACATGTGTATGTTTCAGGTGACGACAACCTGATGATCTGATTACATTTATACAACATGTTACAATGGATAATTCCAGTGACACATGTGTCTGTTTCAGGTGAGAACAATGTCGCGTGGGAGATGTTGATGTACCCACTGACGGCGATGGTGGCGGCGGTGGCGGTGGTGTCGGGCTAGCGGTCTCTACTATAATTTCAGCCCAGCAACCCCTGCTCATCCAGACCGCCATGAAGTAAGCAGGGACGAAAATACTAGTCCAATACAGTGTGCGAAATAGCCACTGGCACACTAGCCTGTGGCTAGTAAAAATCCAGTTGGTCCAGTAAATCTCCACAGTCATTGACCTGACTGGCTAGTCAATTTTCATTGGGGTCATTTTGTGAAGATATCTCTCTCTTCGACTTAAGTTATAATACACTTTTAAATCATGCAAGATTATGGCCTGATAAAAAATGCTCATCATATTAGCGTCTTAATGATATCGGTATATGGTCTCAACTCTGTCATGACATGTCAATTTTACTGTAGTAAAATGAAAACATTGGTCAATCTTTCTTTTGAGTCATGAACAGTCAAACCTTGCTAGTGTGGACTCCTGGACAATCAGATATTGTCTGGATAAATTAATTTCCGAATCCAAAGATTTGTGTGTGTATTAAGCTCAGTCAAAACTACATCATATGCCGTCAGTAATTTCATGTGAAGGAACGTGGCTAACAAATTTGGTCGATGTAAATGTGAAATTTGAGATAAAACTAAGTTGGAAATAGCAATCGGCTGGACACTTTTTCCCCTAATGTACCAGTGATTCAGTTACAAACAGCAATAGTATTGACAATACAACGCAATAAAGTTTAACACCAAGGCCAAAATAAATTGTATATGAAACTAATCAGATATCAGGAGAATATTCCAATATTGTGTTATTGCAGTTTTAATGTTTTCTCTCTCTCTTTATATATCTACATGTATCTATATCTATATATATATTAAAAATAACTATGAGCACTGTGGTACAAGTAATTGTTATTGCTAGATATACTATTTATGTCCAGCACAGCTTGATCAGTCATCATCATCATCAAATGTTATGTTGAAATATAATTGTCATGCTTCAACAAATATGACTTTATTGAGTCAAAGAATGAGATTTATTGTCCATTATTAACAAATGTTCATATCAAGGCTTAATAGAGGTAATATGCTTGTGGTTGCAGGGGTGGAAATAACCCATTGCCCGACGTCCCAGCCCAGTGTTTTTTTCTGTCGGGCAAGCAAATATGTATATCATGCTGTACCGGTGTCCAGTTGACTTTCCAATGTTAATTATGTTGTTTATTTAAAAAATCAACAAGATAATTGGCAAGTATAGTGGAAAAATTATCAGGGCAAGTGATTTCACATGTGCCACTGTACCAGAGTACACTAGCAATTATAAAGTTATTTCCACCCCTGGGTTGGTATAAATAATGCTGATTGGTTGATCACTCATGATTGCGACTATATGATATAAACATCAGTATTGACTGAAATTTTGACAAGTATGTGTAATGACATGAGTAGATTTATACAGGTCATGTTGTTTCATGTAAATATTGTCCGTTATGCGAGGGTTCTTGATATCCAGAGTCCATATAAGTGGGGTTTCACTGTAAATATGAAGGGGCTGTAGGGTAGCCTAATGGTAAAAGCATCCGTTTGTCAAACTGAAGACCCGGGTTCAATTCCTCACATGGGTACATTAAGCGAAGCCCATGTCTGGTGTCTATCAAGAAGACAAGTGGGGCCCAGTCATGAAAATTAAAGTTTACATCAATTATTTTTCGAACATGAACTGAAAATAACACAAAGGGACAAGAAGGACCACTTGATGCAAGAACATGCACATCTATTGTCTGTATTGCCAGATATTTCATCTTCGCGAGCGGCATGCAGGTGAAGTTTGTCGGTGATGACAGCTTCATGTTCTGTTACGGGGAGCGAGGGACACGGTGGAAGGACAAGTCATCTATTCTGCTCATTCATGGATTCACTGCCTCCAAGGATCAATGGCTGGCTCTGTTTAAGGTACAGTCAGATGGGCCCAGGCCATGAAGTGGTGAGGTGAAATGTCAAGGTTTAATGTCATACTTAAGAATATTTCGCTCATATGACGACGTGCATGCGTGTGTATGTGTATGTGTGGCTGCTTGTACTAGCCCAGACTTAAGCTGGTTTTATAGTGCTAGCCCACTGAGATACCATGCCGCAGTTAAGCATGAATACCCCACTCAGACACATTATACTGACTCCCGAGCTGACCAGTTCTTGTTTTACACATAGCGCCAGGCAGGGAACAATTTAAGTACCATGTTTTAACATCTTTTGGTATGATACGGCCTGGGATCGAACCCGCGACCTTCCACTCTCTGGACGGACGCTCTAACCACTACTCCATGGAGGTGGTGTGCAGGCCGTGAAGTGAAGGTCCAAATTATGGCATGGACAGACTATCATCTCATTTGTTTTCTCTACTTTGTCAGCTCAGGGTCAGTGTTCGTTGGTTTTCACAAATCTAAACTTCCTCCACTCTGTGTTTTACGCTCATGTGCTTATTCCACTGTGTCATTGCAATCCTATACTTCCTCCACTCTAAATGTGACCCTCACAACAAATTGAGTTGGTTTAGTATGGATGTTGTTCAAAGTTCTGTTGAGCCGAACTGACTCGCTGAGGCCAGATGATGCAAAGGTGGCACATGATTCTTGGTTCAAATCTTATATTGTGATACTTGGCAGTTGTCATGTCAGTTGATATAGTTTATTGTACTATTTCCCCAAAATATATTAAAACATTTCAACCGTGAGTTTCGTAATATTTGCCAAATTGTCTTTCGTGTTTGAATACCGTGTTTGGGAGTCTACTTTCAAACTGGTCCTCAGCAACCCAAGCCATAAGAGCTGAATAAATGGCTCAATGACTTGATAGACATGTCTCATAGTACACTGATGGTTAAGATCGTTGTTCACAATCTCAATCAGTTTCATGTCGTGTACCACCGTTGGTAGCGTTTCTGAGTTGAATACAGAAGAAAGACTTGGGTTGTTTGCTGTAATATAGCTGAGTGCAGCTTGAAACAGACAAACAGCCATAGCTCCATAACATGTTTTCATTTATCATGTCTAATTTGTGTGAGTCGTTTTCACAGAAACTCCCCAAAGACCTTCACCTTATAGCAGTTGACCTCCCAGGTCACGGGAGTACGAGCACCCCGAAGGATGAGGACGATGTGTCTCTCTCATCGCTTGTTGACCTCCTGCATAAGGTTGGACATAGGAGTTTTCTGCCATGTTTTCAGCCCTATCAATGTATCATGTAGTCTAAAACCTGTAAAATTCTGTTTCAGTAAATATAATAACCAATATTATGGGTCTAAAATCCACTGAGGGTGCTTCGGGTAACCTAGTGGTTAAAGCGTTTGTTTGTCATGCTGAAGACCCGGGTTCGATTCCCCCCACATGGGTGCAGTGTGTGAAGCCCATTTCTGGTGTTCTGAAATTGCTGGAATATTGCTAAAAGTGGCGTAAAAGTAAACTCACTCACTCATGCTGATGGGTTTAACCTCTTTAGTAATGTGGACTTCAGATCAGAAAGTATGTGGTTCTAGTCCCAGCAAGGGACTTGGATATTTCATGGCCGCTACACTAGCAAATTATCTCAAAATGACCAATTATCATTGTATGGTTCTTGTCAGAAGTTTCTGTGAACAGGCTGGATGAATAGGTAACCTTGACCTTGACATCATTGCATATAGTTAGGGAAGTATTTCATGTATTTATGACACATAGGAAAAGTTTATTTAAGATACTTTGGAGCGTCCTTATTTACAATGTCACAGAGAGCATGTAACTGATTTGGTTTTTGTATGTATTCACCTCAAGGACTCTCGATCTGTGTGGCATTTCCCCAGTATTCTGTAGGAAGCCAGCATGTCTCCGAATGTATCCCTACAACATGTGCAGATAGACATAATATTCTGTTTAGACTCTCAACATTTATTTGCTGTGCATGTCGAAAGACTTTTAAACAATGGAGCTTGTTATTTATACCTCATTATACATTTACTCAAGTCTTATTTTTCATCTTTGCAAATACCTTCAAAAGTACCTATATTCTATTGTATAGTTTATTTTCAAATCAAAGTGTATAATGCTGTCCGTTACAAATAACACTGAACCTACAAATCTGGTAATATCATAATTGAAATCTGACTGTGTATTTGAGCGTGATAGATCCGTGATATTGTATTTTCAGTTTGTAAATCTCTCAGGACTGGCTGAGCAGCCATTCCACGTGGTAGGTACATCTCTGGGTGGAGTGATTGGAGGCCTGTACACAGCCAAATACAACAGCTACGTGGATCGCCTCACCATGGTCTGTCCTGCTAGTAAGTCACTCACTCACTCACTCACGCTCTCACTCACTCAAGCTCTCACTCACTCAAACAACCACCTCTCACCTTATGCTCTCACTCACTCCCTCACTCACCCACTCACTCATGCACCCACCCACTCACTCACGCTCTCATTCCTTTACTCACCCACTCACTCATGCTCGCACTGACTCACTCACTCACTCATGCTCTCACTCACTCACTCACTTTCCATAGTTCTTAAATTCCCCACAGGGGTACAATGTGTGAAGCCCATTTCTAGTGTCCCCTGCCATGATATTGCTGGAATATTGCTAAAGGTGTCATAACAGTAAACTCACGCTTTTACTTTCCATATTTCAGTGAAGACACCTGTGGACAGCGAGTTTTCAAAGCAGATGTTGGCTGCCATCGATATGGGACCAGACAACCTGGACATCAGCCACTGTAGTCTGATACCCCAGACACCAGAGCAGACGCAGAAGATGCTGGACAGCTGTCTGTACCACAAGCAACCAATCAACTATCAGGTCAGGACCTTCACCTTCAGAGTACTTTAAAAACATAATTTATTGTCTCTTATGCCTTAATCATTTATGTCATGCGTAGCAATGAAATAGGATTTGGTTCGGTTCAGGGAATGTAACATCAAACCCCATGTCGGCAACAGCTTTTTGCTGCCTGGGAAGTTTTTATATTTTTTTTTTTTTGGACAGTCACGTTTTTTTTGTTTTTTTGTTTTTATTCATTCCCATAGTTACATAGATGCAAAAATATCCTTGTAAAGCAGCCAGGGTGTTTGTTGATATCATATTACTTGTTCAGTCATTATTGGAATATATGTTTATTGTTGTTTTCTTTTATTTCAGATATTAAAAGGAATTGTTGCCTTGAGGGCACCTAAAAATCATTTTTATCTCCGATGTAAGTATTTTTTTCTGTGTGATCATTTGACCAATGAGTATGTATGATTGTACATGGATTTAGAAAGTGACTTTACATAAAGCTGTCATACAGACTCTTTTTACATTGCTGATAATACTTACACGTTCCTGTCAGTAGCTGTTGTATGTTGTCAGTGTTTAAGAATCTGGCCCGTGAGGAGAACGTGACTGTGCTTGTAGAGAAGGCGCGGCACATCAGCCCCCCGACGCAGCTGGTGTGGGGCGAACACGACGAGGTAGATATACCTTCATTCCATTTCAGGGAACTAGTTGCATAAATATGTGGCAAGTACAACCATATATCTTTCCTTATCCTGACTCATGCTATAATGGCTTATCTCCCTTCCCTTTCTACGGTTACGTGGAAACCTGAATCCCTTGTTGTCAAAATTTGCTCACCCGTGTGGAGCCCCACGTTCCCGCCAAAGTCTGTTCATCAGATCAAAATAATCACTAAAATGACTCTGCATTGTGTGGGTTAATGTGATTAAACATTAATACTGAATATCCAAGCAGTCCATGAACTGTGTAAAAATACTCGTAAGTTTTGTAATGACATGCGACAAGTTCATCAGTGGCATCCAACATGGCCACATTTCATCCAAGACATTTTGTGTTAATTTTGGAAATTCCCTTTACTCAAGTGCTTACTGAAGCCATGGTGTTCAGGAAAAGCCCCCCAAACCTTTGTAATTTTAGCAAAGTACCAATCTAATCACATAAGAAAAACGTAAAAAATAGTTGCTGAGGAAGAGGGACATGCACATGCTTTACAAAGATGGCAGAAGGTGTCTCGTTAGTGTGAGTACCTGCTTACCTGGAACCAATCTGTTGTTTGATTAGGTTATTTACAATTAAATCATTCTACTTTATGGATGACAACTTCTTGTTTAGTGCACAGAGTGATGTTTCGATGTATATTTGTCCCCCTCCGCAACGTGGAACGGGGGACTATGTATTCAGCGGCGTTCGTCCGTCCGTCCGTCCCGATTCTTGTTAACGCGATATCTGATGAACTGTTGTACCCAATGTCTTCAAATTTGGTGACAGCCTACAATGGGGGATTACGCAGACACCAGTTGATTGGGGTGACCTTGACCATATCTTCAAGGTCACGACGACACTTTGAACACTTTTCAAACTCTTGTTAACGCGACATCTCATGGACTGTTGTACCCAAGGTCTTCAAATTTGTAGACAGACTACATTAGGAGATTACCCAGACACCAGTTGATTTGGGTGACCTTGACCTTATCTTCAAGGTAACCATGACACTTTGCACACTTTTAACTCTTGTTAATGCGATATATCATGGACTGTTGTACCCAATGTCTTCAAATTTGGTGACAGCCTACATTGGGAAATTACCCAGACACCACTTTATTTGGGTGACTTTGATCTTAATTTCAAGGTCACCGCAACATTTTGACCACTTTTCAAACTCATTTAAACGTGATATCTCATAAAACATTGCACCCAATGTTTTCAAGTATGTTGACAGTCTACATTGGGTGATTATGCAGACACCAGTCATTTCAGGCATCTTGTATGTGACCAAACAATAAAAAGTAGTAAATATAGATATTCCATTCTTAAGCGGCTGGGGACATTGCCATATCAATGGCAAACACTTGTTTAGCTTGGTAACGGTGTAAGAATCTACAATCGAAACATCGCTCTATGCAATAAACATGAAGTTGTCATCCTAAAGTTGTGGTTTCATTTTTGACTCACCAACTTTTAGAATGCTGATCACACATTTACAGCATGATCTGTTTCACTGGCATTTTAGAAGTTGGTAAGTAACAATAGTAGTTGTCATCCATGTAGTACCTTGCCTTCATTGTTACTCCCTAGCGGCCATATGTAATAGTGTGCATGGGGGAACGTACTGTCACACACCAGTGAAGTATTGATGATGGCTCAGTGGAGAAATTCTGGTGTATAAACATAGCAACATTATTCAGTTCTAGAGGTGTGACGATATGGAAATGTCACGATACGATACGTATCGCGATATCTTGGAACAATGCAATTCGATTAGATGCATATCACGATATGCTATCTTTAGTTATTTTCTTTAAATAAGTATATTTTGATAGCAAGTAGCAGTGTAAATTTTTACATAACTGTCAATTTCTAGTGAACATTAACAAGTTTAAGGTCAACTATACATATCACGATACGAACAAAAGTATTGATATATTTATCGTCAGATAAAGTATCACGATTATCAATACTACGATGTATCATCACTGCTATATTCAGTTCATTAACCACCTGTAATTCTCACTCCCAGCTGATTGACAAGAGTGGTGCTGAAGTCTTGAAGAAAGTTTTGCCAAATTGTGAGCGTGTGGACATAATAGAGCGATGTGGCCACTCTGTGAATATGGACAGACCAGGTGCCGTAATGAAAACCATCCTTGTATTCCGTGGAGAATATGACCGAAAAAATGTCTAGAAGAGTAAAACAAGCACCCCCCAGAAGAATACAGGAGCAATTCATTGGCAGAATGAGTGTAAATAGAGTTAGAAAGAGATGACTCTACAAGTCAAGGTCTTACTGATCCAAGATATATGTACAGCTAGTCTTCATGTTTGTATTTTGTTGCTAACAGGAGATGGGACTTCATGGACCTCATGTCCATTTCTAGTTAACATGTGGCAGTTAGCAGCGAGAGACGGACAATTTCTGCATCATAGCTGTTTTTATTGACCTTTTGTTTGATATGAATTGATGACACTAAGTTGCTAATGGCCTCAAGTCTTGTACAACTTGCCAAGATGTGTATTGACTCAAAGTTAGTAAACCTTCATGAGATGCTTATTGACTTGGGTCAGTAAAACGTGCTGAGATGTGTATTGACTTAAGGCTAGTAAAACTTGCTAATTGCCTCAAGGCTAGTAATACTTGCAAATATGTGCATTGACTCAAGGCTAGTAAACTTTATTAGATGTTTATTGACTTGGGTCAAAAACTTGTTAAGATGTTTAATGATTTGGGCCAGTAAAACCTGTTAAGATGCTTATCAACCAGGATCAGTGAAACTTTCTAATATGCTAATCGAGTTAAACACAGACAAGATTATCTCCATCTGTATGAAATGGCAATTCTCTTTTTAGTAATTAATCAAAATATACAATTGAAACCTTATTTTTCCGATCACAGGTAGTTTGAGTAATTCAACCATTAAATGAGTATTTCCTATATACTTCCTTCCAATGAATCAGGGTCTTCTGGGTTGTATATGGACTACCATTTTGTCCCAACTGAAAATAATTTTTGTCTTTTCATCTGTGAGAAGGAATCTCTTAATTTTCTGTAGATATATTCATGAGGGTGTTGAAGGTTTCTGTGAATATTTTTTGAGATATTTGTTATGAGGGTCAGTATGAGTACACGATACCATGGCAAGTACATTCTTCCAGATTGCAGCTAGTTTTGGATGTTGTGGCAGTTTGTATGTATGTAAATATCCGTAGCAATCATCAAGACGTAAGGTAGTTGGTATGAACAGGTCCAGACGTTACGTATGGAAATATCACCTGATTGTAATGTTAGAAGCATTCTTGAGTCCACAGATTAACTGTCTTCAAGTGTTCATCTTTGTTCTGACAGGACTGTATCTTAACATTGTTGGGGGCAGTGGGGTAGCCTGATGGTTAAAGCGTTCGCTCGTCACGCCGAAGACCGGGTTCGATTCCCCACATGGGTACAATGTGTGAAGCTCATTTCTGGTGTCCCCCACCGTGATATTGCTGGAATATTGCTAAAAGCGGCGTAAAACCATACTCCCTCACTCACTTAACATTGTGGAATATATCTGGCCAGTCCAGTATTTGTGATGTTTGTCAGTACTTTCCAACAGTGTTCATATTTTAAGACAAGTCTCCATTGTAAAAGATGTCCCAGAGTTTTAATTGTTGAAATTATGCAATTAATAGATTTCAGGCATTGATGTTTATATATCATAACACTGGAGTGATGGACTCATGAAGACGGTTGCATCCTGGGCGCCAGAATCCTGGTGGGTTCAAATCTCAGATCCACCCTGATTACTTTTTGAGGTTTGTTTCCACTATACCTGTGTTCGTGGGTTTGTGGTAAATAAGATCTACAGCACAGGCTTTTCTCCCACTTTAGGCTATGCTGTGATATAAATGTAATATCATTCATAGTGTTATGGGGGTGGTGGGGTAGCCTAGTGGTTTAAGCGTCCGCTCGTCACGCTGAAGGCCCGGGTTAGAATCCCCACATGGGTACAATGTGTGAAGCCCATTTCAGGTGTCCCCCGCCGTGATGTTGCTGGAATATTGCTAAAAGCGGCGTAAAACTAAACTCAGTCAGTCAGTCATAGTGGTATGTGGCCCAACTCACTCACTAATGAAGAGTGTGGTCAGGTTGATTCGGCTTGTTAGAACTCGTATATGTTGTGTGTCAGATGAATTGTCAAACTTGCTGCGTATGTTAGATCAGATTCTTTGATGAAATTATGTCAGTACAAACATTAATGAATATATTAAGTCAGGTTTGGAGACACCCTTAAGATAACAATATCTGTCTCTTATAGACCATTGTATGTAACATATACGTGTGTTTTGCAGCCTGGTTTAATTATGGATCTACTGATTGATTTTGTTCTGTATAGAATGTCACCTGATTTGAAAACTCATGTCTTTTATGAATGCTGTTAGTTAAAATTGTTGCAATGGTTATATATGATGCTTTAACATGACAACAAGTCTTTTTATCACCTTCAAAGTTTAGACTTAAAACATATTAGATATATAAGCAAGTAGAGCAAGTCTGTGACATTAGATAAGAGTTTTATTTTAACTTTTTGTTAATGCTATTTATTCCAACATCACTTATGAAATCAGTTTCAGTAAAAACCTAATCATGTTAAATCATTTTTAAAATGCTGATAAAAGCACATTGAACTCATCTTTAGTTGTAAGTGTTCAGGAGAAAATATTAGCAATGGTCAGCTGGACCAAGAGGGCCATATTTCTACATTAGAGATGTTTCATTCATTGCAGCTTATATAAAATGTGGGACCATTTGACAATCATGCTTCAGGCATTGCTTTACTGATACAATATAAAAACTGTGTTCAAGTTGTTGTGGGAACAGTCATTAAGGACATTATCCTGCCTCCTTTAAGCAACCCTATGTAGGTTGGAATGTGTTCAGGTTTAGTTTGAAGTTGACTGCAGCCGTATTCTTATGTTATTTTGAAGCATTTGGAATACTGTAAATCATGAAATTAATATGAGCATTTTATTAATGCGAAAAATGCGTCTGTACTCTTCTCGCATTATTATAATGACACATTTCAGTCTGACCATGTCTACTTTTGAGAACTTATTAAAAGACAGAAAACATTAATCTGTTGACACTACACATTACACCAATACAGGCCACTTCCTCATTACAGGTATCTCAAACCACATGTAATTATCACTGGTTACAATCACTGGTCATTGTTTAAAGTCACTCAAGCACAACAGCCAGACAGGACATTCTTCAGCCAATTGTTGGTTTTACCTTGGTAGATGAGTTATGTCATTCAAGTCGGATCACGTTTATACATGTTGTCATAAGACAAGTAGTAGTAAGCAATCACGTGATCAAACATGGCAGCATAACCAAAACATTGTCAGCTCATTTCCATTCATTGCTTAACAAGCTCAATTCAGGTTATTTGGTAAATAACAAGTGTGAAAAGAAAAAAAACAACACCAAAGATTCAGGGTGTCACATTTTATCATCAACACAGATTCCTGAGCTCGCATTAATTTTGTGACGCATTTTAGACTAGACCCTTGCATTCGCATTAAATTCGTGACGCATTAATTTCATGATTTACAGTATTGAGAAAATGTGAAAATTGTTTTGAAAATGTTTAGAAGTGGTAATGTATGATTAATTATTATAAGGCATCTAATTGGATCAGATGGTCAGACTCACTGATTTGGTTGAAGCATCATATCCCAATTGTGTAGCCCATGATAATGTCAATCACACGATTGCTCTAGTCCTCCCAATTCGCCAAACTTTGTGAAAACATTGACATTTAAAGGAAGGAAAACAGTCATGAAACACATTCCGCAAAAGCTTTCTATTCATAGTACAAGTTGTCGAACAACAGTCCAAGGAATATGTTTGTTTGTATTTCCTCAACATGACTTTTAGCAATCATCCAGAGCTCTCATTTGTTGAGTGGAAAATAAGTCCAGAAAATTAAATACCATAACATTTAGTCTGTGAGACATCTAGGAAATTAGAAATGAAGTACATTTGGAGCTGAGAACAACACTTAGGGCTGATGTAGTCTAGACTTGGAAAATCATTGGGACTTGAGTTCGAGTCTTTTGTAAATTGGTTTTTAGATCTGTGATTTCATGATATAATTAGACCATAGGTCTAACACTGTTTGTTGTAGTTTTAGATCATTTTTGCATTTAATTATGTTCCTGTGTTTACAGCATGTTTGTAGTTCACTAAAACCAAGTTGAATGAGAGGTAAGGACATGGCAAAGTATTCAGTATAACCCATTCATCCATCCTTCCATTTGTTCAATCTTGGATTCCATGATACATGTATGTCTGGAGTGTTGAAACTGAAAATGTTGGATAATTTCTACCACCATGACATTATTCAGGTTTTTTATGGCATTATGGTAAACATATTATGATTTTGGATTTGGCATTCATGAAGTTCTAGTGTTAAACATGTTGACATAGCGACACTTTCTACTTCTCAGAAAATGCTGTATGAATATTGGGAAATATATCATATCAGATGGTATTTTGTTATTAGTAATAATAATGCTTTCTTATCTCATCCACTAATGGCGGGATCAGGTGGTCAGGCTTGCTGGCTTGGTTGACACATGTCATCGGTTCCCAATTGCGTAGATCAATGCTTATGCTGTTGATCACTGGATTGTCTGGTCCAGACTCGATTATTTACAGACCGCCGCCATATAGCTGGAATATTGCTGAGTGCGACGTAAAACTAAACTGACTCACTCTTTCAGCAGACATATTAGATTACAGTTGTTTTTAGTTGTAATGTTTTGTAATCTGTGTTATTTGTTTTGAATTGATCCACCTGATATGGTATATACCACTGTGATTCCTGTTTATACTTGTGATATTTATTTTGTGGTGCCAATCTAGAGTATATTATGAGAGCGATGCTGATATTTTCATATATATTTAAGTGTCAGTTGTGTGTTCTGTTAACATTGCATTAGACCACAGTGTTACAGTAGGCTTTGCCCTTCACAGTCTTCTTAGGGTGAAGCCCATTTCTGGTGTCCCCCGCCATGATATTGCTGGAATATTGCTAAAAACGGCGTAAAACCATACTCATTCACTCACTCTTAGGTGAACTTGTTCTTGTCATATAGTGGCTACGACCATTCTTACTCGTGTTGTGACACATTTTTAAACAAAAGACAAGGGGCCATAACTATTGTCATTGTCTCAGACCATCACTGTAGACTATATATTCAATATATCCCTGGCATATAAACTTTTTATTCCCTCCAAGAATACCAATAAACAGAAATGGCACACATTGAACTTGGCTCTATAGTACTGTGATTATGCCTCAGGATGTTTGAAATTTGAGAATATGTATGTATTAATGGCCAGTGTTCAGGTTTTTTGCGATCTCATTCATTGTGATTAATCAGTAGTCTCATGTTTGATTACACATCAGTATTTATTAAACTTCTCTGTAGTCAGAAATTGTACTTTTTCAAAGGATGTTCATTTCTATCAATCGTAACATTTTTCAGCTCTTCCATTCTTTAATATTTTTTTATCTGGTGATCAGATTTTATGTCAGTTGCATTTTATCCATTATCATGTTAATATACTTCCCTGGGTCTGACCAAATCAATTTCTTGTTTAACATATTAGCCATGATGCAAATTATAAAACACCATGTTGATTTACACATATTTTCATAAAATACAAAACAATCTTGAAACAAATAATCCAAGATGTAAACTTGTCTTTTCAACCAAATATTATTTGTTAATATGGTTTTTTACTCTGCAAAGTTAATTGTAAACTTAACCTAAAAGATTAAACTAAATGGTCTGACCTCTCTGGTTTGTTTCAACTTCTATTTCCAAATGGCATTAGTACTGTTGATATCAGGCATTTAATAAGGAACAGGTCCTTTAAAATTATGGAAATAGGGGTTAGGTTTGTGGATTATTGCAAGAGACAGTATATTTTAGGTTGCTAGTTCAGAAGATAAAAGTCTCACTGTGAAAGAGGTGCTAAAAAGTTTATAAGGAATGTGTCCGTTAACATTATGGAGATGGGCTAAAATATTTAAATTATTATAAGAGACAATATATTATATGTTGCTAGTTCAGAAGATAAATGTCACCCTGTGAAACATCTGCTAAACAGTTTATATTCTGTCTTTCAGTGGCATTTAGAAGTTGTACATTGATGTCCAAGATATATTTTTGGATTAAACTTCTTTTTAATTTCTCTCACGACGTTTCGAGACCATTCCAGGTCCCTTCATCAGGTGAACTGGCATTAGTACATATTAGCCATGGCATTAGTTTATATTCTTTTCATGACTTAATATTCAGGTCATCAAGCATGACGAGGAAACATTTTTTTGTAGGAGGTATAATGTATAAAGTTGCTCTGGGTCACCAGGGACACAATGTTCAGTATTTCTTCCATTCTGCTTGTGTGAGTGAATTAATATTTAATGTTGGCATTGTGAGATTCCTGCTTGTTGAACATCAGCTGTAATGTTAACTATGATCACAAAGCCAGTCTAGTTTGTTGTGCTTGTTTGTTATGTTTGTGTGTCATCATTAAACAGTGTTATCCAGATGGCCTTTTTTGTTCTCATTCTTTCACTTCAGACCGCTCTGTGGTGTAGTGGTTAGAGCGTCCGCCCGGAGAGCGGAAGGTCGCGGGTTCGATCCTCGACTGCGTCATACCAAAAAGACGTTAAAATATGGTACTTGTTGGTCCCTGCCTGGCGCTTGGCATTAATGGGTACAACAAGGACTGGTCAGCTCGGAGTCAGTATAATGTGTCTGAGTGGGGTATTCATGCTTCACTGCGGCATGGTATCTCAGTGGGCTAGCACTATAAAACCAGCTTCCGTCTGGGCTAGTACAAGCAGCCGCACATACACATACACATACACACGCATGCACGTCGTCATATGAGCGAAATATTCTCCAGCACGACCTTAAACCCAATTTCACCTCACCTCACCTTTCACTTCATACATAAAAATCCAGGTTAGAACTGGTCTTCAGGAACAATACTTATAGTGAGAGGTAGCTCTGTGATATCAGGACCACCTCCGTGGTGTAGTGGTTAAAGCGTCCTCCTGGAGAGGTAAAATATGGTACTTGTTGGTCCCTGCCTGGCGCTCGGCATTAATGGGTACAACAAGGACTGTTGGGCTCGGAGTCAGTATAATGTGTCTGAGTGGGATATTCATGCTTCACTGCGGCATGGTATCTCAGTGGGCTAGCACTATAAACCAGCTTAAGTCTGGGCTAGTACAAGCAGCCACACATACACATACACACGCATGTCGTCATATGAGCGAAATATTCTCAAACACGAGGTTAAACCCAATTTCACCTCACCTCACCTCACCTCACCTCACCTCACCTGTGATATCAGACTTGCTGATTTATACCATCGTATCCATGTTGTGTGGAGATCGAAGCTTCTGATGTCAGTCTCTAGATTGTCTGTTCCAGAGTTGATTATTTTCAAACCACCCTCATACAGCTGGAATATATATGACTGGTATACTAAAACAAAACATGTACACTTGTGGCCTCCTGAAACAGATACTAGTATACTAAACCATTGCAGCGAAGGGATTCTGTTCCAAATTATGTGACCACTGTAAGGCTTCCCCACGCACACGCACACAGAGGCGTTTATCTGACAAAATTAATTTTTCGAAAGGTTTCTGCGGACATGGTAGAACTCGACCTCAGCTGAAGCGCTCATAAAATCTCCAAAGAAAACGAGAAGCATCCTTTTTTTTAATTAAATAAAACATGGGACCAAAAGGATAGCAACATGTACAGCTACACATTCAATAGCCTTTAAGGTGGAATAATACATGGAGGGACCGCATATCCAGAAAATGTTGATGTGCTTCTCGCTCGTATAATGTTATGTTCACTGAATATAGCAAGTTCTTTTCATTGACAAAAAATCAACCAAGAAAAGAGCAGATGACCTCATTCGGACAGGCACGGACTTGCTAGACAAATAGTGTTTTCTTATAACTTGACTGAATTTGATTAACATGTTTGTAAATGGTAATTGTATAAATAAACACGTTTGACAGGCAGACATTCAATGTTTGGCAGTCATTCTCTCTTGACGTATCCTCTCTATAGGTTAGTTCCGTGGATGGTACTACAACAAAGACTTTACTGGAAATACGTACAACAATAACCACAACTAGTTCATGGAGAGAACCTGCTAACAAAATATTCGTCTAACCCACCACAAACCATTACTCCCACCCCAGCCGCTTTATGCTGGTGTTGATTCACCCACAGGGGCTTGTAACGCTAAAAACTGCCATCAAGGTATATACTGTCACTGACGGGGTCTTAGTACTAAGGCTTGTAACGCTACACACTGCCATCAAGGTATATACTGTCACTGACGGGGTCTTAGTACTAAGGCTTGTAACGCTACAAACTGCCATCAAGGTATATACTGTCACTGACGGGGTCTTAGTACTAAGGCTTGTAACGCTACACACTGCCATCAAGGTATATACTGTCACTGACGGGGTCTTAGTACTAAGGCTTGTAACGCTACACACTGCCATCAAGGTATATACTGTCACTGACGGGGTCTTAGTACTAAGGCTTGTAACGCTAAAAACCGCCATCAAGGTATATACTGTCACTGACGGGGTCTTAGTACTAAGGCTTGTAACGCTACACACTGCCATCAAGGTATATACTGTCACTGACGGGGTCTTAGTACTAAGGCTTGTAACGCTACACACTGCCATCAAGGTATATACTGTCACTGACGGGGTCTTAGTACTAAGGCTTGTAACGCTACACACTGCCATCAAGGTATATACTGTCACTGACGGGGTCTTAGTACTAAGGCTTGTAACGCTAAAAACTGCCATCAAGGTATATACTGTCACTGACGGGGTCTTAGTACTAAGGCTTGTAACGCTACACACTGCCATCAAGGTATATACTGTCACTGACGGGGTCTTAGTACTAAGGCTTGTAACGCTAAACACTGCCATCAAGGTATATACTGTCACTGACGGGGATCTTAGTACTAAGGCTTGTAACGCTAAAACTGCCATCAAGGTATATACTGTCACTGACGGGGTCTTAGTACTAAGGCTTGTAACGCTACACACTGCCATCAAGGTATATACTGTAACTGACGGGGTCTTAGTACTAAGGCTTGTAACGCTACACACTGCCATCAAGGTATATACTGTCACTGACGGGGTCTTAGTACTAAGGCTTGTAACGCTACACACTGCCATCAAGGTATATACTGTCACTGACGGGGTCTTAGTACTAAGGCTTGTAACGCTAAAAACTGCCATCAAGGTATATACTGTCACTGACGGGGTCTTAGTACTAAGGCTTGTAACGCTAAAACCTGCCATCAAGGTATATACTGTCACTGACGGGGTCTTAGTACTAAGGCTTGTAACGCTAAAAACTGCCACGTATATACTGTCACTGACGGGGTCTTAGTAAGACCCCGTATATACCTTGATGGCAGTTTTAGCGTTACAAGCCCCTGTGGATTCACCCCACCTCTTTCACACACCCCACCCCACTCCAACCCTCAACCCCGACCCCTCTCCATCCTCATCACTTGGTGCTTGTGTTGATGGGTCGGACGGGGTTCGAATGTGGCATCCAAGTCTTCACTTCTTTGGCCGATCTGTTGTCGATCACCTTCTGGACAATGCTGGCAAACCGAGGCCTATCGCGTGGAACCTGAAGCAAACAGAACACAAAAGACATTCCACAATAAACGTCTACCTGAGGGGTGAGGAATTCGAGGCTTCATTAGGTTTTATGCATACATGAATTACACATGACCCTCGGGCGTTCGTACCTCGGGTGCCGGAGACACGGTCACCACCCTGGAGTTGTTCCTGACGTGGGTAACGGCTTTTCTCTCGGGCGCATCTTCACAGCTGCAGCATCGTCTACATCTACACCTACAAGAAGTACGTATTTCAGTGAACAAGTATTAATCTGTTTGCCTTGTAAACCGATCTGACAGATTCTACAAAAGCATTACGAGCGCGAAATAATGTTTACGTCATGCTGACGCTCAATACCCATGTTGGCGCTCTATGTCAGATGTGACTCTCTACGCTGACACGCTCTACTGACACTCAATATGTTCACAGTGTGGACATGCGGATACTCTACGCTAACTCTCTACATACACTCACGTGCAAAAGAAACGTCCCCAAGTATTTTTCAACTACCAGACAACACAAGTGCAAACACGAATAGATATGAACGTTTAATATGCTTAAGGAAGGTGTATGTAAAGCATGTGTGACATAAAGAAAGAGAACGTGGTAAACCTAACAGTGGTACAGGGAATGTTGTCACATGGGGGTCGATTGTCTAGTATTCGAGCGCAAGCCAAACCAACAAATGACAAAACAGAGGTTGAAATGGGAAGGCATACCGCGCATGTCCACCCCTTACATCGGTGCATGTCAGAACACGTCGTTGGGCTCAGTGTGTAAGTCTCCTGATCACGTGACTGGGGATCCGAATTAATTCTGTCTATAATGCCTGAGCTAGTGCATTTCTCGTCAATGGAGCGTGTGGAAGCTGTAGAATCCGACGTCCAAGATGGCCCCACAAGTGCTCGGTCGGAGACATGTCAGGGGTTCTTCTGGGCCAAGGCTGGACGGGCACGTTGTTGACGTTGAGAAAGGCCGTTGTGACAAAAGCGGTGTGAGGTGTTCTATCTTGAACCAAGGTTCCTGTATATTGCTGGAGGAAAGGCAGGATATGGGGCCGCAGAACTTCATGAACATACCGACGGACTGCCAGGCTGCCATTGATGATAACAAGGTCGGTGTTGGTGGTCCCACATGCCACCCCAAACCGTCACACTCCCTCTACCATATGGTTCCGTTTCCTGAACTCAACAACGTGCCGTCCGTTCTCCATGCCGGAGGTAGACACGTCTTCGGCCGTCAGTTCTGTTCAAATGGAACGCTGAAAAGGACCCGTTGCTGGTTCCGTTGCTGCCACTGACGAACATTCCTGGCCAATACCAATCTTCGACGTCGATATTCCGGCGGTAACGTCATGCCCCTCAACGGTCTATAGGCTCCGATTTCCATGTTGACGTTGTCGTCTGGACACTGTCCGCTTGCTGACGCGATGACCGAGGCTAAGCACTGATGATGACGTCACGGCGAGGAATCTGTTGCTTAAATGAAGCGTCCGTATATAACGGTCCTCTTGTGGGGTAGTGACTTCCGGTCGACCGCTCCTCGGCCTATCTGCTGTCCGGTCAGCTTGTCTGTAACGTGTGACCAATGTCCCAATCGTTCTTTTTGCACAACCCAGGATTGATCCAACATGTCGTGCGTTGCCCCCAGCTGCAGCATGACAATCGGTCTTTCTCTCTTTTCTGCTGTTAATCAAGGCATGTTCTGCTGGTTCTTCAGATGATTGTGATTGCAAAGAACAGTTTCCAACGTGTTTTATAACCGATCTCCATACGGGTGATTTCCTGCACGTGCAGGAAATTTCACTGAATAAAGTAATTTTCCACGCTTCTGGCATGCAACACGTGCATTGCCTTGGGGTGTCAGACATCTGTGTGTTTGGGCAATGTGTTCCGAACTGTTTTTTCATGTTTTTGGCCATATCCAGCAAATATGATATAATTTATATTTTGGGGACGTTTCTTTTGCACGTGAGAGTATATACTATTCAGACTTTGCTTATTTCATCTTGTGGATCCAATACCCTCTATTGACAGGTGTTGTGTACTTATCAATGACCCGTGCCATGATTTGCAAAATGGTTGATTGGTGCAATGAAACCCATTTTTTATGGTTACTCATGTATCAAGAGCATACGGTTAGCGTAAAGTGGCTGATTTCCTAAAGATGTGTTACCATAGCATTATTTATCAGTTTTAAATGGATACAATTTCAAGTTATAAATCTACGTTTAAGTAAATTTGCGAATTTTTGTGATCCTTAACAAAGTGTGAGCAGTATATGCTGACACTCCATGCTGACGCTTTATCTGACGTTCTAAGCTATTACTCTATGCTGACGTTCTAAACCGACGTTCAATGCTCACATGGAACAGATAGCAGCGACGATGAGGGCACAGATCAGGAGGAGTATCATCCCCACCACCACGCACACCAGGATGACAGACCACTCCGGCATCATGAACGGCGTGTCTGGAATAATGGAACCAACCATTCATTATCAATTAGTGAGAAGTCTTGTTATATAAATACACAGGAAACTTAGTTCCGTCATTGGAACCCGTAGGTAAATGGGTATTTACATGGATGAGATGGTAGCGATAAGGCGACAGGCAGCTTGACTTGTATGCGACCCACGATAAGATTTGAACGCATAACTGTCTCTCACACGTCCATCAGGAATGACTTATCAACCATAAATAGTGTATTGGCACACTTTTTAAAGGACTTTCAGGATATATATTATAGTCCTGTAACAAATATTAGTGTACTTGATCATCGTGTCCTAACGAGTTCAGATCGCGGTTTGTGTTTCTAGAAGTGTACACGATCAGGGAAACACATCTTCACTTAATACAATTGCCAAAGCAAACTGTTCCTCCCTGGAGTCGAATGTATAAATGGCGTGGCCATTTGAAACGATGCCACGTCAGGGAAGAAAGACATCGTGCTCTGGTACTGCTCAAGACAGGAACTTTGCAAACAGCTGTTGCCAGGCTATTCTGCGTCAAACATACAGTGTAATGCAGAATAACGATCCCATAAGTCGCAATCAACAAACAGGAAGTGTCGCGGACCGCCCTCGACCAACTTCCGGTTACACTCGAATTCACCAGGTTTGAACCCGTTCGAGCATTTGTGGGATGAACTGGAGAGACGGTTTAGAGATGTCAGCCACCGTCAGCCACCGTTGCAGATTTGACCTTGCAGCAAGAGTGGATGACGCGTATTCCAGGCCGTGATTATCACGAAACAAAGATTCTCACCTGTGTAGCTGATTATCATGAGGGAATTATTTTCACCTGAGTGGCTGATGTTATGATTATCACAAAGACATATGCTCAACGGTATCGTAATCATCATGTGTATGGTACTTCCTGTTTAGTTGAGTTAGGATCACCATTAAAGAATAATTGTCACAATAATATTGGCGCAATTATCGTGACACCTACCTGTGTAGTTGACGTTTTGGTTAACGGTGTCCGACATGTCGACGGGGGCACACGTGGGCTCGTTGCCCTGCCAGGTGCCGCTTGACCCACAGGTCTGTGACGGGGCTCCGGTCATTGTGAACCCGGTATAACACCGGTACGTCACAAGATCTCCCTCGGTATACGGCGAAGACGTCACGATGTAGGCGTTCGGGATGCCAAGGGGGTCAGGACAGTTGGTAACAGTCGTGGTTGTCGTGGCCGTGGTTGTCGCGGCCGTGGTTGTCGTGGCCGTGGTTGTCGTGGCCGTGGTTGTCGTGGCCGTGGTTGTCGCGGCCTGGTTGGTGTCCACTACAAGACAAGCATGCTTTTACGTATCGAAGTGGGTAGGGCGGTACATTACTTGGAAGTTTCTAAACATATTAGGAACTTGGGTCTGAATTATGATACAAGCTGCCATAAACTGTCTTTGGCGGTTTTATAAGTTTTGTAGTTCGAAGAATTAAACAAATGACATATTGTTACTGTAAGGTTGTGCCAACAGTGACAACAGTGTGAGTGTTTCTACGGGACACAATAAAGTAATGATGTGTTTTGCCGCGTGTTTGATTTCTTGTTTCCCCGACAACATACTGCCACTTTCGAAGTGCCCTTATAATGAATAAAAAATATCGCCGTACACTGACCTTTCGCCTAATTTCCCCAAAATTCCAACTGATATTTGCTGTATTGCAATACGCGTTGTTGAATGATTTTCTGGGTGTACCTGAAGTCTAAATACGGAAGAACGTCTTTCTGGAAATTGTAGTTTTCTGGCAATTTACCACACAACTCTTCTTAAAAATATGAGGCAGGTTTCCAGTAGCAAATAACATAATGGACAGTTTAGTACACAGATAAAGTTAGTAAACAAACAAAAAAGAAACAATATCACTTCATTCACAACCTCACAAACGGAGCTATCAAAACATGATATTCTTCTTTAGGAGGGAATGCTTTACTTAGTTTTATCAGCATCACAAGTATTCAAGACAATTACCCATGTTTCTGTTTGGAAAATACATACATTCATTTTTACTACAAAAACATATTACTTTACGTAAGAAGACGACAAAATCGAAAACAAACAAACAACACACACACACACACACACACGACAAAGAAAAATCAAACATAGTTCAAAAGAACCAAAACATAATAGATAGTTAGTTAACTATTAATGTCATACCTTGAATGTTCAACATTCCAACAATGATAGCAATGTTTCTCAACGACATCTTTTTCTAGAGATAAACCAGCTCGGTTTATATCGATAACCCTTCTCTATACTTCTATGCCTCTCTGTGTATATATACGTATGCTATGGTGTCTCCCCGACAGAGCATAACAAATTTCCAAAGGTCCGTTAAAAGAGCGCTATTGTCTGCAGATGAGCGACTGTCATTGTGTTTGTGTCGTCACGGTGTTGGCAGGGTGGAGAAGCGCCTCTTGTGGTACGGGTAGTTTATGTTGGCAAGATATGATCTACTAGTATTTGTTATTGGTTCTATTATACCTTGTACCTGCTGAAGAGACACCTGTGGTTTAATCAAGATGGCGCCATGAATGGCTTATTGACTTGCCAGACCCGTAAAATGCTGTCTTGTCTAACCCCTGTTGTTTCAATCAACACATTCGTAACAACAATCAAATGGAATAATTAAATTAATTCCCAATTACCATTTCAAACGCCTCTTGTATAGTACTATTTCTGCTTCCGATGACATTATACCAGCATGTATATTCTTTATGGCCAAAATGGCCGTCTTCCTGTTTGCGTTAATATTTATACATGCATCGTATCCCACTGGTTAAACTGATTACAAGTCGTAAATAAAAGAACATACTCAGTTATTGTCCATAACAGTTCAGTAAATAGATTGGTAAATAATGTATATTCATCGCATTGTATGGATTAAACCTATTCTTGACGAATGCGTCTTGTCCTATTTAAGCTATAACCCACATGCTCGAAAATTCTAATTTCTTTCAACGTATGTCTGATCAGTTTATTCGACAGGCCGATCAGACAAACTCACAGAAAGTCTTTTTGTATAGCTGCATTAAATCTTAATTTGGTTTACGCCGCACCCAGCAATAGCCCTACTATGTGACTGCGGTCTGTAAATAATCGAGTCTGGACCAGACAATCCAGTGATCAACAGCATAAGCATCGATCTACGCAATTGGAATACGATGACATGTGTCAACCAAGTCAGCGAGCCTGACCACCCGATCCCGTCAGTCACCTCTTACGACAAGCATGGGTTACTGAAGACCAATTCTAACCCGGATCTTCACTGGTGGCTTTAAGAGAAACTCGTCACTTTAACGGATATTTTCTGAGGTCACGTTGTCGTTGGTTCAACATCATGCATTCTTAAAGGCCGACAGTGCTCCACTACATGGCTTAGGATTTTCGTACTACTGCATTGTGTAAGATTTATAACATTTATTCATTTTTTCCTGTGAAAATTTGGGTTAAGGTAATAATGCTTAGAAATGATATGTGTGGTGTGGTCAAAAGGTTTTTTCTCAAATAGTTACTTTGTTCTTTGGAAAAAAACCTCCAAAACAACAGGTGATCTCCTTTTCTTTGTACGACAGTTCACATAAAAGTTCAGTAAGAAAAATGCAAGGCTTGAGCATTTTGAAGACTTGCATGTTTTGGGAGTGAGTATGGCTTTACGCGCTTTTAGCAATATTCCAACAATATCACGGTTGGGGTGGGGATGGGTGTGTAGGGACACCAGAACTGGGCTGCACGTATAGTACTCACACATAGTATCTTGAACTCGAACTTTCTGCATGACGAGCGTACGCTTTAACCGCTAGGTTGTAGGTGCGCCTCCAATATTCAAGAACAGTCAGGATGTCCGAGCGTAGTTTCCTTATAAGTGAGGGCATCTGTGTCTAAGTGGACAAAGCGCGGTATGGGAAATCACCGATAGCGTTAGTAATTTGAATAGAAAGGTACATAAACGTATGTGTGTTTCGATACCTGGACGTTTTACGGCTAGTTAACGCCATAGGCTTCAAATGAAATGTCTTGCGAGATGATTGGCATCCTCCTTGATCGAACCGCAAACCATGACCGAATCTGTCAAAACACTCAGTGATTAACGATTCGATTGACGGGGTCACTGAATCTCGAAAGAACATTATCCCCCCTTAACCCAATAGGTTGTCCGTCCTAAATTTCTGTATACCACCCGTTTATTTCAACAGGTGGTATGTCAAATGTCTTATTAATATCCATGCCAGTCTAAAACTCAGCATGATTTGTACATATCGATGTTTGCTGTTTCAGAGAAAAGAATAACTTGCGTTTACAAGTCAGTTCTTGAGTCATAAGCATGTCATAAGCACGATGCAAAGCTACATGGAGACACAAACAATATAATGAAAATAATATTATTTTATAATATAAAAGAAAAGCAGCCCCCATTGCCATTGTGAGTACTACTTCGTTTTTAAAACCACTGGAGGTAACAAAAAGACAACAGAAGTCTGAAATAGAGTATAACATTTCCTGCGCATGCGTAGACTAATTGACTTTCTACACATGCGCACAGGTAATCGAAAAGGGCGACAATGCGACATAATCATTATGTCGCGTTGTCGCATTGTCGTGCATTTTTAGGCTTTTTTTTTTCAAACATCTTAGATGTGGCGACAACGCGATATTTTAACCTTGAAAATTGTCGCTATGTTAGAAAAATGCCCTTTGGATGAATAGAATATATTCAAAACGCGACATAGCGACAAAGCGACAAATGGCCGAAATGTCGCGTTGTCGCATTGTCCCGCTTTGGTTAATTTTGCCTCTTTTTGCTTGTTTTTGAGAGGGCGACAACGCGACAATGTCCGTTCTAGGATTCCATAAAACTTACGGCCATCACACATTGTTTGTCGATAAAGGGGATATCAGATAAATAAATAAAGGGGATCAAGTCTTGAATATAGACACATAGGGACCATACGTAATAAAGAGACTCAAACGTTTTTGTCTATAATAAGTTTATTTTATGAAATAAAACTGTCGTCTATCACAGATTGCTTGTCGATAATAGTAAATACGAAAGGGCTTAACGTCGACCAACAACAAAAACATGATTTTGTACATGTTGCAAAAAATATCAGGTGAAAAAACTATTTATTTACATGACGCTTCAACAGTATGGAAAAGCTTTGAAAAATATAACTGCGATATAGAGAAGAATGCCTCTGATAAGATTTGTCAATGAAAACTTACAAATACGCTAATGTACAAAAGTGTACACTTGGCGTTTGTCTCAAATATGTTTTATATATATATATATATATCGGCATTAAACGGAACAACATGGTTGTAATGCGAAAGTGAGTGAGTAAGGTTTTATGCCGCTTTTAGCAATATTCCAGCAATATCACGGCTGGGGACACCGGAAATGGGCTTCACACATTGTACCCATGTGGGGAATCTATGCGCAAACATGGTAATTTGGAACAAATGTCAGATAGATGGTTAGAGATCTATTTCAGTAAAAGACATTCTGTTTAGAAATGTTTGACCAACACAAACAGACGTGTCAAAGAAAGAATACATCATGTTAAACCGCCAATAAACTAACAGCATACTGTCCTGCATTCAAAATGTATTTTCGTTACGTTTCATCTGTAAACACAACACCAGTACACAGACTGCACTCCCAGGTGATGACCAGACCTCCGAGACATCACAGAAGACAAACGCCACTTTACAGAATTCCACAACTTTCTAGAAAATCGTGAAATTCAGTTTCCATACCGTGTTAAATGTTAACATCTTGTGTGACATATAGGAATCAATGCAAGTTTGCTACCGCCGGCTCATCGAAGAAGCAAATGATGGATGCATGAGAAAACTTACTTCCAGTTGCTGCACATTTACCTGGGGCTTGATTGTATTTTGTGGTCTTGCCTGATAACCCAAGTTGTGGAAATCACTACATCCTCTGTTCTTACGTCAACCTGAGTCAGTCTGGCAGTATGGTGTCTTGCAGTATCATGCTGGAACAACTTCCCGTAGTGCGACAATACTTGAGCAATCACTGATGACAAATCTCGTCCACGCACCGTGCCGCATTCATGATAAATGTGATTCGATACTATGTCGCCTGTCCATTACAGTTTGTTTGACCCAGTCTTAAGTCATTCCGATGGTCAGACGAATACATCTAACCAAAGCGTTTTGCTCTCTTTGTCTCCGACAACATTAGATAGGGTGTCTGAGTGAGTCAACAACTGGCAGCATGTCATAAAAATATACGAAAACACACGTCCATAGGTCATGTACATTGTTGACTTACCTAATTTTCATCAACTGACACAACACATAAAACTATTTATAAACGACTGTAGAACTGCATATGCTTTCTCGGATTCCTTTTCAACAACGCACTATTCTGTCCTTCCTTAAGAACCTTGGATATCCCCGTGCCCGTCGGCTTCTCCAACGTGATGGACGCCTGAACCTACACCAAATGAAACACTGTCCAAAGAAGCAACAAACAAAACTCACTCCTGTGCTCACTGAAATAAATGCTGAAACAAATATCTTCCAATCATCCACCAAACCAGATGTAATGTTACAGACAATTAGCAACATCCGTCAACGACTACTTCATCGCTTATGGGCGACTAACAGGATCGGGTGGTCAGGCTCGCTGACTTAATTGACACATGTCATCGTATCCCAATTGCATAGATCGATGCGCTTGCTGTTGATCACTGGATTGTCTTGTCCAGACGCCATTATTTACAGACCGCCGTCATATAACCGGAATATTGCTGAGTGCGGCGTAAAACTGAAATGACCCACTCACTCATCACTTATGCGAGATTAGGACTCTAAAGTATAGTACCTAAAGATCTAAAGCCAAAACCCCTTAAAAAGTCAAACGCTAGCTCCTTTAAAGCGTCTAACACATCTAATACTGTTATTGTGCGAGATTGTCTACACCTGCTTAAAATCCTAAAACCTTAGAGGCTCTATGTACTTTTCAACCGCTTCGTACATACATAATTGCCCACGACACCTTCATAAATCTACACACGGTGTCATAAGGTCCGCTGGTACAACTACCAGAACGTGTCGTACATCTATCAACAAGATTAGGTGTTCCATATTTATACTAGCTTTTCGCATGATAACTCTTCGATATTCCACCGGATGCCTTATAGTTTTATAACGTCATCACTGGGTGCTTGTGTTGATGTTTCGGACCGGGTTGGCGTGGGGTCTCCAGGCAGGGAATTCCCTGGCCCGTTTCGTCCTGTTGTGATCTAACACAGCGAAGGCGTGTCTCTTGAACTCTGGTCTAGTACCATGGGGTGGTGTATTGTTGTCTTCAAGGTCAAGGTCAAAGTCCTGGAAGCAAGAGGAGACAAGTCAGCGATCATGATATATGATTGTATTTGTTTTCGATTAACACACAAATGTCAGTCAACATGACACCGATAATGAAGTCAATTTTAATTAAATCAAGTTACGATATGTACACAATATTTTTAGACCACATCTACAGTTACATAGACGTACACTTACCAGGGTGCTACCGGATCTGACGTATTGCGCTCTGATTGGCTCTCCTGGCTCTGACTCATTCTAGGATGAAAACTAAAGTGTCAACAACCTGCTCGCAACTAACTCAAGTAAAATCAACGTATTTCATTTACGAGCTTTCAAAATACTGTGTATTATTATAATATATAAAGAAATATGTCGTACGGAAAACCTCAGTAAAATGTTGAACTTGGTTGGTTCAATCTTTTCTTTGAATACACATAATAGATTTATGCTAATAACTGCATGTGTTATGATTTTACCTTGATAAAGGTCTATTTATATACATCATCTTCGTAGGACAAGAGTGTCTCACTAGCTATATCAAAGCCCAGTTTTCAAAGCCTTGCCATTTCAAAGCTACTTCTTGGCGTAATCGTGATGTTGCGAGTTGTGTCTCTTTTGGAAAAACGCGATATCCGATCCGATCGCCGCTCCTTTTTCTAATGGCTTCTCAAAGATGAGCAGACAACCTGATCAATCTGATAAAGATTTGAGATAATGACCCAGAGAAAGAACAAAATGACAGATTATAATGGTGAATGTACTTATTGCCGCATTTCCACGTACAGAAACCGAGGCATACAGACAACATATTTCATCACCTCCACCTTTCCTT
The DNA here is from genome assembly GCF_003918875.1 of Haliotis rubra. Classification (NCBI taxonomy): domain Eukaryota; kingdom Metazoa; phylum Mollusca; class Gastropoda; order Lepetellida; family Haliotidae; genus Haliotis; species Haliotis rubra. Next base: position 763,403 of record NW_025766983.1, on the reverse strand, counting down.
TGCTTAACCTTTTGAAATATTTCAGCGCAAATTCGACAGGCGATGGTTGCCAAAACGAGCAATTGCGTCTTGAGAATCCGGATTTTGATTTTCTGAAATGTTTAGTCCTCTCATATGTTAGCACTGATAAGTAGGCTTCAAGGTGAGGTGAAATTGGGTTTTACGTCGTGCTTGAGAATATTTCGCTCATATGACGACGTGCATGCGTGTGTATGTGTATGTGCGGCTGCTTGTACTAGCCCAGACGGAAGCTGGTTTTATAGTGCTAGCCCACTGAGATACCATGCCGCAGTGAAGCATTAATACCCCACTCAGACACAGTATACTGACTCCGAGCCGACCAGTCCTTGTTGTACCCATTAATGCCGAGCGCCAGGCAGGGACCAACAAGTACCATATTTTAACGTCTTTTGGTATGACGCGGTCGGGGATCGAACCCGCGACCTTCCGCTCTCCGGGCGGACGCTCTAACCACTACACCACGGAGGCGGTAGTAGGCTTGAAAGGCTACTAGACTTTGATATAGGCCAGACGACATGCAAACGGTTCACGTATACATATTGAATCTCTGTTGAATATACGGCCATTTGCATACATTAATGCCGCTATCATCGTCGTCGTCTCTTTTTGAACCCCTGTCGTCCTTGGTGTCGTTGTCCGGATGGTGGTCGTTGCCGACTTTCGAGTTGTTTTCCTCCACTTCTTTCGTGGATTTATCTTTCTGCAAGTTAATGATACTTTGATAAGAATTTTTAATATTATCCAGAGTTACATCTACATCTTGGTCAGGTCGAATCTACAAACAGACAAATCCACTACTTCAATCAAGAATCTGTCCCTTATGATGTCTTACCCTTTCTCTCGGTGGCTTAACGTCTTCTTCCCGTGGCCGTCTAGCCGCGCCAGCTTGTGTGTTGATCCCGATCACGTGACTAGGCTGTTGTGGCTGGAGAGGGATCTTCTTACTGGCCTGATGGTAAGATTTGATAAATATACGTCAAATAAAGTTGTTTTTAGGTGAGAATTGTGCTATATCTTAAGAATTAGATTTATATTGTTTGAGTAATATGTGTTGAACATCGTATTTCTAGAACATAACGGCAAATAAATTTCATGTGGAAGGAATGTCCCAAAATTGGGTGGTCAGACTCGCTGACTTACTTGATGCACGTCATCGTATCCCAAGCGGGTAGATCAGTTGTCATCATGTTGACCAATCACTGGCCCGTCTGGTATAGACTTACTGCTTAGTCAAACAAAAGTGACGTAAGGAGTGAAGGAGTTTTACCTCTTTGGGTATCAAGATTGTAAGCGGATCCTGACAGTTACGGCAGGTAACTCTGCTTGAGCGTCGCTTAACGGCCCTAGACCATGCTTGTAGCTTTAATGGTTTGGTTTTCTGTTTGTCGTTTAAGGCGCACCCAGCAATAAGCCAGTTATGTGGCTGCGGTCAATGGTTAAGTTAATCCTGTACGGTTACTCTTACACCAATGTCAGGAGATGGCATCCTAGTCCAGGGGCCAAAGATCAGGCTCAGCAATGTAGGGGACTATAATTCACCGCTCCTGCTCACAAACGGAATACACACTTTCCTGCTTTAAATACCATTTACACGTGGACATAGTAACACCGTACCGCCTTTGGTTTCTTGTCCTTCTCCTTTTCGGGATGGTTGTAGTTCAGGTCGTTCATCACGGTGACAACGACGGGGTCGGTGGAGTTGCTGTCACGTGACGCTACAACAGGAGGTGGGGGAGTCTTCTTGTTCTGAGACAGGAAGAAAAAGAGCCAGTCAGTGAATGAGTATGGTTTTATGCCGCTCTTAACAAAATATTCCAGCAATATCACGGCGGAGGACACCAGAAATGGGCTTCACACATTGTACCCATGTCGAATCGAACCGGTGTGACGAACAAACGTTTTAACCACTAGGCTACCTCACCACCCCGTAGATTCATAAAGGTGTCGTGAGCAATTGTGTGTGTGCGAATGAATTAAAAAGAACAGATACTTACAACATGATGTACACATAAGACTATGTCTAAACACGATCCATGGTTAGGGAGTAAGGGTTGAAGATTCATTCAAACATCTGGAGTGATGACACTTAGCATGTGTTCGGTTCAGTGAGTAATCGTCCAGATTGTAAGGTTTCCGAATTATAGGGGTTTATTTGTTAATACACTACTTACATTAGTCTTCCATGCGAGTCTTGGTTTATTTTCAGTCTTGTTTGTCGGGGAATACACCACGTCCCTATCCCCCAGGGTCTCCAGACGGGCTCCAGGATGTTCCCTCAGGTACTGGAACACACAGAAGGTGCTACAGTCTCAGACGTGTGGGTGCCAGACGGTCGCACTGAGATATGTATAGATGATAGTCAAAATATATAGGTGCTAGTCAGTCATACTGGAATATCTAGAGCTAGATCTAGATACACCGTCTTTGGCAGGAGCGGATACAGCTGTTTGAGAAAGGTGTGTGTGTGTGTGTGTGTAGGGTGGGGTGGGGGGTTGAGTGTGTGCACAGTTCATTTTCATAAGAGTTTCAATGGTCATTTAGTATACTTTCAGGGCAAAAAAAAAGTGGGGGCACTCCTGCACCCCTCTCTTGATCCGCCTATGCTTGGGCGGTATTTAGAGTTTGGATGTATTCAAGAGCAATACGAATAACTGTTAGAAGTACATATTTGTGCAACGCATATGTGAAGTGAGTTATAATGTCTCTCAAAAACTCTGTTTGTCGTCTTCACGAGGACGTCATGCTCCCATTTGTAGTAACGATGTATTTTCTGGAAAAAGGTTACGCCACACAATGTTTGAAACGTTATTCAAATTTAAAAAAGACATGTTATAAAAACGACGAGAGCTTCATAGAGAACAGAATGAATGTTAGGAGCAAACAACCAAAACATGTCGGTTATACACCTCATATGCTGTTGCCACGCGGTATTCGAAGAACATACATACGTTCAAAGAAAAGAATGCTTAAAAACCTTAACCGTCAGTGCCAAACAGGGTTGAATAAAAGACAGTGTTCCAGAAAGGTACCTAGCACAATCAGTGTAGAAGAACCAATAATTCAATAGCGTGTGTAGGATCAGTTCGCTTTGATCACTACTTGTACCTTATCCAACTTCTGAATTGTTTGGACCCAGGAAGATCCGGGTTAGAATTGACCTTCAGCAACCCATGCTTGTCGTAAGAGGCGACTAACGGGACTGGCAATATTCAATATTCCAGCTATATGGCGGCGGTCTGTAAATAATCGAGTCTGGACCAGACAGTCTAGTGATCAACAGCATGGGCATCGATCTACGCAGTTGGGAACCGATGACATGTGTCAACCAAGTCAGCGAGCCTGACCACCCGATCCCGTTAGTCGCCTCTTACGACAAGCATGGGTTACTGAAGAGCAATTCTAACCCGAATCTTCATGGGTCGCGTGCATAACGAATTGACATGTATTTGACTGTGTCATTGCTTGTCAGAATGAGATAAATGTATCCTCAAGTTTACAATTGCTCCCTAACAATGTGCTCATACGATTTAAGTGACACTTCACGTTTTGTACTAAGTATATATCCTTACTTAGTGCCAGACAATCAAAGTTGAGATCTGAGTGTTCAATGTATCCGAACTGATACTGATAGAAAATATACAGAGATGGAAACACGAACATAAGCAATAGACATATGACAAGTTGAGTCACATCGACGAATGTACCTTGTCCATTGGGACGAGTTGACCATTGGTGAGTTGGACCACGTGGACAACATCAACACGTGGGGTGGTGGATGTGGGCGTGGTTCGCACCTGTAGGGAATACATCAAGTTATCTTTACACAGTATCTTTACAATGTTTGTTCTCTGCGTTGTCTCTCGTGGTCAAGATTGGCAAAACCGTGAATAGGTCATGTCAGGTGAATTCTAACCACCCAGTGATAAAAAGGAGAGCACAGTGTAAAGTCAAGCAGATGTCAGTTATTTTCTGAAACGATTCGATTATTTGTTTAATCATCTCTGTTCTGAAATCGGAAATACCGTTCTGAGCAGAAGAAACAGACGTTCTCTCGTGAGAGTTTGAGTGGAAATACCTTAGCGTTCAAAAACCACAACATATTACAATATACCATTATAACACGACCTTTATTCTGCTCTCGGACTGCCTGTTCACGTTCATTTTGAGATCCATATATGAAGCTTCGAATTCTGTGGGCGCTCATGCCAATAATTTTCAAAATAGCATTTTTAAATGGGACTGATGTTCATCTGTGATTGTCTTGAGCTATGTATACGTGCAGAGGTTCATTACTCATTGTAATAAGCACAAATTGTTACATACCTGGGGCGGTGGGGTAGCCTAATGGTTAAAGCATTGGCTCGTCACGACGAAGACCCGGGTTCGAATCCCCACATGGGTATAATGTGTGAAACCCATTTCTGGTGTCCCCCCGCCGTGATGTTGCTGGAATATTGCTAAAAGCGGCGTAAAACCAAACTCAGTCAGTCAGTCAGTGTTACATACCTTGGAAGGGATGTGGCTGTACGGTTTCGGTTTCTGCTTTTGTGGTTCACGTGTAACATATTCCACATAGGATCTGTTCAGAGGGTACTGTAAAATGAAATGAGACTATATGTATGTTACCGCTGCCAGCAACATCCCAGTTGTAGTGACGTCCAAAAGAAAGTACACCAAGACACCAATAAGTTGCGCAAAATATAGAAATCCTGGTGAAATAAGTCCTACTAATACAAACATTAATTTAATCAGGCGACACAAACATATAATTTATTGTTTTACTCAGTATCTAGATAAGCATGATTTTATTCTTAGGACATATTTTTCTCCTTAAATGACCACATGGAACATAATCTTAAGATTATAATAAAAGTTCGCAAAATCATTTAGATAATCTTGTCTTAATTCCTGTCCTAATATAAAATGAGTTGAATGAATATAGGTTCTTTCAACAGGAATGACATGGTTTGGTCGCACAACCGATAGACAAACAAAAACATTACTTCACGTAAGACGCATCTTCTAGTGACAAGGGAGATAACTGATTATGAAAGCCCAGTTTCCACCCTTGCTGAACTTGGCTGGAATTATGGAGTTTGGCTGGATCATCGAGTCTTTCCGTCGTTCAGTCAAAATCATATAACGAAATCGACATTCGGTTCGTAAGCTGCCCATTAGTTATAGGTCCCGTAATTAGGTCACGGCACTTCGCAAGACCTTAGTCGCGTTTCATACCTTTTCGAATGGTCTCATGGTTGTCAGTTTGACAGTAAGCCAACTATCACGACTGTCAACAGCTGTGACAACCAAGCATGGTTGTACACTTGGTCCGGTCTAGTACACTCTCCTTCCATGCGACCAATATATTATCTCTGCCACAGGCCAGAAAGATGTGACGATTGATCACATCCTACACAGTCCATTCAATATAATGTACATATCTCTTTAACTCTTTTATTTTTGACGAGTCTACACATCTAATTAAACATCTTTGCTAGAATGGTTTAGTTTCGCTGCGAAAATATCCTAAAACGTGTAACACTATTTCGATTTGCGTAGCGATCCTTTGTTTACATAGGTTGTACGGCTTCACGTGCTGTCATCGAAGCCGACGGAGAGCAAACGATCCAGCCCCTTTGATATCTAAATATGTACTGTCCTAGACCTAACTGTCGCAATTGTAGGAGATTATTTATGTAACAATGTAAAACATCATGAAGAGCGCGCCGAAAAGCTTGCGTTAGGCCCGTTTCTTCTTATTTACGAATGTGTGCGTTTGTTTACAAACAAGAGAAAAGTCAGGTCACGTGATATGCAAAACAGCCTGTGGCAGTGATGTTATGCTAAGTCATCACTGCGATGGAGTGTGGGTCTAGTAAAGTCATATTTGGCGGTCGCGCAATTTGGAACCAGAACTGGTTCTTGAACATACGCTTGTCATCGGAAATCTAGTACCGGAAATAAGCTTGGCCGTGTCTCGCATATAGCAAGTTGGCGCGCGCAAAGGGAGCCGGGAACCAGCTTAGTACCGGAAGAGGCGACTGGCAAGACTTCCAGGCCCTATTGGCCGACTGCAGGATTTCCAAATCATGCGTACCGTTAACTGGGCGTAGAAAGATGTTTTCCCCTATCTTTTCATGTTTTTAACATGAAGGTGCGAAGTGAAGCCTTTCGCGAGGTAAGACCTATATCACCATAAAGATCATCATTATCAATCAGTCTTGAGAGGGCGCTGCCACTTGGTCTGAAGGAACTGTAAGTATTATGGTAAGTAAAATCTGATTGGCCAATAGCAGGGACATAGAAGGGGCATAACTCGTGTGGTCAGTTTACTCCCTTCCCCCGGGAAGCAACATATGTACCTGGTGTTGTCTGTTACTGACAGGAATGATATATGGCCCGTCATGATTCCGCCCTGGCTCACTCTTCCTGTAAGTATATCTATCGTCATAATAGTAACCATCTCCTTTGTACTGCTGGTTGCCATAGTGACCCTTGTTGTCATAGTAACCGTCGTCATGGATGCTGGCCGTGGAAGCTCTGATTCTGTTATAGTTAGCGCAGCATCTTCCGCTGGAACAATAACAATACAAATAAATAGCATTTTGTGTATTATAAAGCATACTATTTTGTTTTCTATTCCAGCTTAAAAATATTCGTCTTATAAAAACACCCATTCATGTAATATATTAACAAAATAAAAATATGAGTAGTATTCATTAAGGGTGAGCATATATATATATATAAAAGTTCACTTGTCTAAAATGCGTGACGCAGTACTAGAAGCGTCCATAAAATAGGACAAATAGGTGTACATTTCAAATGGTCTTGTTCAATTACCCAACGGAAAGTATGTCGTTTGATTCTCAGTTTATATTTAACCCAATATATATACATGTACTTTATTCCAGTTGATCTGAAAATTATATATGTCAGAGAAAGGATTCTTTAAGATGAACCTTCGGTCCTAGCAGTGTCTAATTCTTCACATCGATTTACTGATTTCCCTTATTCGTTACATGAGTAGGTTATATAGGGCTAGACTTTCCCTGGGCCCCTAATTATTTCCTGTGAGTGTGAAGGTGCCAGAGTTCACAGTACCGGCAGCAGCAGTAGTAGCAGGCGAGGGCGAGACACGTCGCCGCGATCAGTGAGAGAAGGATGGCGCACGTTATGGGGACCCACAGCGGTACAACTGCAACATCGTCATCAGTATCAATCAGCATGGGACATGAATCATACATTTACTTACACGAAAATATAATCGAACCTCTGTTCGGCGGATCCCGACGTACCCAAGGGACGTAAGTCTACAAAATCAATATAGCTCCCATGGCGACCTCCATTGAGTCCATTCAGGTACAGATATCCTTACGTACAACCCATATACTTCTGTAAGGAACTGGTAGCTTAGGTTTGTGGTTAGAGCTCTCGCTCTTCAAAAATGATCTTTCTATAATCCACAACCCCTGACAGAAACTTATCTGTGGCCAGATCCACAAAGCGATCGTAACGCTAAGTGGATCGTAACTTCCATACATTAACATAGATTTACGGTCGCTTTGTGGATGAAACTTTGACGAAAGTTGAACGTCGTCTTTGTCCATAATAGGGCGATGTTCCCGAAAAACAAGGGATTTGTGGGTGAGTGAGCTGAAGTCAACGCCCTTTCGAACAGTACTTCAGTTACATCATGAGTGAGTAAGTGAGTTTAGTGTTACGCCGCTTTTAACAATATACCAGCAACATCACGGCGGGGGACAACAGGAATGGGCTTCACACATTGTACTCATGTGGGGAATCGAACCCGGGTCTTCGGCGTGACGAGCGAACGCTTTAACCACTAGGCTACCCCACCGCCCCGGTTACATCAGACCGTGTCAGCTTAGTGTGGGGGGTAAAGCATGAATTGGTGCGGGTTTCAGGCGTTAACCGCGTTTGAGAGACCAAAGATGATATCTTGCAAGCCCGATGACCACACCAAGCAACTGAGGTAGATGACAAGGTCACTTGCTTCCTAGGAATACAACTGATGAAGAAGATGACGGTGATGATGGAGACAGATATCAGAGCCGACATCAATATGATGGCAATTTGTTCGATATGAGTGAGAGCGTATGGGTTAACGATGATTTTAGCAATATTCCAACACTATCACATAAATGGGCTTTACATATTGCGCCAACGTGGGGAATCGAACCCAGGTCTTCGGCGTGACGGGTGGGCGCTTTAACCACTAGGCTACCCCACCGCCCCTGTCCGATATGGAGATTACGATGAACATCATGACGACTGTGATGACGTCGATAAAATGTACAAAAAGCTGTTGCAGATGCTGTTCGGGATGTTTACGACTACTCAATTTCTTAAAGTTTCTGTGTTTGAATAAATATGGGAGGCGATGGGATAGCCTAGTGGTTAAAGCATTCGCTCGTCACCCCGACGGCCCGGGTTCGATTCCCGACATTGGGTACAATGTGTGAACCCTTTTCTGGTGTCCCCGCATTGATATTGCTGGAATATTGCTAAATCGGCGTAAAACCACACTCACTCACTCAAATACGTATAGAACGTCAAGAATAAGCAACAGATACGACCTACCGTCATCCGGGGTAGTTTTGATAACTGTACACACGGGGGGCGTGTCAGGGTACCAGGTGTTGGGGTTCACACACGTGGCTCTGAGGGAACCTGAAGTCATGGAGAAGCCTGCGGCACAGTAGTAGTCGACGATGTTGCCATTCCTCACCATGCGGGCGTTGAGGGCGGCAGGGGGGGGAAGTTGGTGCACGTCATGGTGGTAGTATCTCTAAGTGTTCACCAGTCGATCCAACGTTGACGTAATGTCCACATTGCCTTGATGAAATGTTCAACTGGAAAACGTAAATACGATTCTTGGCGATTTTCTTTTTTCTTTTGTTTGTAGTTGAGACGTTGAGACACATTGGTGAGAAAGTCCGCGAATTTTAATAGACAACACTTTTGTTGCTTCGTTTTCTTTGTCGAAATTTTTTATCTCGATTTTAACGCGGGTGGCGAGAGAGAGGGTGAGAATGAACGAACGAACGAACAAACTTACATGTACTTGTACCACGAATGCTATAACACAATGGTATCCGAATTGCGTAGATCGATGTTCATGCTGTTGATCACAGGATTGTCTGGACCTGACTCGATTAATAACAGACCGTCGCCATATAGCTGGAATATTGCCGAGTGCGACGTAAAACTAAACTCACTCACTCACTCACTGTAACACAATGACAAGGTAGCATGTACAGTTAGCTAATTGGTGCCTGGCCTGAAATCATTAATGGACCACGTAAAATGTTATTCATTACATGAAATACAATGCTGTAGACAGTTTGATATTCTACACCTACGCAATAACACAAACAATAGTGCAATAGTCATCATGCAATCTCTGTGAGTCTTTGTTATAATGTTGTGTTAATTGTTATAATGCTATGTAATCCATCGTAATTGTGTTACAGTGATGAAGCTATGTTACATTGTGTCTGATAAGATGTTTGTACCAAGTATAACCAACATGAAACACTGGTTTATCACTTTTTTGCCCGGTGGTCTGTAAATCGAGTCTTGACCGAATACAGAGCTGACTAAAAGAATGAGCTGTGATGCAGTTAAAAAACGGCACGCAGCGTAACCACCAAATCCTCAGTTTGGTCGGCTTTTACTAAAAGCATCATGGCTGGAGACCACCCAATCCCCAGTTTGGTCGGCTTTTACTAAAAGCATGATGGCAGGAGACCACCCAATCCCCAGTTTGGTCGGCTTTTACTAAAAGCATCATGGCTGGAGACCGCCCAATCCCCAGTTTGGTCGGCTTTTACTAAACGCACGATGGCAGGAGACCTACACTGACCACCCAATCTCCAGTTTGGTCGGCTCTCACTACAGGCATGATGGCAGGAGACCACCCAATCACCAGTTTGTTCGGCTCTCACTACAGGCATGATGGCAGGAGACCAACACTGACCACCCAATCCCCAATTTGGTCGGCTCTCACTACAGGCAAGATGGCAGGAGACCACCCAATCCCCAGTTTGGTCAGCTTTTACTACAGACATGATGGCAAGAGACCTACACTGACCACCCAATCCCCAGTTTGTTCGGCTCTCACAACAGGCAAGATGGCAGGGGACCACCCAGTCCTCAGTTTGGTCGGCTTTTTTACTACAGGCATGATGGCAGGAGACCACCCAATCCCCAGTTTGGTCGGCCTTTACTACAGGCATGATGGCTACAAACCACCCAATCCCCAGTTTGATCGGCTCTCACTACATGCATGATGGCAGGAAACCACCCAATCCCCAGTTTGATCGGCTCTCACTACAGGCACGATGGCTGGAGACCTACACTGACCAGGATCCAACAACAGGTGTATTTAGTGTACACCTGAAGGCAATATTAAAGAGATCTATAAAACTGATCTGTTGTGATGTCTTCCTAAGATGAAACAATCTAATGACATCAGTGACATTACGTGAATTCTTCATCTCACCAATGTGTTCTCAGCTGTAAAGATCTTGACTGGATTTGCAGTGTAAATCCAGTTTTATCACACTGTAGTCGGACCGAACCCAAGGGATTACATTTGATCTCGGCAGGAGGTAACAGGTGGTATTTCCGTGGGGAGTATTAAAGCAATGCGTGTATGTGCTGCTGTCTTTAGGGGAACGTTTGTCAGCGAAGGTATTGATAATTTGATTTAGATATCTTTACATAATTCTTTTCTAAAGGACAGTTTCAAATTGCTATCATTACAGAAAAGAAACCTATGACTTTGTCCTTGCGATCCTTTGTCTGTAATTGTGTGTAATAACACGCTGAGAAATAGTTGGTTTGGGCGGTTTATAGACTAACATATGCTTATATTATTATTCATGGCTACGTATATTGTATACACTAAACATCTGCATGTTTATTGTACTTGCCTATTTTAATGAAGGTTTATTGACTGTGAATGTATGGAAATGCTGCAATTTTTCAAGATGTTGAAAGGAAATCTTATAATATAAAGGAAGACAGACCGTATGTACACACACACACACACACACACACACACACACACACACACACACACACACTGCCCTATAATATTTCAGGACAACATTCTTGTAAAATAATAACACTTTATATAGGCTTTTTGCGTGAATAATAACTCGTGTTCAAATTGTTACAAAACAACACTCTAATAACATTTCAACAAACAACACAATTCTTACCTTACACAGTCCAATTTAGCTACAATCCTTCTTGTTACGTATAACCGTAACTCAAACAACACACCCGTAACAGCAATGCACAGCAATACCACTCTACGTAAGAAACCCCACAGTGAATATCAAATGCATTTTTTCGTCGCTGAGAAAATGCAGGTAGTATCGAGTGTCAGCTTCGAGTGTGTCACCTGTGGCTTTACAGACCCTATCACTGTGTTTGTTTTGCGCTCAGGCCATATATCTCTCTAGACGCTGTACTCTAACGTTCTCTAACTATTAAAACAGGGTACCAGCCGGTCTTCAGATTCAACGGAGGCCTGTCTTTATATGCGTGAAACTCTGCTATCAATCGTTGCAAGTCAAGAGTCTGATACTGAGATATACATTTGTATTGACAACGTAGTGCAGGGCTTCTGTACTTTTTTATTTCACTTGTATTTAATCATAAACAGGTGTGTGTGTTCATATCAAGTGAAAAGACAACTTTGTATATTTGATTTAAGACTAGGTTGTATGTTTTTATGATTGATTACGATAGTTGGTACTTGAATAATGTTATTTGAGTTCCCTTATGTAAAGATGTGACCCCTTCTCTCAGAGGAATTGAATAATATTGAATTTGTATTTGTTCATTCTTCAGTTTTACCTCTAGACCCCCACTCCCCACCCCACCCCACATACACACCTCTCCGTCTCGCGCCTACACTCACTCTCTTCCCCTCTCCCATTCTCTGTTTCCCTGTCTCTCTTATCCCCTCTCTCCCTCGACCTTTTCTCCCTCTCCCCCGAACCTTTCAACCCCAGAGTAAAAACAAGGATAATGCATGTGTTCAATAATGCCTTCTCCCTCTCTCACCCCTCTCACTCACTCCGTGAAAGTATGAACAGACCATTGGAGTCTCTGTCTCCCCCACCCCCACCCCCACTTTCACAGTGAAATTTTTTAGTAAGTATTCCACTTCAAACACAAATATTTAGACACGCAGTATTCCTACTTTTATTTACAATGTAATTCCCTTATCTGCGAGTGGTTTCAAGAGAGAAGTTAGACTGGGATCTTGTCAATGCGCTTGTGCCCCTTGGACTCTTTCTATACCCCACGTCAATCTGGCAGTGTCTACCACTTCTAACAGTCTTACTGCTGTAGGCCACATATAACATTATCTGGCGAGTAACAGACAATATATACCCGTGTTTAATGTTGGCTAGAATAAAACAAACAGGAACTCGTTATACACTGGTGATGTATTTAATACGGGTGTCTTAGTTCTGTTTCGGGACTGTTTTCAGCCTAGTAATGTTTTGATAAAGTTTGTAATTTCTTGTCAAATCAGAAATTAAACTGTATACTTTCTTACCGTCAGTGTATATATACGACCGGCATTATGTCTAGGTATTTTCAAAATTGACTAGGGACACAGAAACCTATGATCATGGGTTCGAATCCCAGATTATGTTGTTAAGATGTGTCAGCACCATCCCTAACTGTTCCTCAAAGTGGCGAATGTTACTTCTAACGGGTACAGTACGGAGGCCGGTGGCCAAGTCATCTAATGTGCCTTAGTTCCGTGTTGTGTCAGTTAGACTTGCATATATCATCTATGACCTCTCAAAGGTGGTAAGACCCGTGAAGATCCGGGTTAGAATTGATCTTCAGTAACCCATGCTTGTCGTAAGAGTCGACTAACGGGATCGGTTGACACATGTCATCGGTTCCCAATTGCGTAGATCGATGCTCATGCTGTTGATCACTGGATTGACTGGTCCAGACTCGATTATTTACAGACCGCAGCCATATAGCTGGAATATTGCTGGTTGCGGCGTAAACCTAAACTCACTCACTCACTCAAAGGTGGTAAACGTCTGAGACGTCGGCATGACTTCGGACATTCCTCCCACAAGCTGACATGCCATATTCTTCGTAGCCTCACTCACTCACCACGCTAGGCAGATGTGTGTCACTGCGGCTATAACTGAAGTGAGTGAGTGAGTGAGTTGGGTTTTACGCCGCACTTTATTCCAGTAAATAATCGAGTCTGGACCAGACAATCTAGTGATCAACATCATGAGCATCGATCTACGCAACTGGGATACGATCACATGTGTTAACCAAGTCAGCGAGCCTGACCACCCAATCCCGTTAGTCGCCTCTTAAGACAAGCGTGGGTTACTGAAGAACAATTCTAACCCGGATCTTCGCGGATAGGCTATACATGTAGTTCAAAAGCACAAATATGTTTGTTTAAGTGTGATCATGTTTCTGTCCACCAGACAAAGCCAGGTGCTGTATGTACCCGCCCATGACGTCGCGGGTACAAGATACATTCAATTTGTCACGCAAAATATAGCATTGTCTGATAGGTAGCCATTGTGTAGGAAAACAGGTGCTCCCGGTTCTTTATTTAAATGATACCAGTACGGGATATTGCCTTTTTTGCTATTTTGACGCGGTACAACAAACAAACAAAAATGTTTTGCATTTCGAATTTAGTCGTGCTACACTAAATCTTGAACTAACCAGTTTGGATAGCTCGGTATGGATGTTCTGTGTCGTGTTGACTGCCAGCGTTCAATGCGAAAACGATAAGTCATGAGAACCTTCTTTAAAGTACGGCTCCAAAATCAGAACCGGGGGACTCAGGGTTAGAATCCGTCACCATCAACCTGCTGGTCGTAAGATATCACTTACTGGATCCAACAGGCTGTGATCTGTTTCACTTATTGTAAAATGAAAATATGCATGCCCTGAAATAGTTTGGAAACAAACGCTGCCACCTCGTGTGCCAACGTGGGACAGACACCTTCAAGCTATTGGTTCCCCAATTTCCTGTTTGTAAGAAGTGACCTAATGGATCGGTTGGTAGGGCATTCTAACTTGGTTGCCCATCTGAAAACCCCCATACCAATCCTTTAGTGGCATGCACCAGAATCGATGAGTTACATGCCTACGTTGGTTACTTTCTTACCCCGTTTTACCCGAACTACAAATAGTTCAACGTGTTTGGATGGTGACAATGACTTCGAGTAAAGCATTATTCATTTGCAATGTATGTAATGCAATTAGTCCAGTGAGACACATTACTGTAGAAACCGATTTCTTGCAACATTCCAGACTTTTGAATGGGCGACTCATTGTCACGGCTTTGCTTTTTATGGCAAAATACTGTACACTTTGCTTGTTATGAAAGACGAGTAGATTGGTGATCGGATGGCCAGGCCTTCTGATTTACTTGACTCTATGGCAGCTTGTTATCATCACTTGTTTGATAACGGCGTTAGTACCTACACCGAAACGTCGCACTCATTGCAGTAAAGAAGCTGACTATCCATAGAACTTGCTTTTCCTTCATAACAGCGTTGATTAATTGATCATTAAAAGTTTAATAGGTGTTCGGGCAACTAGTCCCATCTACGTCTTGCCTATCATAAAGGTTTGCTAAGTTTCTAAAATTGTATAAATATACAGAACGTCATACTAGTGCATTTGGATGTTTTGTATTGAACCAGAACATGTCATGGGAGCAGAGAAACAACGAGTTCGAAGAACGAGTTGTTTCTCTGCTCCCATGACATCTTCGAGTCATGAGAGGTCATCAATGAGAGGTCAATATTGAGAGCCGTAAGATGTTCCATCATTGGCTTACGTTGATTTACACATTTTTTGCAATGTAGTAAAAAAATGCACCACATTATCTAGCTGTCATGACTTATCGATGTGATACATCTGAATACAGCTGACTGTGGCGGGAAACCTCAATCATGCTGATTACGATGACGTCATAACAACATGTTATGAATAAAGTGATCTTGGAAGTTCATGTCATGTGTGCTTCTGTTTTAGCCAATCCTTGATGCTGCTTTAACCGTTTTACAGGTACGTCCAGCAGCTACCTGCACGGAACAGGGCCAGTACATGACCTTCCTAGGAGACATGATAGGTCAGAGGTCATGTAGTTTTACATAATAACCCACCAATACCCATCTCATCACATTTTATTATTATAAACTCATGTTTTGGCTGTGATGACATTAAAATTCAATTGACTAAATGTGATATATTTTTGGTAAATTTTAGTTATAAGGCTATTCTATATTTCATTATCGTTTTTTGTGCAGAATGATCTCTTGGACATAACATCAAGCAAACAAATTTGAGAAATTTAATACTCAAAGGGAATTACAATGTTAATGTATGTCACGAATGAGGTTATTTTGTCAAAGATACATTTAGTGATGAAAATCAAAATGATCATTGTAAAATGGACACAGTGTCTTATAAACGATTTTATTATATCAGTTACAAAAATGAATATACATGTACATATTTGAAATAAATACGTTATTATACCACAATAAATAATCCCCTTTTGAAGTTTGAAGTTTCGAATCACTAAATCTAAATATACACTCATAAGGGTTTGGTTGACGATAAATACGTGTTGCATCAAACTAAAACATCCTCTGCTTTTGACAGCCCTTGCACGCACGTACGTGATCTAAACGAGCTACAATAGGTCAACTTATAGAGTCTTTTTCTAATTTTATTTACTCACATTAGATATATAATCTTAGGTTTGATAAATAAATATATTTAATATTATCTCTATTCTCAAAATATATATTGTGTATGTATACAATCCTCAATGATGAGACGATATGGTTACTACATGGAAGTTGACCGAGTTTGATGCTTTCCATAGAAGTTCAGTTACATCGTGCACATACTGGTATCCATTTAAGGCAGAAGAAAATGCCAAACTATTGTGTAGCCGTTATTACTGAATTGAAACAAACGGAAACATGTGCATGTTCATAATCTTTAAGGGGTGGGTTTGGATGGGAGTGTCTGTGAGGAGGGGTGCGATTATGTGGGGATCCGGCAGAGTCACTGTGTCGAGTTGCGTCAATTTGGTGAGCCGCAAAGTTACAACCACGGGTTCGAATCCGACTTGCCTTATGCTTTTAGATTTTTTTTCACTATATCCGTCCTCTTGGGTTTCACAAAAGAGGTAAAACGTGTAAAACTGGTGTCATTTCATCAAACATCAAACGGACATGCTGTGATGTACCTGGAATGGTGTTCAAACTTAAAAGCAATGTGTTATCAAATATAGTACGTCAACAATCAGACACGACCACCCGCCGACATCGGACTTACATAAGAATGGACCCTGAAATTTACTCATGACACCGGGTGTTCGGGAGAAGGTAGCCATGTCTTGTCCATTTACCGTCCCTTCATACATAATTTGTTTAGTATTGCAACGACATGTTTGTTTGTTGTTTAACGCCGCACTCAGCAATATTCCAGCTATATGGCGGCGGTCTGTAAATAATCGAGTCTGGACCAGACAATCCAGTGATCAACATCATGAGCACCGATCTGAGTGATCAACATCATGGGATACGATGACGTGTGTCAACCAAGTCAGCGAGCCTGACCACCCTATCCCGTTAGTCGCTTCTTACGGCATGTATTGGTTGCTGAAGACCAATTCTAACCCGGATCTTCACAGGTGCAACGATAAGAATTTGAATTAAGAAAATAGTCTCAAAAGAGAAGTTGACAAAATACTTTCATTATTCATGGGGGGCAGGTGACAAGATAATAATGAGATGGGCATACAAGTCGGTGATAAATACCCTTACTCTAACACACTTCTAGGTTTGCTTTGTGAATAGTTCGGTTGTCAGTTACAAGTCCCCTTTTATTAGTATATATTTCTTTCATCTTCCCAGATGTGTCTATAAATTTTATTAAGCTTTTAAAACAGTTTTTTATACCAATAAATATGTTATTCCTCCGCTTTTATTTACATATTTATTACAGTAAACCTTTAGTGTGTTACATAATCGATAATTCAGACCCCAGTGTGTAATCCATGTGATAGCGTTGGTGAGGTTAAAAATGCTCACAAAAAGGATATAAAAACTATACCTCACAGTCATGTAACGGGATTATCTCAAAGCTGGATTTATAAATAATTAAATATGGAAGAGTCGAATCTGTTTTGACGAGTAATAGTTGTTTTTAAAAAATAATTAGAATCGAATATTATGTTATATACCAGTATCGGTATATTAACCGATAAATATTTATCTGGTATAGGGTCAGAATCCACCCTACATGTTTCACATTAATTTCAAATTTACTTCAAACATTAAGCGGTTTTGTTTTCTGAAAATTCGAACAAAAATTATATGTTAATGTTACTTCAATAGATCACGTAGCCCCATTTAGTGTTAAATGACGATACTAATATCGAAAACGATATTTTTTAGTGTCCTGGATTCTTTTCCCCTTTTTTATTAATACAATTATATATCTTTAACCTTACACGGAAATAAATAGGCGATAAGATTTGTGAATAGCTAACATCCAATTTACTGTTTTTCATTCATACTTTTCTTGTGTAAAATATGGACATGTAAATACTTGGAAAGAAGGCCACGCACTGCTTGGAATAGTGGAAATCTTGTAGTACTATCAGCATTGCTTGTCGCGTTTTGAATCTGTGTCCTGATCGCACAGCGAAACAGTTTGTATTGTTTTCAAAGTTGAAACAGTTATAAATTTACTTTTCACCTTTAGCGCGACCAAACGCAAAAACAAAATATTAATCAAACAAAGGTATTTTGCTTATACGCGACAAACATTTTGACGATAACGACTGCCATTGTCTCTACACTCCATGCACAATCTGAATTCCCATGACAACGTCATTTGCTGTAACGGAAGGGCAGGTATGCTAAAGACGGTGTATTTTGCTGACGTTGTCGACGTTACGGTGGAATAGGTTTCTTGACGATGGTGCTATCTGGTGCTGTCATTGTTGTTACGGACGGGCTGCCTATGTGGCATCCACTTCGGTTGTTGAGATGGTGGCGCTTTTCCCGGCGTCATGTACGCGTTGGAGGTATAGTACCCATCCATCACCTGCATAACACGATTGCTTAAATCATACGAAAGACTGTTCATGCTGCTATGGTAGCATTTTCTTAACCGAGAATTTGTGTATTTTGGGTTTTTACTTGTTAATTTGGTTACTTCTCTCGTTATCTCGACTACAAGTAAGTATCGTCATTTTAGAAACAGTTTGAATTATCGAGAAATTAATCAATATAATGAGAAAATAATCGAAGCAGTTAGAAAAAAACTGGAAAGTTTGAAAACAAAAACAAATAATTAAAATAACAAGAAATTTCGATAAAAAAGAAGACAATTATGCAACCAAGATTTTGCCATTAGGTTCGGGTCACGAGGAAGTCCTGATAATACGTCCCAAATGATATCTATATATTACCCATAGTCTTATTATACTGGAGGAACGAGGGAAACATATATCAGACGGAAACATCAAATGATTTGCTCTATTTCAACGACGTCAAATGAAACACTAGATGATGTTATTTTCTATTGACGCTATTCTATTGAGACATCTCGTTTGCATGACATCGCGTTGGTATGGATCTGTCTGCGAACAACAACATAACATACTAGCCAATCAGCATCACACAAAAATGCTTCTGCCTGACAAGAAAGTCCATTTGAATACATCACGAACGTTTTCAAAACACTTAAGTCGCCGGGGTAACGCCAACGTAAAGTCCAAAGCACAAATATGATACCGTATCAAATACATTAGCATTGAATAACCACGACTTGATGCTTTAATATTTAGTTACCTTCAAACATGGGTGATACCTTCTCTTGCCCGACATTTCATAATTTCTAGTGGGTATTTATGAACATAATTTCACCGATATCAGCGTTCCCATGGGTTAAATATACATTTGATAATCACGTATGGGATGAAAGGAAAATTAATTATGTCAATGGATCGATGACTCTCAAACTACAGATGATCACTTTCTCATACAACTGTAATCGTTCTGACGTTTGGACACCGTTAACAAGCAAGGGTCATTAGTTAGTACCCAGATTCTAAACACCACTCAAACGTTTTACACCTGTTTCTTTTTGTAAAACTGACAAATTACATTAAATTGTCTGCTTAAGTGGTTGAATCAGAATAAATTTCAATCTATTGGTGGTTGATGGTGTTGAGAAACGTTTCTTTAAATAAGAGCAGAAAAACAATTTATATAATCCTCAGAAATCTCTCTAAAATCATGTACTTCATAAGCATGTGTTTATGAATCAGTATCAAACAGTGATGACACCGGGTGATTATGAACTAGTATCAAACAGTGATGACACCAGGTGTTTATGGATCAGTATCAAACAGTGACGACACCAGGTGTTTATGAAGCTGTATCAAACAGTGATAACACCAGATGTTTATGAATCAGTATCAAACAGTGATAACACCAGATGTTTATGAATCAGTATCAAACAGTGGTGACACCAGGTGTTTATGAATCAGTATCAAACAGTGATAACACCAGATGTTTATGAATCAGTATCAAACAGTGGTGACACCAGGTGTTTATGAATCAGTATCAAACAGTGGTGACACCAGGTGTTTATGAATCAGTATCAAACAGTGATAACACCAGATGTTTATGAATCAGTATCAAACAGTGATGAACACCAGATGTTTATGAATCAGTATCAGATGTTTATGAACACCAGTGATAACACCAGATGTTTATGAATCAGTATCAAACAGTGATCAGATGTTTAATCAAACAGTGGTGACACCAGGTGTTTATGAATCAGTATCAAACAGTGGTGACACCAGTGTTTATGAATCAGTATCAAACATGACACCAGGTGTTTATGCAGCTGTACCAAACAGTGATAACACCAGGTGTTTATGAACTTCAGTATCAAACAGTGATAAACAGTGACGACAGCAGGCGTTTATGGATGTATCAAAAACCCGGTGTTTATGAAGCTGTATGGTGATAACACCAGGTGTTTATGAATCAGTATCAAACGGTGTACCAAACCAGGTGTTTAACATCCGGTGTGGTGTATCAAACAGTGATAACAGGTGTTTGCGAATTGTTTACATGAAGTTGTATCAAACAGTACAAGGTGTTTATGAATCAGACCAGGGTGTTTATGCAGCTGTATCAAACAGTGATAACACCAGGTGTTTATGAATCAGTACCAAACAGTGATAACACCAGGTGTTTATGAATCAGTATCAAACGGTGATAACACCAGGTGTTTATGAACTTGTATCAAACAGTGATAACAGTGATAACACCAGGTGTTTATGGATCAGTATCAAACAGTGACGACAGCAGGCGTTTATGGATCAGTATCAAACAGTGATGACACCCGGTGTTTATGAAGCTGTATCAAACAGTGACGACACCCGGTGTTTATGAATCTGTATCAAACAGTGATAACACCCGGTGTTTATGAAGCTGTATCAAACAGTGATAACACCCGGTGTTTATGAAGCTGTATCAAACAGTTTATGAAGCTGTATCAAACACCCCGGTGTTTATGAAGCTGTATCAAACAGTGATAACACCAGGTGTTTATGAAGCTGTATCAAACAGTGATAACACCAGGTGTTTATGAACTAGTATCAAACAGTGATGACACCGGGTGTTTATGAACTAATATCAAACAGTGATGACACCGGGTGTTTATGAACTAATATCAAACAGTGATAACACCAGGTGTTTATGAAGTATCAAACAGTGATGAACGGGTGTTTATGAACAGTATCAAACAGTGATAACACCAGGTGTTTATGAACTAGTATCAAACAGTGATGACACCAGGTGTTTATGGATCAGTATCAAACAGTGATGACACCAGGTGTTCGTGAAACGGTGACAATTCTTGTCTGACCAGTTGCAGAGCGGATTTTGTCACAAAATATGATACTTATGAAACACCTATTTTCTTCAAGGAAGCAACTACAATCCATACTTATGTTTGAAATTGTCGAGATTCAAATTTTACAGAAATATTTTTACTGTACTCACCATGTTAGGTTGGCCTTTATTTGGCTCTGAAACAACCATGTGACGGACGGTTTTCTGTACATGGCGCGAGTTGTTCGTCTACAAGACAGAAAAAACAAATATATACACATCAAATAATTACCACGCATGTCATGTTGCTGTACATATATATATAGGCAGTATCATATTCTGTTACCTGAAGCAGGGATATGATTTCTTTTCGCACCAGATTAATAACAGTATTGTTGAAATCATCGAATTTGAAGAGCCAAAATGTACCGATGCTACCATGCCACCACAAACAGAATGTGACAGTGTAAAGATGCTGGCGGTAGTCTCCAACACAAGTGGAAGAAATCCGCTATTCGGGAAATCAACGGCCCGTGGCTGATACAGCCGCGCGTTGTCCGTGTTATCGCCTATGTCCCCGATATGTATCAGAATCCCTTTGTGCATTGTGTAATTCAAAATATATACTCCTCACAAAAGTTAAGCAACACAAATGTTTAGTCTTATTACATTTTCATTTATTGAGATTGCAAATCATGGAATGATGCAATAGAAAGGTGAAACATATGTACACACGATTAACAAAATGAAATGAAAGGTATTGAGCAATAATAGACTTACAAATCATCAAAAGCATGTACCCGTGAAACAGTCGTGCAAAATGTGCTGCACTGATGGAGCAAAATGTTAACATTAAGGTTCAAGTCAGTTTTGGACAGTGAAACAGTGGTCAGTAACGCGTATGGCCACCACGAGCACAAATGCAAGCTTCGACATGTCTTTGCATTCACCAAATGAGCCTTTCAAGTTTCTGTTGTGTAATGTTCTGTCATTGTCTCTGTAACGCCTGCTCAAGGTCATCCAGAGTCTGGGAGTGATCATTATGTCCCAAGCATGTTCAATGGGATTAAGATCAAGTGACCTTGCAGGCCAGTCCATATGTGGTGTTGTTGATGTAAACAGCATCGTTAAGAAGTCATTCTCAGGCATTATCATCCAAGGATGGGCATTATAATCCATAAAATTGAAGTTAGGAACCCGCTTCTTGCACCAGAGAAGTGACTACAGGTAGGTTTACACCAGACAGAGTGCATGTATGAAGAGTGGAGCACATTTATGCACACATTTTGCATGTTGTTTCTGAGGGTGGTTGTGTTCGGATGACGTTATCAATGTTATCCGAAAAATCAATCTGACAGTCCCTAAAGGTTATGTATTCTTTGACTATTTACCTTTCAGTAACATGTCAGCAAAATCGCTATCGAGATTGATAAAGATATTACACTGAAAATACTTGTTGCTTAATTCTTTAGTGAGGAGTATAGAATGGTACTGGCGGTTATGATTGTGACACGAGAATTCCTTTTGGCATGCAGAGTAGTTAAGGTACTGCAAAGATACATACTGTGAGAAGGAAGTTTGATGTTATGATGAATTATTCTTACATATTGACGAGGGACGGGCACGAAGTAGGCTCCATCGTGTTCAACATCGGTCATTCTGACGTCATCTTGCGATGAAAATGAACGACGTCGCCGACGTCTGGATTTCCGGCAGCAGGAACCGGAACCGGAAGCAGAGCCACCTAGCGGAGAAACACTGTTAGGACACCACCTGTGATAAAACGATTCTATCTGCATTATTTCATTTGATGAGAATTGACAAAACTGGTGGTAGACTGCGAGTGTCGTCGGATAGCTCAGACAGGCAATCATTGGATGGAGTGTATCATCCAGATAGAAAATCCATTTGTCCGTTTGTCTACTGAGGATAATGTAGCGTGTTCCTCTTTCCGTCTTTAGTCACTTTCAGCATTGTCATTGTGGGACAAGCGGACTTTAGTTAACAGAATAAAAACGGTGCGGGGGCAGAAGTAGATTCTTAAAGACAAAAGCATACTTAACATTTAAAATATTTATACCACTCTTTGTGTAAAAAGCATAACCAGATCTGAGCCCTTATTCTTGAAACGTTCGTAGCCCTAAGAATTCTTAACTTTGATCGTAGCCAATAATGTTAAGAATCTTAAAAAAGTTCGTAGGGCTACGAACGTTTCGAGAATAGCTAGCCTGTAATGGTCCAGAACGAGGCTGACACAAGAACTCACCCGCAGCAATAGGCCAGGAGACAGGCGATGAGGGTCAAGGCTATCAGCCCCAGTAGGCCGGCTATTAGGCCGTAGGCCCATACAGGATCTGACACAAAATATTTTCACATTTAGAAAACTTCATATAATTTCATCAATAACCATTGTATTTAAAGAGTAAATCGAATAAGCAGCGAAATCTAAATTAGCAAATATTGACATGTCGACTTGAATGCGTAACTAACAGAGTAGCCACAAACACTTATTTCAAATGCGGGAGATATATGTGTTGGTGGCATAGAATTAAAATTATGTTGTATCTACTTCGTATAATCATAATTCCATCATCACATCGAAACTAGACAATTCTATTCATAGGTTTTGTACCACCTTTCCATCTGGGCATGTGTCACAACAAGCCTGTTTACCGGCCACACACTCACATCTAGACACCTCTACCAACCAGCTTGTGTACCACCTTCTCAACACAAGCTGATCACTCAGCAGCGTGATTACCGGCCATCCAACCCCCAGTTAACACCACCCAATCCCCTAAAGACGAACTTGTCATCTTCACTCACAATGAGTCGGGTGTGTAATCAGGGTACAAGACGGCGGGTTGCCTATCCACTGGAGTGTTCTCCTGTCGCAGTAGATCCTCGAGGTGCCGGACATCTTGAATCCAAACGCACACGAGTATTCCGCTGTACTTCCATCACCGAGGATGGTAGGGGCTGGGCGTTCTTCACCGCACTAGGGACGGGACAGGGGGGTAATGTGGACATTGTTGTGGTTGTTGTTGTTGTTGTTGATGTTGTTGTTGTTGATGATGCTGTTGTCGTGTTATTTAACCCAACAGATGACGACATTTTGTGCTGATGTTAGATGGTTGTCTTGAAAAGCCAATCATATCTGTAAAATAGCAAAGAATGGTAGATGCATGAAAATATCAACACTGTATAATATAAGACAGAAACAAGGTTCAGGAGATTTGAACCCCCTTGCTTTACCGTAACAACGTTAGGATAGCATAGTGGTTTACACCGTAGACCTGGGTTCCGTATGTGGGTAAATTGTGTGAAGACAGAGTATAATGCCACAGACAGAGACTAGAATATTGCGAAAAGCGGTGTAAAACAATGCTCTCAGTCTTAAAAAAAATTAATACGTGTTAATTTGTGACAAATTAAAAAGGCAAAAATAGAGAGCATTGTCATTAGGAGGAAAATACGTATATTGTTATCTGTAAGTCTTGTGGAACTAACATTTCGAAAGTTATGATCATATTAAGTCTATCAGACAAATTTGAACAATTATAGCCAAAAAGCTTCCCTGTCGTTAAATAAATCTCATGACAGATAAATTATATGTCCATCGAATGTGGAATGTACTTCACATTGGAAAGCGAGATGACCATTTCTGCAATTATGACACAACCTGGTAAAAGTCCTTTGATGACTCCTACCGTTTCATTGTGATATATCTGTGTACAATACTTTCTACTTAGAAAAGATTTACTTGTGGAATAGGATTAACGGGTAATAACAAAAAGAACAAAGCCGAGTTTAGTCTGTTCGTCGTGGATATGCGTATTTATAATCTTTGAGTATTTTCTTATTCCATAAAAGAATCCAAAGCAATACCTGAATGAAAAACATTTCATCGAAGTCATACAAAGGTAATTATATCAAGTAAAAAAGATATTACCAAACGAATTTTCATAATCTTTATCAGTTAAAGCATTTTGAATATCGTGTATCGTGTATTCTTAAAAAACTGAAACATTTTGAAAGTAAAAAGCATTAATATCAACTATCTGGCACGAAATACTTCATGAATACTCACACGTTACAAATGGGTTTGAAGAAATGTGCTCGGCTTCTAATAATCAAGTAAGGAGCAGCACATATGACAGACACATTTCACTTGTAATATATTTCAATGTCAACAAAAATCGTTGTCAACAAATGCACACATCTACATTTGTCGCAAAGTGAGAAAGGAATTTAATCTTTCAACGCCCAAACAAATTGAGACTTCTGAAGAGAATTGTGTTTGTGTGCGAATCTGTATTGACAAGCTGAGTTCTACACGAGAACATCAAAGTGTAATGGCACATCTCATGGTTCATTACAAATACAAGTATACATTATATTGAATACGATCAAAATCACAGAAGGAAACTAATAATTATATTTGATAAATGTGACAACTATATTTAAAGTATATTAAAATATGATAAAGACAGTTTCAAATTTCAATCATTACTTTAACATGTTCATTTTTTAGGCCTTTTAAAAATACATACGTATCATGTTCCCTTGCCGAAAAAGAATACTGTTCGCGGTAGTTTGAATAACTAAACTGATAAATTAAACATGAATCTGTTGTTAAATACAACATAATAAACAATGGCAGTACCTGCAGTTTCCAATTACACCTGTACAATACCTGGAGCGTCTAGGAACACATCGGTCGATAGTGCTGCACAGGTATGCTATATGAAGAACCAATCATGGTTATGAACCGTGATACGTACCCTGTAATAGAGGTGAGAGATGGCGGCGTTGACGTGAACTCTACGCAGCAGCGTGCCTCCGTTGTCGACGTCCCCGAGGCTTGTTAGACGCGACGTTATCTGGTTTATAACTTGTTCTTCACTTCTCTTGCCGTGATCAGAGCGTTATATCCACGTAGAACACGGTATTGTAAACTATTCTCCAGTCTTATCAAATGATTTATTGGAAGTGTTATTAGAAAATTTTCAACTTAAGTTTTGTCAGTTTTGGGCTGTCCAAAACCGGGTCAATGTCCCTCAGGATCAAGCATAGTGGACATTGTAGATCAATTTCTTCTGCTAGTGTATTATACTGCAAGAGATACTGGATGCGGTCGTTATTTGCTGTTGTCTACCAATGGTAGATATGTGATGTCTCTTTAGGCCATAGACATACCAAGCTGCATGTCTGTTTACGTCATAGACACTCCAAGCTGCACGTTTCCTTACGTCATAGACGCTCCAAGCTGCATGTCTCCTTAGGCCATAGACATGCCATGCTGCATGTCTGTTTACGTCATAGACACTCCAAGTTGCATGTCTGTTTACGTCATAGACACTCCAAGTTTACGTCATAGACACATGTCTGTTTACGTCATAGACACTCCAAGTTGCATGTCTGTTTACGTCATAGACACTCCAAGTTGCATGTCTGTTTACGTCATAGACACTCCAAGTTGCATGTCTGTTTACGTCATAGACACTCCAAGTTGCATGTCTGTTTACGTCACAGACAGTCCAAGTTGCACGTCTCCTTACGTCACGGACACACCCAGATGGACGTATTCTTACGTCATACCGGTAAACACACCAAGCGTCTCTTTACGTCTTAACAGAGGATGACAAATGTTTCCTTTCAACATAAGCACATAACGTAACATAAAAAACGTCATCACTTTGGCCCGTGATTTCATGCTGGTGTATCCTATTTTATTTACTGACTTCACTCTTATACTGGTTTTATATTTATGATCTTACTATTTGTGTTTGCAGAGAGTAACACTCCCAATGCACAAGACGCCCACACAATGAAAATTCCGTTCTAGTCATCCAAGTTAAAATAATGATATACCTTCAACCCCTCGTGTTATGCGTGATCCGATCGAAATCACGCAAATAGATTTACAGATATGCTTGTACCTTTATTGATTCTCGTTAGAGTTCTTTCTGACTCATAAGCGTCCAGCTTCAAAGGACAAGGTTCGAACCCGACCCGTACCGTTGTGTCATGTGCTGGAACTGTGTCAGCCCTCCTGTTTGCTGAACTATCAAGGGATTACCTGCTACATAACATATTACGTCCCCTGCCGGACATATATGCCTCAACGTGACATCCGGTAACTTTTCCGTTTAGTAAAATTACCCGGGAACCTCCATGTGGTGTTTACGTTGTCGTTGTTATTACCCTGTCCGGGGCTCAGTATTGTAGGGATAAATCAAGACTGGTCGACTAGTTGTCATGTAATGTGTCTGAGTGGGGTGTATTATGTTAATCTGCGGCGAGGTATCACAGTGAGAGAGCTACCACTATACCCTGGCATAGGTCAGGGCTGGTACAAGCACGCACACACGCACACGCACCTACTCTCCTCACACGAGTGGCGAGGAGAGTGATAAAGTGACGAGGAGAGTGATAAAGTGACAAGGGGTGTGATAAAGTGACGAGAAGAGTGATAAAGTGACGAGGAGTGGGATATAGTGACGAGGAGAGTGATAAAGTGACAAGGAGAGTGATAAAGTGGCAAGGAGAGTGATAAAGTGACGAGGAGTGTGATAAAGTGACGAGGAGTGTGATAAAGAGACGAAGAGAGTGATCAAGTGACGAGGAGTGGGATATAGTGACGAGGAGAGTGATAAATTGACAAGGAGAGTGATAAAGTGGCGAGGAGAGTGATAAATTGACGAGGAGAGTGATAAAGTGACGGGGAGAGTGGTAAAATGACAAGGTGAGTGAGTGAGTTTGGTTTTACGCTGCTTTTAGCAATATTCCAGCAACATCACGGCGGGAACACCAGAAATGGGCTTCACACATTGTATTCCCCAAGTGGGAAATAGAACCCGGGTCTTCCGCGTGACGAGCCAACGCTTTATCCACTAGTCTACCCCACCGCCCAAAAATGACAAGGAGAGTGATAAAGTGACAAGGAGAGTGATAAATTGACGAGGAGAGTGATAAAGTGACAAGGAGAGTGGTAAAGTGATGAGGAGAGTGATAAAGTGACAAGGAAAGTGATAAAGTGACGAGGAGCGTGATAAAGTGACGATAAGAGTGATAAAATGACAAGGAGAGTGATAAAGTGACAAGGGGAGTTATAAAAAGATGAGAGGAGAGTGATAAAGTGACAAGGAGTGATAAAGTGACGAGGAGCCTGATAAAGTGTGGCGAGGAGAGTGATAAAGTGACGAGGAGTGTGATAAATTAACGAGAGGAGTGATACAGCGACGAGGAGATGACAAGGGAAGTGAGAGTGATAAAGTGACAAGGAGGGTGTGATAAAGTGACGACGAGAGGATAAAGGAAGGAGAGTGAGGAGGAGAGTGTGACGAAGTGACGAGGAGAGTGATAAAGTGACAAGGAGAAGTGATAAAGTGATGAAGTGACGAGGAGAGTGATAAAGTGATGATTAAGTGACGAGGAGAGTGATAAAGGAGAGTGATAAAGTGACGAGGATGACGAGTGAGATAAAGTGATAAAGGTGACGAGGATAAAGTGACGAGGAGGTGATAAACGAGTGACGAGGAGGAGTGATAAAGTGACGAGAGGAGTGATAAAAGTGACGGAAGTGAGAGTGATAAAGGAGAGTGATAAAGTGACGAGGAGAGTGATAAAGTGACGAGAGGAGAGTGATAAAGTGACAAGGAGAGTGTGTGATAAAGTGACGAGGAGGAGAGTGATAAAGTGACGAGGAGAGTGATAAAGTGATAAAGTGATAAAGGAGTGAGGATAAGGTGACGAGAGTGATAAAGTGACGACGAGAGTGAGTGATAAAGTGACGAGGGAGAGTGATAAAGTGACGAGAGTGATAAAGTGACGAGGAGTGTGATAAAGTGACGAGGAGATGTGATAAAGTGTGACGAGGTGATAAAGTGACGAGGAGTGTGATAAAGTGACGAGGAGAGTGATAAAGTGACGAGGAGAGTGATAAAGTGACGAGGAGAGTGATAAAGCGACGAGGAGATAAAGTGAAGATGAGTGTGATAAAAGTGACGAGGAGGTGATAAAGTGACGAGGAGAGTGATAAAGTGACGAGGAGAGTGATAAAGTGACGAGGAGAGTGATAAGTGACGAGGTGTGATAAAGTGGCGAGGAGAGTGATAAAGTGACGAAGGGAGTGATAGTGACGAGGAGAGTGATAAGGTGAGGAAGTGAGTGTGATACGATGAGAGTGTGATAAAGTGAGGAGAGTGTGAGTGACGAGTGTGATAAAGTGACGAGGAGAGTGATAAGTGACGAGGAGTGTGATAAGAGTGAGAGTGTGATAAAGTGACGAGGAGAGTGATAAAGTGACGAGGGATAAAGGATAAAGTGACGAGGGAGAGTGATAAAGTGACGAGGAGAGTGATAGAAGTGACGAGGAGAGTGATAAAGTGACGATGGAGAGTGAGGTGACGAGTGTGATAAAGTGACGAGAGAGGTGATAAAGTGATGATAAAGTGACGGAGTGTGATAAAGTGACAAGGAGTGTGATAAAGTGACGAGAGGTGATAAGGTGACGAGAGTATGACAGAAGTGATAAAGTGACGAGGAGAGTGATAAAGTGACAAGTGACGAGGAGAGGAGAGTGTGATACAGTGACGAGGAGTGTGATACAGTGACGAGGAGAGTGATACAGTGACGAGGAGAGTGATACAGTGACGAGGAGAGTGATACAGTGACGAGGAGAGTGATACAGTGACGAGGAGTGTGATACAGTGGCGAGGAGAATGATAAGGTGACGAGTGTGATAAAGTGGCGAGGAGAGTGATAAGGTGACGAGCGTCATAAAGTGACGAGGAGTGTGCCAATAAGTCAGTCAGGAACATAAGCAGTCTTTGGATGACATGTTTATTCAAGTAAGTTATATATATAACAAATACCTATACACGAATTGTCTGAGATTCCAGCATACCTACTGCGGTGAACAGAGAAACATGACACACACATATCTACACGGACAACACAACAAGTCATTACAACAGAAATAACTTTACACAGAAATTCATCAGATATTTAGAGTTACGAATGAATTTTCCCCTTTTTAATATGTTCCTTTGGACATTCTTCATAAAGCTGAGATTCAATACGTTGTGGTTTATATAATCACTAATTTTAACAAAATATATCCTGATGGGTAATCACATTCGTATATTGGCTATTATAAATAAAAACAAGCCTTGAAATATTTCAGCATAACAGACAGCGTCAGAAACAAAATATGTATTCATTCTATAGTCCGTTTGATTTCATTTGAGACCGGTGAATTGCTCACTAACACAAAATCTAATAAATGCAACAAAATCTAACTTCACATGAAATCGACAGACCAACTCTGATGATTTCCCTCATAATTTTGGACACCCGAATAAGAAAAACAATAATTATTTTGTTGTGACTTTTCGCTATTTCTTACGAGGGAGAACCACTTGCTGGATTGTAAACTGCCAAGCAATAGAATGTATACATTGGAAAACTGCATTTCACAAACAAATTCTAACGTTACTATACATAACGTTTCTGGGCTGACAACAGTTGCTAGGTTACTAGGCTGACAACAGTTGCTAGGTTACTAGGCTGACAACAGTTGCTGAAATACTGCCATCTGAGGTCCACAACCCAGCTGTAATAACCATATGAAATATGATACCATCAAAACAATTCCTTGTATGTTACATTTATATGGTACATCAATCATATTATATACTTTCTTCGGCGAGACAGTTTATTACACTCAGTATCACAACACTTGATTGCACAAAGATAATATTAACATATACTGGACAAAAATAGTTAGGGATATATGTACATTTTGAAATTATGAATAATGATCTATTTATTCATTGACACACTGATATAATATCAATCATAAAAATACCAAATTCCCTAACTTATTTTGCCCAGTATATATGTACGTACTACGCTGAAAATAAGGATGTTTGTGTTTATTGAGGGTAATGATTTTATGCTAGATTGATTTCCCTCAATAAGTACGTCATTAAACATGACAGGGCCGTCAATACTTAGTGTTACCCGGATGTTACCAAATTTGAAGCCCATGTGCAATAAATCATGCATAATGCTGCTCGACAGGATATAACAAGTTGGGAAAGGCATAACTGTTTCGAATGTGAATATCACTGTAATCAGAAAGGCACGGTCATTTCATTGTTCCTGAGACTTGGATGAACATTCAGATGAAGTAGAACTCATAGGAAACGTATAAACATAGCTACCTTACCTCATTATTTTGAGCAGATCGATGTTCATGCTGTTGATCACTGGATTGTCTGGTCCTGGCTCGATTATTTACAGACCGCCGCCATATAGCTGGAATATTGCTGAGTGCGGCGTAAAACTAAACTCACTCACTCATTATTTTGGAGAAAGGTATTGAGTGTTTCTGAACATTGAATCAATGTATGGTAACGGTGTTTACTGGCAACAACTTTCTAGTTATATAACGATAGTCTGTAAATATAGACGCCGGGTCAGACGAACCAGTGATTGATAGCATGAGCATGATTTATCAAGCTATTATGAAGAGAAAGGGAAGGGAAATGCTGTTGAACATTGTATATATTTGAATCATTGAGTAGTGGGGATCTTTCTCAAACCCCGTGAAGGACATGCTTGTATGTCTACAATATAACTGAGTATCTATGAAACGTCAGAGCATTGTTGATCTATTCAAAGTGTCCTCCAGATTTCATCAGAAGTACATGTGGCCCATCACGCACTACTTTGTACTGGTGTTGATGTTTCTGACCGGATGTGAGTGAGGCATCCACTGGTTCACAGGCTTTGCTTTCTTCCGGTTCTTGTCTTCATCCACCACTTCCTGGACTACTTGCATAAAGCGAATCTGACCTTCACTCCGGGGCGTGGGGTGCGGGCTGTCGGGGTGTACAGGGTGTGGCCGTTACTGAGAGGCTTCTGAAAGGTAGGAATAACTGGCCATTAGAAACAGACGGACTTTCCGGGTGTATATCACTTCCGCACTGAATATCGGGCGTCGGAGTACTGCATTGCAGCGTCGGGCTCCAAAAACTTACTTTTTATAATATTCGGAATCGCACTGTGGACTGTTTCAATCAAAGATTTTTAAGATCATGGACATGGTTTTGTTGCTTTCATTTATGTGATAAAATGTTGAATCTACCTTACTGCTTGTCTGTCGCATCGGCACCAGGTATATACCATCGTCCATTTCGATGAGCCCAGTTCTTGAATGATAGTACCTCTGGGAATCATGTATGTCGTCATGCGCAGTGGTGCGTCCCCCTGACTTCCGGCAAGAACTGCAACATCCGGCTGAGCTGCTTCCAGCGGGAAATACTTTTGCCGAATTGCTTGAAAGATTAAAAAGTACACAACAGTAAAAAGACTAATACGAACTAAATTAAATACTTTGATCGATGCATATTTTTCTTCCGAATTTTTAAAATTGCTAAAAGCGGCGTAAAACTAAACTCACTCACTCATCTGTGTAACGAGTAGCCAAGTGAACCACGCAATATCAGTCAATTACTTTGATTTTAGAATATGAGTGACGCGGTTGTCGGAAGTGCCGATGATTTGCGAGTCGTGTCCCTTTGATGCCTGGATACGCCAATTCAAATTATGTTTCCAGGTTGGTCAGCATTAACCAACACACGTGCACCCAAGTGGTATCACTAAAGGTTTTGCAATCCCAATAACCATACACACACAGGGGTTCAATTTTTTTTTACAAAGCCACTTGCCACAGGGCAAGTGACTTTAAGAAAGTCACTTGTCCTGACTAATTTTCCACTTGCCCTGATTTTATGACATAATTATGATGATGTAATTCTGAAAGAAGAAATCAACATGGTATTTGATGTTAATGTTTACTGGACTATTTATTGAAAAGTGATAAATAGCAAAGAAAGACAACTCTACTTTATTATCATTGCGAAATTTAATAGCTACATTTTGAGCAGATATGAAATTAAATCAAAGTTTATTTGCAGTTTGAAACCATAAGTGGAAATTATCTAGTAGCCCACGGACAAGTAAGATACCATTATTTGATTGCCCGAAATGAAAACTGACTTGTCCCGGGCGTCGGGCGATGGGATTTTGAACCCTGCACACATGTATTAAAGTTAACAGAAACGTATTAATTATTGTTTCCTGAATTACTTTATTCTGATGAGTACTGTTTACAAGTGTTTATTATAAAGTTGGCATGATACCGAGGCAACTCGTGATAGCACCCAATGACATTACAGAAGGTTGGCGTTATAACGAGGTATCTTACCAGCAGCAGCACCAGATGAGGAAGGCGAGGAGGAGGAGGGCGATGAAGGAGAGGAGAGCAGCCAGGAAGTATTGCCACCAGTCAGCTGAAAAAATGTGTTTAAGAGTTTAGTTTTACACCGCTTTTAGCCATATTCAAGCAATATAACGGCGGTGGGCACCAAAATGGGCTTCACACATTGTACCCTTATGTGGTTTTCGAACCCGGGTCTCCGGCGTGACAAGCGAACGCTTTAAACACATAGATAACCCACCGCCCGCGCCGTTTGGAACATTTTCTCACTTAGATCATGACTTGTTAGCCTAATATTGGAAGAAATCGCAAGATGTCATCAGCTCTTAGGCGTGTGTGGCAGTCAAAAACCAAGAATCTGGGCGATCCACGATCACAGGATTCAGGCACATCTAAGGGACGCAACTCAATAGCACAAGAGCGATTGGCACCTCATTGCTTACCTATTTAAGGTGTCAATATTTTTTTTTTAAATTCTGTTTTATGATATAATCGGGATGTAAGGTAATATATGCTGAAATATTACATATCTTGAAAACATTTATGGATGTCTTAAATTCGATCTATAGGTCTATCCATCAATATCTAAATAGGACCTAAGTAGAATTCGATTATCACGAATACCACTTATTTTAGTTCGTCATAACAGTAGTTCGTTATACGTATTTCGAATAAAATATACAGCAAGTGATCGAGTCCAAATCAAGTTCGTAATATACGTCAGTTCGTTATAAATTAGTGTTCGATGTAAACGGAGTTTGATGTATTCCGAAACCTCGGTGATTCATGCGTTAATATTACAGGCACGCATATATTTTCAAACTACTTTTCCAAGCAGATACGTCATCAATTCACGAACGAAAAAAGATGCAAGACGGGTATAGGTCAAAGCGTTTAAACCAAAAGACCTATCTAGGGGTAAAAAAAGATTTTCGTAGAATGTCGAGAGTAATGAATTCAATTATTACAACACACCACGCTATTGATAATAATGTACACAGACAACAAGCCAGCGTTACCAAAACACAACAGGGCAGGGCACAAAACAAACAACTCGGGGCTCCCTGGGGTTATCTGATTCAGCAGGGTGTAGGATTCAAGGGGTGGGTTAACAGGGAAATCGTGTAGGTAGTCGTGGATAACATGAACACAAAGGGGAGGTTGGTGACGACATGTCGGATGTCAAACTTACACAGTGAGCTCTCTGGAATGGAAATTAGACATGCGGTTAGTTGACTGGTATTGTACAATGAGGTGATCTATGTGAATATATTAACATTACAAAGTGGTGTTTTGCCCACTTGTCTTTAGTGCGGCACGCAGCAACAATCCTGTTATATAACAGAGAGTGTGAACCAGACAATCCAGTGATCAACAGCATGAGCATCGATCTACGCAAATGGGATACGATGACGTGTCAACCAAGTCAGCGAGCCTGACCACCCGATCCAGTTAGTCGCCTTTACGACAAACATGGGTTGGTGAAGACCAATTCTAACCCGGATCACGGATAGATGAATAGGGACCGGCTTTATTAACAAATCGTAACACTACGAGTGTTGTAAGAGTATTGTTTTATACTGCTTAGACATTATCCACTATTTTCAAGGCTATCATTTCCCCACCCTATTATTTTGGAGTCATGCGTTACTTTAGTGTCGCTTTTATCCGAATTTGAAGAGTACGTTTCCGAACATACCATTCCAGTCAAATAACTCTCATGAGTGATACAATCTGAGCGAAGAGCATAATACGAGACAAAGACGTCACTTCCGGTGTGAAACGGTTGCCAGATGGGTCTAACGTACGTAGCGTGAAACAATATGATACCATGGTTACTCGGGGGTGACATATAATGGGCTTCCATACGTTTTACCATGTCGTAAATCGAAATCGGGTCTCTGCCTGGATGTCTTGAGTGAGTAAGGTTTTATGCCGCTTTCAGCAATATTCCAGCAATATCTGGGTGGGGACACAAGAAAGTGGCTGGGGAATCGAACCCGGGTATTCAGCGAAGGCTATAACCACTCGGCTACCCATTGCCCCTTCAAGCGTCTTGAGGTAACGCTACAGTAAGCAATGGTTATAATGAACTAAAAGGGACCACTAATTTTAGTTCGCTATAACCATAGTTCGTTATAACATACAGCAAGTGGCCATGATAAAAACACAGTTGCCTTATACCCGTATTAATGTAATTGATGACATAATAATATTGTGATAATAACAATGACTATATCATTTAAGCGCATATCTTTGTGAACTTGAAATACCTACCTGTAGTTTACAGTTACCAATTAAATGAAAGGAAAAACATGTACATCTTCATATATATCATTATATTATGTATGTTGTAGAGGGGGAGAAAATGGAAATAAAAGACAAATATTGTGATAATATATATATTTGATAAGGAGTATGTTCACTGCATCACGTCAAGACTCCTGCTAATGGTGGGGCTAACTACGGTCACCTTTTCACGAACATCTGGTACCGCTCTATTTGACAGTGATCCATAAGTCGATGCTCATGACATAGTCGGAATCGTACAATCGAATCGTTCTTCTATTTCCACACTATTCTAATTTATCGTGTTAGAATTAATATTGTTTTCGAAGTTACATTAAACTCCTTCACGATTATTACATGCAAAAATTAACACGATTAAAAAACGAAGATTCCTAATGGGTATGAGAATGGTTTTGGTGCTTTTATTTCCACAACCTAATGTGGTGTGGTGTAGTTGATATTCTTTTCAAAGTTGCATTGAATAAAGTTGTTACATTAAAATTGATACGATTTATAAAATCACCGACCCGTGAAGATCTCGCCTATTTACAGACCGCCCCATACAGCTGGAATATTGCTGAGTGCAGCGTTAAACAATAAATAAACAAACAAACAAACTTACCAAACACATAGACCTCGGGACTCTGGTCAATGACAGCACACGACGGGAGGTCAGTCGCCCAGGTGCCGCCGCTGCCGCTACAGAGGATGACTTTGGAGCCGCTCATGACGAAGCCGGTGAGGCAGCCATACTCCGCCGTCGATGACGTTATCCTTACAATCTCCCCGTTGAGGAGGGCGGGAGGGTAGCCGCATGGTGAGATAGTAGTTGTTGGTGTTGTCGTTGGTGTAGTTGCCATCGTAGTAGACTCACACGGTCGGGTAGGACGGCTGGAAGGATGTCGGAGGTGTTCTGGTTTTGAAGAACGCGGGCCCCACAGAAGCCGGATCACACTGTAGAAATGACAGCACGTCAACGTCTGAGTGAATATAGCGTGAAATGACGTTCTCCAACACATACACCAAGTTGGCACTCCGTAATTAGTTACAAATATTAAAGCAGTATTTTACTCACCTGGATAATAAAGTAAATAGATCGTGTTCAATTACATTATACTAAGTAGAGCATCTAACGCTGGGCAGTTAGAAAACAGAGACAAAAACTGACACAACACAAAAGGATGTCCACTTTTAATATACAATCATGTGTAACGAGGGAACACGGTCATGACCCAAAGTGAGAAAAATAAGGCCATGAATATATTGTTTTCGTTTACAATGCATCACTATTATCTGTAGTAAACAATGATGCTGTTCTCCAATATGAATACGTTATGTGTAGACCTTTTGTGAATAAAGACATTTTATGAATACATTTTGTGTAGACCTATCGTCCGTCATATCATTACGCCGTAAGCTTGTCCGTCAGTGTCATGGGGACATGAGGCATGGGGACTCAGAGGACAATAAAACTTGCATTTACATTATCATAATCAGCTGGCAACACAATAAGTACCTATTCTTTAACAACACATTACCTGCTATACACATCGGGATAGCATTACATAAAGGTATAAAAGCATGAAAAAACAGGAACACAGGTGATGTTTGACAAGTAACTGTCATTGCGTTTTTCCCCGTGCGAAATTTGCATTTTGCATATTTCTTTTATTGCATTTAATGGCATATTTTTAGTTTACTCATGGGCCTTTTACTAGCCTTACATGGCATGGTGATGTACACTTACTAATTTACATTTCTTTTCTTGTACATTGCAGTTTTTAGAAAGTATTACAAAAAAAGAATATTAGAAATATATTACTTCAGAATATTACACCATATTCGTCACGAAAGAAATACAATATATTTTGT
Source organism: Haliotis rubra (assembly GCF_003918875.1). Lineage (NCBI taxonomy): Eukaryota > Metazoa > Mollusca > Gastropoda > Lepetellida > Haliotidae > Haliotis > Haliotis rubra. Next base: position 725,939 of record NW_025766983.1, on the reverse strand, counting down.
TCATGTTTCTATTTCAATCATTTTTCAAAGGCACAAATGGTACTATTGTTTTTTTAATTTTTAATTTTAGTTGAAAATCAAAATACCAGTACACAGATTCACATAATATTGCAATTTCTATTTATACACCCTCGTTTGATAATGGAATATCTGAATAAACAAGAACTGGCGTCACGATGGTGATGTACTTGATGTGCTATAAGGCTGAAGTGTACATTGTTTCAGTCAAGATACGTTTTGTTGTCAAATCAATATTTTAAAGACATGACGATTTGGATTGTAAATACTAAATCTGAACAATGGACAAAATATATTACGTCAAAACTATACAGTCTTTACTGAAACAGTTAGAGAGTGACAGAAATACAATAGTAAGCATAAATTAAACAAAACAAAAAGAGAAAATATTATACGGTTTAAACAGTTTACCACATTTGTTGATGCAGAAAAAAATATACTATCTTGATTGCAATGTCGTCTTGCCTCTATACTGAGTATGTTTGTGTGTGGACCAGGTTTCGAAAGATGGTATGTCCACTAAACGACATGTTGACTACATTAAAATATATCCAGTAATATATCCATAAATCCAGTACCAGTGCTACTGTAGTCTTTATATATCTGTATGCAGGCAAATTTAAGAATGGACAGTCAAAAGATGAATGTGAATTATGACGGGTGCTGAATTAATATACGTGTGTGTTTCTTTGGTTTTTGCGTGCGTGTGTGTGTGTGTGTGTGTGTGTGTGTGCATGTGTGTGTGTGTGTGTGTGTGCTTCGGTGTGTCTTTGGAATGTACATATAGGTACAAAACATAAGTTGTTTCGAGCGGGAAAAGGGCTCATTGAACCCCTCAAGTTCATTACAATATCGTGGGCGGTGGGGTACAATGTGTTCATCTCAGTTGATGCGAAGTGAGTACATGAGTTATGTCTGGCGTCGGTTTCAGCAACTACCCGGCCAAAACATCGAGACTACAATAATGAGCTTCACACATTAAACCCAGGCCACAGGTGTGACGATCTAACGCTTGAACCACTGAGCAAAACAGCCGCCCTTCGCAAGAAACGAAACAGAGTCAAAACCAATAATCATGGATTTCAGACCAAAATTCCTTTTTACTTTATTTGTCTGTGAACATGTAAACAAACGATTGAGTCGAAATGAATTTCAATGATTTATAGCATATACAACATAACATATTTATTTCATGACATGAGACAAACACGTCACAGTTGCAATAATTAACCTTTTTCACACTCCTATATAACCCTATAGATCTATACACAACGTATTAACACACGCGTCAGAAGTGTTGTAAACTTGTATGTTTCAGAGAGAGACCACGTCATTGATTGGCACGTGTTGATTGCTAAACAGCTGATTGCTGTCAATGCCCAGCGGATATGGAGAACGTTGGCAGTGGGTTTGGTTGGGAAATAAATGTAATTTGTATTCAAGGAGTCCCTGATGTGATAGCTAGGTCAACTGGAAGTTTGTTTGGGTCAATGTCTCCTGGAGACACGTGATAACAACCAGTGTATCAGTAGTCTCTGTGTTTTTGTGGTGTGATGAGTTCGGCAGTATAATGGATAGAACATGTACTATTAAATTTACATTTGCGTACATGGTTTATGGAACCGCCCAAGGTAAACATCGAAAATGAAACTAAAATAAATTTAGAAAAACAAATACTTCTTGCATAATACAATTACATTTTTTTTTATACTATTGAAACATTGTTTATTTATTTAAATGGACCCAAACAAGACCAATATGTTTTATATTTTTCACACCTACTAACCAAATAAAAGTTTAGATGATTTAGACATCCTGTTTGATACAACCAAGTTTTCAACAATTTCATTATCAAAATCTGTAGACCAAAACACAATAGCCATTAAACTTTAAACATTTTCAAAGTGTTCAGTACAGTAAGGGTTTCAAATTACATACATTAGCGAGATGGAAGGAATTTTATGATCAGTAACTGTATATAGTTATCATGAAGTTTATATTGGAAGTGTTACAGCAGTGTCCTCCCCCCACGTGTTCTGGTTTAGTGTTGGGCTTGTCAGTCTCAGAACGTCACCTCAAATTTAGGGTGACGTTGTCCATTGCGGAATGTGCGTGCTAAACATTTTGTTGTGTGTCCCGTGTATATTTTGAAGTGTTTCTTCCCACCCGGCTATATTGTAAGTGTCGAAGTTTCTTCCCACCCGGCTATATTGTAAGTGTTGAAGTTTCTTCCCACCCGGCTATATTGTAAGTGTTGAAGTTTCTTCCCCACCCGGCTATAGTCCCACCAGGCTATATTGTAAGTGTTGAAGTTTCTTCCCACCCGGCTATATTGTAAGTGTCGAAGTTTCTTCCCACCAGGCTATATTGTAAGTGTTGAAGTTTCTTCCCACCAGGCTATATTGTAAGTGTCGAAGTTTCTTCCCACCAGGCTATATTGTAAGTGTCGAAGTTTCTTCCCACCCGGCTATATTGTAAGTGTCGAAGTTTCTTCCCACCAGGCTATATTGTAAGGCAGGCTATATTGTAAGTGTCGAAGTCGAAGTTTCTTCCCACCAGGCTATATTGTAAGTGTCGAAGTTTCTTCCCACCAGGCTATATTGTAAGTGTTGAAGTTTCTTCCCAGGCTATATTGTAAGTGTCGAAGTTTCTTCCCACCAGGCTATATTGCTATATTGTAAGTGTTGAAGTTTCTTCCCACCAGGCTATATTGTGAAGTGTTGTAAAGTTTCTTCCCACCAGGCTATATTGTAAGTGTTGAAGTTTCTTCCCACCAGGCTATATTGTAAGTGTTGAAGTTTCTTCCCTATATTGTAAGTGTTGAACCACCAGGGCTATATTGTAAGTGTGTTGAAGTTTCTTCCCACCAGGCTATATTGTAAGTGTTGAAGTTTCTTCCCACCAGGCTATATTGTAAGTGTTGAAGTTTCTTCCCACCAGGCTATATTGTAAGTGTCGAAGTTTCTTCCCACCAGGCTATATTGTAAGTGTCGAAGTTTCTTCCCACCAGGCTATATTGTAAGTGTGTCGAAGTTTCTTCCCCAGGCTATATTGTAAGTGTTGAAGTTTCTTCCCACCAGGCTATGAAGTTTCTTTCTTCCCACCAGGCTATATTGTAAGTGTTTCTTCCCACCAGGAAGTTTCTTCCCACCAGGCTATATTGTTGTTGAAGTACCAGGCTATATTGTAAGTGTTGAAGTTTCTTCCCACCAGGCTATATTGTAAGTGTCGAAGTTTCTTCCCACCAGGCTATATTGTAAGTGTTGAAGTTTCTTCCCACCAGGCTATATTGTAAGTGTTGAAGTTTCTTCCCACCAGGCTATATTGTAAGTGTTGAAGTTTCTTCCCACCAGGCTATATTGTAAGTAAGTGTTGAAGTTTCTTCCCACCCAGGCTATATTGTAAGTGTCGAAGTTTCTTGCTATAAGTTTTCTTCCCTCCCGGCTATATTGTAAGTGTTGAAGTTTCTTCCCACCAGGCTATATTGTGTGTTGGAAGTTTCTTCCCACCAGGCTATATTGTAAGTGTTGAAGTGTAAGTGTTGGAAGTTTCTTCCCACCAGGCTATATTGTAAGTGTTGAAGTTTCTTCCCACCAGGCTATATTGTAAGTGTCGAAGTTTCTTCCCACCAGGCTATATTGTAAGTGTTGAAGTTTCTTCCCACCCGGCTATATTGTAAGTGTTGAAGTTTCTTCCCACCCGGCTATATTGTAAGTGTTGAAGTTTCTTCCCACCAGGCTATATTGTAAGTGTTGAAGTTTCTTCCCACCCGGCTATATTGTAAGTGTTGAAGTTTCTTCCCACCAGGCTATATTGTAAGTGTTGAAGTTTCTTCCCACCCGGCTATATTGTAAGTGTCGAAGTTTCTTCCCACCCGGCTATATTGTAAGTGTTGAAGTTTCTTCCCACCAGGCTATATTGTAAGTGTCGAAGTTTCTTCCCACCCGGCTATATTGTAAGTGTTGAAGTTTCCTAGTGCCTTGTTTATAGTCAACGTGTCACGATTCTCCGGGCGAATGTTTAACGTGTCGTAGTTTCTTAAAACCATGAGTATATTTAAAGTTTCGAAGTTTCTTTATGCTCCGTTTATATTTAAAGAGACAATTTCTTTGTACTTTTGTATATGTAAAGGTTTTTACTTTCTGCCAAAAGTTTGCAAAAGTATAAATTTCCAGATTACCACTGTTACATGATTGTATAACTTGGCCTGTGTTAAGTCTACAAGAACAATTCTCGCAACGCTGCGCAGTCACGAATACACGTCATGGAATGACACTGGATGATCCGATATTTGATGAAAATACGTCAATACGTCCCCACCTTGATAAACAAGACTATGTGTTTACTTGCGTCTGTTGTCGTGATTACGCAATGGCCTATTTTACATCGTACGATAGAGACAGGTTGATATCTCCACAACCACTCGTAACACAGCGAGCAGCACAGCATTGTTTATGGTTTAACTCCTTGTGAAGAAATACAACGAGTGTGATTTATATCTACATTAAAACCCTGTTGTTCTAGCTCCATGCAACATTATAAACAAACGTAAACAAGAACGCTATTGAAACGTTAACGTACAATTTCCTGATTTAGGGGACACGTGTTGGGTCGAGAGACCTTTGGTGAAGATATAGGACTGGCTTCTGTTTTTAAACGAATAAGTCATGTACCTACCACTTACGTCAGTATGTACTGAGTACTTCGGATTCTTTATATACTCACTTAATTCATGTACTTGAAGGATTATTTGTAAGATTACTGTTGTGTGATTATAGTTCTACCAACAAGTCACTGAAAATGGTTTAAAACATTTTGGAGAGGAATTGTGTTTGGTCATTCATAAACTCTTATGCACGCACGCACGCACGCACGCACACACACGCACGCACGCACACACATACGCGTGTACTCACTCCATCAAAGACTCACTTACTCAACCATTCTTCTGAGACTTGCTGGTTTTGGTGGCCAGACTTGCTGACAGGGTCGTATTGCCCAGATCGAAGCTCATGATCATTTTGCACATGTACCAATCAGACTTCACATTACACAAATATTGCTGAGACTGGTGTTCGGCAGCACTGTCGAGATATGGTTCATATTCCATTTATATTATTAAAAGAAGCATTAAAATTAAGAATATGATCTAAATATTATTATAAATATATATTATATTCACATTTGTCTCATCCGAGTTCTTATCCATATGGTTGCAAAATAATTCTCCTCTTCTGCATACAGAGTTTTTTAATTTTTCAAATGAATAAATACTCTCATTCTCTAAATTTTGTATGACAATTGTCCCAAGCGATTCTGTGTTCTGTACTCAAGTAATAGTGAAATGCCGGAATGCTTCAGTCCTATTAGATGCATACAACAAGCCGCGAGGATCCAAAATAAAATCGATCATCGGCAACCAGTCGACAAGCGGGGTCACCTGTCCGACTCGAATACTTGCTCGATGCAGGAATGCCATTGTATCCCAGTTGCCTAGATCGGTGTTCATGATGTCACCCACCAGACTGTATCATTGTCATTAACCTGGCATACTCCTGGGTGCAGGGATAAACAACAAACACAACAATGAAAGAAAGTGAAGGATGTACCTCAGTTTGAAGCGGAAATAAATAATTCCTATTTCAGCCAGAATCTGCATTTAGCTATTCCATACTACCTCACCTGTACGTAGTGTCTTCAAAAGTTGTTTGTTCAATATACAGACAGTACAGATCAATCTGTTAAACCATGATAGTGCTTAGATCTAATATAGTTATTTTTCAATTACCAATACAAATATATATGAATATGTTGTAGGTATGTAACAACATTCCAACCACAACACATGTTGTGATAATTACCTTTCAGCCTCTAGTCCTACAGGTAAGGAGCACTTGGGTAGTAAATATATAATCAAGGGGGATATATCTCCTCACTATCTCCCCCAAAGCTACCGGTAATGAACCCCTGATCCACAATTCATATCATGCGCCAGCGTCGAAATTTATGCTCGTGACAAGGGTTCCATTATTGCTGTAATGACGAGCACTATACGATATATCAGAGCCCAATACCATATATCATTCTCACAATGAATCTTGACGCAATAAGCAAGACTCCGTGATCGGGAGTGATCTCTCCCCACGTCAAATATTGACGCCATTGTACGTAGAGCTTTCATATATTATTTCGGTGAGACCGGCGCTCCTTAAACTTTGACAAGGCATTTTACTTTCCTAATTTAAACCGAACATATCATCAAAGGTTGATTTAAACATCAATAAATGTGATTTCTGTTTGTTCAGTCGTGTCAATATCGTCGTTATAAGTAGAGGTCATGGGATATCATACACGTGTAAGTCATGAAAAAATGGTGAGGTGCATGTGTGTGTATGTGTAGGTGCGGCTGCTTGTACTAGCCCAGACTGAAGCTGGTTTTATAGTGCTAGCCCACTGAGATACCATGCCGCAGTGAAGCATGAATACCCCACTAAGACACATTATACTGACTCCGAGTCGACCAATCCTTGTTGTACCCATTTATGCTGAGGCGGGACCAACAAGTACCATATTTTAACGTAACCACTACACCACGGAGGCGGTTCATGAAAAAATGGTTATAAACCTTATTGATATATAATGCATGTGTATCAATCAGGACATTATCAGGATAATATTTTTTCTTTTATAAGCCTTTCATAACCTATTATAAATTATCGGTAATTTTCATAAACAAGCCATAATATGCTCCAATCCTGGGCCCCGTTTCACAAAGCTATCGTAGCGTTACGACTGCTGTACCTCCTATACTGTAACATAGACTTACGACAACCGTAGCGCTACGATAGCTTTGTGAAACGGGGCCCTGGAGGCCATCTTCGCGCTACGACTATAGGTGTAAAAGAGTGGGAATGTGATCATTTTGTGGAACCGGGCACCGGTCTTTCTGTTTCCATGGTTGATGGGCACCTAGTGGTTCAAGTGTTGGTTATAAGCGCCGAAGAACCGGGTTCGATTCCTGCGTCTGGGCTGTGAATATCACGCTAACTGTTTGATCTCTTGATGGAATGGCCCCTAGCTAAACGTTGGGTTTTCACCCCGAGGACCACGATTCGATTAGGACAATACATTAGTCTGTTGTTGTTCGGTTGTTGCCGTATTGCTGGAATATTTCCAAATAGGTTTTAGATATTTTTAAATAGTTATTCACCTAAAATGAGAATAGTTTATTCACAGGTAAATTGAAGTGTTTCAGGTATTATAAAACAACCTGGTATTTAGTAGTGTTCTGGTGACCAAGAAGCCTACTTCGGTTTACCTGAGCATGGATCACATTCTCACACTACTATCACAGACAACGTCAGACAAAACGTTGGTAAGGAGGATCAAACACGAATTAATGGATATCAGGGTTTACTGCTGTGGAAAGTGTCTCTGATATCTCAAGGCTTGACAGTTTAATGTCTAAAGTAAATAAACGTCCTAGACGATTACCACTTTGGCGAATATTTACGCGACACAACTGTTTTCATAATATTAGAAAGTCCCTGTTAAACCCACCAGGCGGTTTGGTACTAATAAACCATGTATCATAATGGATTTAAACAGCAAACAGCGGATCCTGGTATCTAAAGAGTTTAAATTGTCTTTCTGGCAGTGTTATGTTTGATTGGCGTTCCAGCTGTGCGCATAAGAAATTTGGATATTAAAAAAGCAGTGGAAAACGAATCATATTTTCGAAACAATATGATGAGGTTGGTCTCATCTTTTGAAAAGTGTATCCCCCTTTTAACGGTATTTCACCCGTGTCTTTAGTTGCCTGTAACGATGACCATTTATTATCTACATACATGTATTAATAACGTGACACAGGTTTGGGGTCAAGACATTAGGAACATAAAATATTATTAAAATATATTGGTCGCTCGTATTGTAAGTAAATTGAGAAAGGAGGGGTATCTGTCGAATTAATGACGAAATCTTGCAGGGGAACAATTGACTCGCCTCTGCATGTGTTTATACGGAATGCCAGGATTTACTCGTCTTAATTCGCGATCACCTGTTATCATGTCTATTACACAGTGATTCATGTACGTGTTAGCATCTTATAATCGGGATCGTAAACCGAGGGATTGATGATTGATAGAGAAAGGGGTTTATCCTTTGTATTTCTGTTAATGACTCACTGAAAACTGCATATAACCCTTTGAACGGTATTACATGCTCTTGAGATTCAAGCATCAGGCCTAATTTGTAAATGGATTTTGTCAAGTCAGTATTTTTTTTTTTAAAATATATGTTTTCTGAATTTTTACAAATTGCATCATCTATCAAATAAACTAAGAAAAACAAATATTGCAGGATAAGCTCACACCTTGAACACCTGACAATATCATTAGTTTTCGGATAGTTGGAATCGTACAGTGGGCTGCTTTTAAGCACAAATATTATTTGATTATGCAAGAGTTTTGGCTTTTATTTATTTCACTACTTCATATGGTGATTCTAAAGACCAATGTAATTTTCACTGAAATATATTTGTTTCAGATTTGTTTAATAAATGGACATTTGCTGAAACAGAATCACAGTTTGGTATCATGCTAGTTTCCTTACACAACGTATGATCGAATCATCTTTAAACAAGACACACCGGTCTTATTACTCCCCTAAATTACGAGGCTCATACCGGATGCCAAATGCTATCGTCAATCTTACTTTGATGACAGGATTGAAAAAGACGGCAAATGCTCAACACGTTCCAAGATATCTCGCTTGTACATGGCGACCGTTCTCGTATTAATAACGAAACTCGACAGCCATATCTATTTTAGATTGAATCAGTGTAAATCGGAATAAAAAACACTTTAACTTAATCCCTAGTGATTTGTGTTGGATCCTGGATTTCAGGGCTTAAATAAGGCATATATCATGCTCACTTAAGGCAGGCTTGACAGCCCTTAATGCAGGCTTGTGATAACGAAGATTAACTATATCATAACGGAATTGCCATTGTATCAACACAAATAGTCGCGTCCATTAATAGCCTTAAATATCTTTAATTTCATAAATGCATTCTATATAAAGTCGTATGGCTCAGAGTTCCAGATTTCAAATATTGATTTCATGCAGTATTATTGTAAAATCTAGCTGCATGTACTTTTATCGGAATGGGGAAAAAAAGAAAATGCCTTGGTATTTGAGATGTGATTCCTCGAACAGATGTTTTTTATATGGCTTAAGGAAATTTGTATTTTGTATATGGATCTGTCTACCCACATATTAGAACACGTAATATAATCTCAGGATTAAGAGAGGATTTATTCAGCGCCTACATCTTTTCCATAATCACAAGAAACAGTTTCGACTGGTACAATTTCACAGATAATTCTCTGGCTTAATGTTTATAGATTTATTTATTAGGTCAGAAAATCAGGTTCAATTATCTGGACGTAAATTGGTGGTGAAAATGAGTCTTTCACTTGAGAACATAAGGAGATGACGTCCTTTGATTACAGATACAGATTTGACTTGGCGGTAAAGGCAAATAGCGGTGAAAATTATGTGAGATGGTCAAATAAAGTAACATTATCGAATATATCATATAACGTAATGTATACATCCATGTTTGATGGTGGCTCGTATGAAACAAACTAGAAATGTTTTTTCGGTGGTAATGTATTTGACAAAGGTATCCGAGGATATATTACATGCATTATATCCACGAGTGCGCATGACGTCTTAAGGGTCATGGGACACAATCAAATTTAACAACATTTTCATTTCAACTTTAAAGTCCATCAAAACAAACTCTGAATACAGTTCCGTATGAAAAAATACCGAGGTAAGAATATAAAATATGCAACAATCACACCAACCTCAAACACTAATGTTGAAATCAAAACCCATTAATACTGAACGATATTACCAGCGACCCCACGTATGTTTTGTTATAGTGAGCCATTAAGCCTGCACTGTAGGTAGGTTACAGGTGCTCGACACGGACAGCCAGAGGCGGAAACAAAGGGGGAATACAACCACCTTGTCTGACACTGAAACCACGAGATGTAGTGTAACACACAGACGGTAACGTTACACGTCAATGCTATACCGGAGCTAGACATTATGGCAATATACTGTAAAATATAACTATATCAATATATGCTGCCTCTCATCTATGGTCATTATAATCGTGACTTGGCTTAAACTACATATGCGTGTTTATATTCTGTATCCACAACGTCCCATGACATTTCGTCAAAGCCTGTATCCAACTCATCTGGAGTATTTATGTTCAATACCTTATATCAAGGAGCACGTGTATGTTTCATAAACTGAAGTGAATAGCATGGGATTATCTATATATCTACATCTGTAGATCATGTATTACATTAAATTCGGGAACATACGAAAACTGACGTTCAGAGAAAAGGAACCAAATAAAAAAGCATTCTTAGCGCTACGTCATTCGTAAGCCTACGGTTACCGATATAGTTACGATAGCTCGTAACATTACGAACGTGCCGTTGATCGGGACCCTGGTTATCGTTTCCAATCAGATCATGGAAAGGTCTAACTGATATAGACTACATGTGCCAATTTCTCGACTTTCTATCTATTCACAATAAACTCATTTACACTCAAACGTCAAAGAAATATATTCATATTCAGCCATTTCTGAAACGCCCGGTGTTCAAGGAAATGTATAGATTATTAGTTTAGTGGTATTCAAGCTAGTATTTTTACAATTTCAAGGATGTTCAAACAAAAGGTGCGTGAGTGAGTGAGTGAGTGAGTGGCTCTTCTCCATTTTTAACAATAATCCAGAACATTATGCTTGATAAGATCATCAAGGCAGTCTCAGTGTACCCGATGGGAAGATCGAACATGGGGACTCACGAGAAACACTTTACCCACATACTTAGTGATGCGACTGTCGAAAGTTTATGATGTGCTTGTGATAATAACCAGTTTTGCCAATGTCGATTTGTAATGAGTGTTGGTGAGTTGGCTTATACGCCATTTTTAGCAATAATCCTGCAATACGATCGCTAGGGACATAAAAAAAAGACTTCACATGGTACCCATTTTTGGAATCAAACCTGGACCTTCGGTGTGACGAGCGAACACCTTAACCACTAGACTACCCTATTTGGGGAAACTGTACCACACCTTATTCAGAAAAACCATGCTAACAATTATTGGGAAGCATGACAGATTAACAATGGTAATATGAAAGATTCGGAGGTTCCACAACATATTTGAGCAGTATATAGATTTTGAGATGGTAATAAATCATACACATATCTCACTATCTGCGATACAACATTATGTGTTGAACAAAAAGCAAGAACAGCAAACCAATCATACCTGGTAACAACAAAGTACTCAAATAACAGCTCGGAGGAATTAATTAAAATCGATACGTGAAGTAACACTGATGACCCCCCGCGATACACATCACAATATAGTCCTGTACAACCACTGGTTTTTTACATACACTGTAATGTAGGTAATGTATCTTATTATATACACTGGTCACATATATGCCAAACATGGAATACAACAGTACTACTTACCTGCGACTAGTTAGATGGTTTTGTTTGGTGGGTCCGTCACGCGTATTACCGAGGGTTTAATGCGGGCGGCCCGTACTCGTGAATATCCCCCTTTCTAAACAATTTATGCAAGACCGTCATTGACTTGCTAGCTCGAGTGGAAAGCAATGCACTTGATATCGAGATTTCCGATAGCTAGACTTGCCCAGTGCCCATTAAGAGTCCTGTGTATCGCGCTGTACTATTGACAGTCCAAGAAATACGATACTTGTTTACCTTGTCGGTTGTTTTCATGTAGGAAGGGGTGATGGTGGCTCGGCAGGCGTCTCTTTACTGCGCCCGGATTCCAGATCGTAAGTTCGAATACCGAATATGATGCCGTGTAGCTTTCCGTGTGTATAATACAAGGCGAATATGTTTAAGACCAGCATCATTTTTGGTTTGAATCAGAAAACAACACCAGGCACCTTATGTGTAACATGAAATATAGATCAAAATCGGAGTTAACCAAACTCACTCACTCACTCACGAGTTCTCAGTGAGTGAGTATAGTTTTACGCCGCTTTTAGCAATATTCCAGCAATATCATGGCGGGGGACACCAGAAATGGGCTTCACACATTGCACCCATGTGGGGAATCGAACCCGGGTCTTCGACGTGACGTGAACCACTGGGCTACTCCAACGTGAAAGGTGGTAACGGGGTCTAGTGGTCTGGGCCTAGATTTTCGAAGCTCTCTTGGCGCAAAGATAGTCGTAAGTTAATGCTAATGAATGGCACTTACGACTATCTTAGCGCTTCGAAAATCTAGGCCCAGGTTCAGTGGCTTGACCGACGCTGTCTCCGCATCATTGATGAGTAGATCAATTCTCATGATGTCAATAAGTGGATTGTCCGCCTCAAAAATTATGTCCGCCGACATACTGCTTGCATATAGCTGGACTAACTGAAGTGAAAACAAACATCATAACAAACAGCACATATCCTACCTACGTATTACGTACTAAACAGATCTGAGAGTTCTAGGTCGAAACAGTGACTGAGTGAGCGTAGTTTTACGCCGCTTTTAGCACTGCTATGGCTGGGGCATACGAAATGGGCTTCAAACTTTATACCCATGTGCGGAATCGAACCCAGGTCTTTGGCTTGCCGAGCGACCGCTTTAACCTTACCGCCCCAGAAAGGAAGGGCGTGATGCAAAGATGAACCAATCATCAGACATTCTCAAGGGACGATATTACCATCTGCTGATTTTATTAAATCATCGAAGTGAACACGAAGAAGCACGCCCGTCGAACAATATGACAGCGGAGCGTTTTGTTTCTATCACATCAAGGGGCGGTGGGTAGCTTAGTGGTCAAAGCGTTCGCTCGTCACGCCGAAGACCCGGGTTCGATTCCCTACAAGATATGTCCATTTGATTAATGAGACCTTATTACAAATTGCCTCCGACCCGTGAAGGTCTGGGTTAGAATGAACCTTCAGTAACCCATGCTTGTCTCCCCCGTGAAGGTCTGGGTTAGAATGAACCTTCAGTAACCCATGCTTGTCGTACGAGGCGACTAATGGGATCGGGTGGTCAGGCTCGCTGGCTTGGTTGACACATATCATCGGTTCCCAGTTGCGTAGATTGATGCTCATGCTGTTGATCACTGGATTGTCTGGTCCAGATTCGATTATTTACAGACCGCCGCCATGTAGCTGGAATATTGCTGAGTGCGGCGTAACACTGCACACGCACACGCACACACACACACACAAATTGCCTCCCTTACGTGCGACGTGTTTACTATGCAAGATCAACACAAACCTGCATTATTTGGGAGTTTACACGTGTGTTACATACTTTGTATTCTTGATATATTACATTTACACACACGCCTCATTATTACAAAAAGGCCACATAAACAGTATTCAACAAGTAAATGAAAACGCGTATGGATACAATACTTGAGTGAACCGCCCCATTTCAGTGCCAAATGATTTACAGCAATGTTTGTTTACAGAACACTCATACACAGCCATATGAACCTCTATCTAAACATGTAGTTGGTAATGTAAGATCGTCCATCAGTTTTCAAGCCAGCAGGAATCGCATAAATGCGTGGAGCTTATGTAAAGTAGGACCTGTTGGGACACTCATCGATAAGGCTATGCATTATACATTATTAATTATAAGTAGATCCTTACCTTATGATACCTCCGCAAACATATACATATCTTGATTTAATACGATTTTGCCTAGGAGTCGTTGATAGTAACACTAGCAGCAGGAGTAGTCGTAGTGGTAGCAGCAGCAGTAGTAACAGTTGCAGCAACAGTAGCAGTAGCAAAGAACGAAAGTAGTAGCAGCAGATGTAGTAGCAGTAGTAGTTCCAGAAGGAGCGACAGCAGCATTAGTTGCTGTTTTGTTTAACGCCGCACTCAGAAATATTCCAGTTGTTTGGCGGCAGTTTGTAGTATTAGTAGTATTAGTAGTAGCAGTAGTAGTAGTAGTAGTAGTAGTGGTAGTAGTAGTAGTAGTAGTAGTTGTAGCAGTAGTAGCAGTAGTAGTAGTAGTAGTAGTAGTAGTAGTAGTAGTAGTAGTAGTAGTAGTAGTAGTGGTAGTAGTAGTAGTAGTAGTGGTAGTAGTAGTAGTAGTAGTAGTAGTAGTAGTTGTAGTAGTAGTAGTAGTAGTAGTAGTAGTAGTAGTAGTAGTAGTAGTAGTAGTAGTAGTAGTAGTAGTAGTAGTAGTTGTAGTAGTAGTAGTTGTAGTAGTAGCAGTAGAAAGTAGTAGTAGTGGTAGTAGTAGCAGTAGTAGTAGTAGTAGTAGTAGTAGTAGTAGTAGTAGTAGTAGTAGTAGTAGTAGTAGTAGTAGTAGTAGTAGTAGTAGTAGTAGTAGTAGCAGTAGTAGTAGTAGTAGTAGTAGTAGTAGTAGTTGTAGTAGTAGTAGTAGTAGTAGTAGTAGTAGTAGTAGTAGTAGTAGTAGTAGTAGTAGTAGTAGTAGTAGTAGTAGTAGTAGTAGTTCCAGCAGCAGTAGTTGAATACACTTGAAGATAAATATCAAACGTAGATAATTAAAATACCGATATTCAAATTAGTAGAACTTGCAGCAAGAATCTCGAATCTTGAGCTGAGATTCTTGATTGATCGCGGCAATGAGTTCAGTAGGACACCACTTTATCAGGGTGAGTTGAAGCAAGTCTGGAACACCATGTTGACTGGCAACTTTGCTTCTCACAACAAATACTCAGAAATACGACCTACTGGCTGAACGCAGTTGAAGTCACCCTAAACGACCCTGTAAACACATCAACGTCACCACCCGAGATCACAAACACCACCCTCACATTTATCTGAAACTTCATTCCACGTCCCCTTCACAGAGCCCTCCTAGAAATACCGCCGTGTCGTGGAGCTTTACCCTCGAGACGAGTGTCACACCGCCGGGTGGTTTAACGAGTACTTGAAACATGCCTTTGTAAAACAAATTCACACTTGAGGAGAACTTTTTTAATGTTCATTGACAATAATCCACAATAGTGAACAAACTCACAAAAGAAGGGCACATTCTTGTACAGCCACGATTGTCAGTATATTTGGTGCATTACAATTCTATATTTTAATTGAATCTAACTGAACTGAAGTGTCTGCCGTGATAAGAAATGTTAAACAAATACTGTACAACACAGAAAACGCCCATTCAGACATACAAACATTTTACCTTCTATTAATCTGACAAAATTAACTAAAACAAATCTAATTATCATGAATGATAGTATGTGATAACTCAGTAAACATTCTACATTAACACTTAAATGAACGGGTAATTTCAATGTCATAAAATATGATAAAAGGAGCTCTTCCAAAATCTATGGGTATCATAGTGATTGAAGTGTTCGTTCGTCCCACCACATGGGCGGGTTCGAAGGTCTGGATTCTATTGAATTGAAAGGGTCTTATCTGTATATCGGGTGCATCATCAGATGGCCGAGAGGTTACCACTATTTCGTGGCACTCAGGGTCAGACAAACCAAGCGTCGAACGCACTACAAGCAGATAATGGTAAAGCAATGACATGGAACACTGAGCCACGAGTGTCTAGATGGCGTATAGAGAATGTCGGTGAGCGGACAGCCCTACATTATACAGATAATAGGAGACACTATATAAACAATACATACCGAGATCCTAAAGAAACTACATAAACAATACGTACCGAGATCCTAAAGAAACTACATAAACAATACGTACCGAGATCCTAAAGAAACTACATAAACAATAATACCGAGATCCTAAAGAAACTACATAAACAATACGTACCGAGATCCTAAAGAAACGACATAAACAATACATACCGAGATCCTAAAGAAACTACATAAACAATACGTACCGAGATCCTAAAGAAACTACATAAACAATACGTACCGAGATCCTAAAGAAACTACATAAACAATACGTACCGAGATCCTAAAGAAACTACATGTGTGTCAGTTGATTTTATCACCGTGATTTTGATATGTATTAATCTCAATAAGACAGAAATCAAAGAATAATTCTACATGGTTTACAGTTTAAGATATCATTCGATTTAAAAGAAGGTCTGGCATAAAATTGCTCATGGTTTGCACCTTTGAAATGTGGCAACGAAATTACAACATCTCTTGACAGGTCCGACAAAATAATAGAAAAAGACATTTAAGAATAGCAGGGGGAGATTTCACGGTATGTCCTTGGTGCCCATAGTCAGCATCAGTTGGACCACGTGACCCAATTGCTGTACGTCATGGGAGGGGTTGTTCTCGTCCTTAATGGGGGTCATGACGTCACTGATGCCTACCTGTGTCATCATCTGTAAATAGGGATGTGACAACGTATAAAAATATCCTTTGGCTAACGTTTTGTGGGTAAACATGATTAAAAGAGTATATATGAAATACAATAATATTTAGTATTTTAGTACGTCACAAACCTAAACATGATAATAATTTGTGCCATGAAATATACATGGTATTGAAGACATATAGCCAACAGGAGTATTATAGAATGAACACCAAGAAGGTGAAAGTTAAAATTATGTCAGCTGAAATTCCGTTCTATAATCCATTTATTCAAAGTAAATTGGAAAAGGTATGTTGTCAACTTCGCCCTGGACATGTTTAAGCTCTAAACACGTTTTAATTGTCATGTTGAACTTGCACATAAGTGCATGGATCTACATGCTGAGAAGTATACAGAGAGTATGGGCGGCCTAGTCGAGGAGGCAAGAAATGAAATACAATCCTTTTCAGTGTTACGTCAATTGGGCACGTCAAGAAGCAATGATCAAGGGTTCGAAGTCTGTATCAGGTCTTTAAGTCCCATCCCCATGCCGGTCTGTACGTTTGAGACCGGTATCACTCCGACCTTACTCGCCGGGACAGAACTGAAATACTGTTCAAGGGGGCGTTAAACCCAACTTACTCACTCCAATGACAGAGCTGTACGTACCCCTTGCTTATAGAAGATGATTATACTATCCTCGGATAGGCTTGTGCACACAAGATGGTGGCTATGCATGACCTCCAGTGACCTTGCCACACCCTGGCAGACGAACAACATTTCGGTGACGTCAAGTCCTTCCAAGATGGCCGCTCTCAAACTCACAGCGCCATCTGGTGTTTTCACAGCGTCAGCACATGATGGCTGCCGACCTCGTTGACGTCTTCTGGAGATACGGCGACTTTCAGAGATTCGGACTGCTGAAGGGAATATAGATGAATTGAGAGTGTTTTTGAAAATACACATTGCAAACTTGTAGTAACCATGGACAAACGTCTGAATGACCCTTGTAGGATTATGCATTACTTCTAATATGTTTCTTGTTAAAAAGACACAAGGTACAGATAAGTAAGGGAATAGTTACAGTCATTAGCTGAAGACAGGACGTTGGATCTGCCACTGCTGAACACACCCCTCACAAGCTGCAACAGATTACTAGTAATGAAAATACGGATACATGTGGTCTCACCTTAGGCAAGTGAGTTTGTTCAAAATTGCCTCTGTTCACCCAGCCAAAAAAGGGTACCCGGTTGGATAAAGTCATGTGACTATAACCTTCTAGCGCCTAACAGGCAGCTTGGGTTATCCGGGGTAATAATCATCAGATTCTGATCAAGCGCCGCGAGCAATCACTTGGTGTTTGGAGACTGTGCGCTATAGAAGATGACTTATTATTATTATTATTATTATTGAAACCTTGAACCTGAGAATCATGGCATCCATATTGAAAACATTACCAGTCGCTTTTTTATGTTTTATGCAACAAATTGGCTGAATTGTAACACCATCTTTCTACATACTGTTGCTAGGACAAAGGGCGGTGGGGTAGCCTAATGGTTAAAGCGTTGGCTCGTCACGCTGAAGACCCGGGTTCGAATCCCCACATGGGCACAATGTGTGAAGCCCATTTCTGGTGTACCCACCGTGATGTTGCTGGAATATTGCTAAAAGCGGCGTAAAACCAAACTCAGTCAGTCAGTCAGTGCTAGGACAAAACTCAGATGTAAAATCTTCTGAATCTTGTGACTTGCCCATACTGCAGAGAGAATGCATATCGATAGCCACAACGATACCCTACGTCATCATAAAGTCATTAACCTGTTTCCTGAACAATATTGCTGGGTGTATATCATGTATCATAATATACACCGTTTGGTGGCCTAATGGTCAAAGCGTTCGCTCGTAACGCCGAATACAGTGTTAAGAATGTCTGTAAACATGCTCCTGAAGGTCTGACAGAGTAACAACATGTGCGGTTGTGTGTGACTTCTGATCGGTCAACAATGTTTGCTTTAAGAACAGATGACATATCCTTGTAACTACCCACCTTCTTTCTGAAGTTTGTGGAGGTTGTCGATGAGAGGGTGTAGAGGATGGGGTTGAGGGCGGAGTTGACGGGGAGTATGAAGGCTGCCGTCCACGTGTACACATCTCCGGGGATCACGTGACCTCGCATCGCCATCAGGCCTGGCCGAAAGAGCAAGACAGAGCTATGACATTATTGGTGAGTGAGTGAGTTAAAGTACATCTAAGGTTTGGCATGAACCATTATCACCAACATATCTTAGTACTGGGATTTCTGCTAGCCAGTGTAATAGATGTGTACGACCTTTGAGCAGACAGGCAAAAAGCAATAGCAGTGGCAAGATAGTCGTAACTTCCATTCCTTATCATAGACTCCCAGTCTTTCAACGAGCACATCACCGATTGGAAGTGCCAACCAGAACTTATCAGCATTGTAACCATAAGCTGGATCCCCTAAGACAAACGAGATTGTGGTGTAGAATCCGTGCCATATGAAACAGTAATAGTGATACTTGACTACTATGTATTTTCTTAAAATTGAGTGCGCAGTATGATGATGACACAATTTGGGATTTGAGCAAAATGGTGCAACTGAAGGTATACAGTTAACAAGAATATTCTCGTTGAAGATACCCACCCATAACGCAGATAGGAAACCAGCACAGGAAGTCCGACATGACGATGAGTGACAACTTCCGGGCCAACTGCACGTCTCCCTTCTGCACCGTCACTTCCTGTCTGCCCCGGATGTTGCGGTAGATCATGGCCTGTCCAACAGCAATGATGACAAAGCACATGAAGTTAAACAAGACAAATACTGCCGCTGCATATTCCCATCCTGGTGGCCTGTCTCTTGTGAGGGGCAGAGCTAGGCACACTCCAGATCGGGAGTAGAACTTCCCGTTGAAGTACTCCAATGGTAAAAGCGGAACTCCAGCCAGAAGCAATCCACAGATCCATGTGCTCAGACAGACCGCGCCCGCCAGTTTGGAATTCTGGGCGAAGGTGGAGAAAGGAGACTTGAGGGCGACCAGTCGGTCAATGGTGATGACACAAAGGAAGATAGTGGACACTTCACTGGACAGAGTGGACAGGAAGCCAGCCAGCTGACACAGTTCGCTTTCTCGCCACCAGGTGTCTTTCCAGTTGTACCACCCCCGGAAGTGGGTGTCGGCTCCGGCAATGAGGAACATGTAGACGCCCATGAGGAAGTCGGACACGCCGAGGTTGGCGACGTAGATTCCGTTGTTCCGCTTGAGTCCGGCTCTGTCAAAGATCAGTCTGTAGAAAAGTACTATTGAGTTGCCCAGCAGAGCCACCGCTCCCAGCACCCACAGACTGATTCTAAGGGTGACGTTCTTCAACAAGTCTGAACAGGAAGAGAACTCATCTGGTTGGGGTAGACACCTCTTTTGAATGACACTGACTGGCCTTATACAACAAAACTCATAAGCGTCGGTCATAAGGTCCTTCAGTCCACTCAGGCCCGAAAACACCCCTCCATCAAAACGTCTGATAGTATTCATTCTCAGGTCAAGACTAGACAGACTATCAAGTCCACTGAAGGCTCCGCTCTCGATCTCAACAAGACCCATGCTGCTCAAATTCAAACGTTTTAAGTTGGTTAAACCAGAAAATACATTTTCTTGAAGTTTACTGACAGACAGACCAGAAAGATCCAAAGCAGGAAGCTTCACCATACCATTAAAAGCTCCTGGGTTGATGTAAGACAACATTTTGTTCCCTTTCAAAATTAGATGTTTCAGGTTCCTAACACCGAAAAACACGTTTTCCCCAAGGGAGGTAATCAGGTTGTTACTGAGGTCCAGATACACGAGGCTGATCAGATCCACGAAGGAGGTATTTGTCAGGTCCTGAATCCCACAATCAGATAAGTTCAAGAACAACAGGGAGTCCAGGCCTTTAAAGGAGTAATTCGTAAAGTCAGGAACGCTGATGAGGCTGAGGTCGAGCTTCTTTGTGTCAAAGGGAATGGTACTGACGACATCAAGCGAGAGGTTTTGACACCTGGTGGTCATTTCCTGGCAGGTACATCCCTCGGGGCATGTGGGGTCACAGTCGAGCTCGTCGTCCCCTTAGGGCAGTGGTCTGTCCCGTCACATACATGGTCCCAGGTGAGACACGCCCCGCCATCACCACACCGGAACAGGTCAGGGCAGACCCAGCTATCTGAAACACAGATTTATAAGTTTCTTGATTAGCGGTTATTTTTAAATGGACAAATGGGGTAAATAAAAATACTTTTATGAAATATAGAATGTCAGTTCAGAAGAATACATGGTCTTGATATATTCAGAACGAATTCCGTTTGGTGTGGAAGGGGGAAATAGTCGTGAACATTATATGAATGGATCACTGAAAATGAAATTATTCTCTCAAAATTATAATCGAACTTTCTGCTGACTGTTTTTGTGAACTTAGTAGCAGTAGTGGTATATACTTGAGGCACAGGAAGACTATTTACAAAATGTTTCTTGAAAGCTACGGGAGTTACATCTCTTCTCATATCAGTCTGTTTCAGTAGCACTGTACTTGCATACTAAGATGTTACCTGTACTGTACTACTGAGGTAAAGTCTGTAAACATAATTCTGGGAATAAAAACATGAAAAAAAAAAATTAAAAAAAGAAGTCTGTTTCAGTAAGATTTGTTTTGCCGTTTTGTAGACTCGACAAGAAGGGTAAAAGTCTACTCTGTATACGTCTTTGGATCCGTGAAAGAATTTAAAAGCGCAAATTACTTCCTTCCGGATTGAGACAGTATATGCAATAACAGCTTGTACATCATACTGTCACTGTTTGTTTTATTGGGATACATTTCCTATGAAGATCTGGGTTAGAATTGGTCTTCATGCTGGTCGTACGAGGCGACTGACGGGTGGTCAGGCTTGCTGACTTGGTTGATGCATGTCATCGTATCGCAGCTGCGTTGATCGATGCTCATGATGTCAATCACTGGATTGTCAGATTCAATTATGTACAGAACCTCGAATATGCTGAGATCAAAGGTAATAAAACAAATATTAGGATTTGTCAGGGTTTCTGATACCATTTTGTTGATGTCGATGTCCATCTTACCACAGTGCTGTTCATCATGTCCATCCAGACAGTCACGCCTGCCGTCACAGACACGTCTCAGAGGCAGACAGAAGCTGTCTGGACACTTCATGTAGTTCGCTGGGCACTCGAAGTCGCCTGGAGCAGACACGAACATATCTCAGCAGGACCTTATTACACAAATACTGTGTGTTGTTTTGAGAATTCATATACGCCAGACTTCGTCTTGTTACAAAGGTTCTAGAAGTTTATAACAATGTTGTATTCTGGTGTTAACTCCAGCACGTGAACCTACCACAGTCCAGCAGGTGGGTGAGATCACGACATCCAACCACTCCGCCATGTTGATTGTAGTCCAGGATACACCGAGAGACGACGTCGGCGGTGATGCCAGACTTACACATCATCTGTGTAGTCGTCGTCAGCTTCTCTGAATAACAACATGGAATAACTACACAAACAGGATCAACATTGAACTGTCAAAATCAACACATACATACACTGAGGGAGAACTTGTCAGCCATTGTTCTCAGATATCCAAGGTGAGCTGATGTTGAGTTTATATTTTCTCTTAGGTGGCGCCTTATGTTTTGGTTCAATCAAAGGTGTGTAATATTGATAGGCTGTTATATCATTTGGTTCTGATCATATACACCAGTGCCATAAATCTTCTATAAGGCCTTCTCCATACAAGGTGCTGTTACAGGGCTATTTGTAATATCCTGTCTTATATTGAATTTCTTATTTATCTTTTATAACCTATCACATAAACACTTACACTAACATCTGGTCTCTGAAATGAACATAATTTACAGAAAATACTGTTCCTAAATTATATACATAAAATATAACACAGAGGAGCTCAGAGACTTTCTTCATTTTCTGAAACTGTGGTAATCCTGACTTGACACATATTCTAGAATTGCATGGGCTGTATTGGGTATAATTGTTCCAGGGTCAGTATGACAGAGTAGACATCACTGTGCAGGGTACCTACCCTCCTCACACACAAGAGGCCCCACTGTGAACTGGATGCTGCCGTACTCGTTCACCACGCTGATGTTGATGCCCCCGATAGGTAGAAGCTGTTTGTCGACGATGTGGCCGTAGTCGTGAAGCCGTGACGTGTCGGGCAGCATGTTCCATGCTTGTTGGACGATGACCTCACAAAAACACCTGGGGAGAGTCATAATGTGAGCTCTTCATCCTTTCGTTTACATCCCACCAAACCTCTTACACATTTCAAGAAACAAAACAGTAGAAAAAGACAACAAAACCTAGCTCCCTCTAAAAGCCACAATCAACGAATCATGGCAGTTATTAGAGATAATTCTGTATAGTGGTTTGAATCGCCAATGCTTGTTTTCCTCTGAGAAATTGCTGTATTTATTTGGTAACACCTGTGAACAGAACGAAATATTAAAGTCACCAAAAAAACAGAGTCCCTTTCACGTGTGTCTGAAGATGATCATATCACGGCGGTTCTTGTTCAAAGCAGCGTAAGACCAAAGTCTTTCACTGACTCACATACTCCAGCGGTTCGAGAATGATTATTGCAATCGGTTTTCTTGTATTCGTTAAATATCACCTAGCTCCTGCTCCGTCGGAATTCTTGGTTAAAATACGTCCCTAAATCTTAGTTGTCGTGGGAGAAGGTAAAGTGGATTGACCGGTTAGGTTCGTTGACAGCATGTCCGGACGTCGTGGGTCTTTTCTTAAGTATCGATCTGTGTTTTGATCCAGACTCGATAATAAACAGGCCAGGTCTCTGTTTAGTAGGTGAATTATTCATGAATGCGGCACAAAACAACATTCACACAAAACCACGATCCTGCACTCCCTACAGACAAGACTCACCTATCTTGCCCCATATCACAAGCATGCTCCAGTTCACAGGAACAGTTGGGCCTTGAGGAGTTGTGGAACAGATGCCAGTCTCCATGGACGTCCAGCCAGGAGATACGGCTGGACATTGCTCTGTAAACATACTGACAGTCTATGTCCACCCGCTGACTGCAGGACTGCGACTCCTGCAGGACGTACATGATGCTGTCCATGCCGACGTTGTAGTTGATGTGATGCTGAGCGGATGATATTGTATCCATGACCACTATGTCCTCCTGGTCGTGATGGATGACTGTGGCAACCGTGTTCCTGCTGTGGTCGAATATACACTCCACTGGGAATGTCCCTACCGAGACAAGTGACATATAGACTAAAGACATATCGCTGGTTCATATTTCAGGGACTTAAGCATTTCGAGGCAGCATTTTAACCACGAGACACCCTCTTGGTTCCCCGTGATGGGGTAAACCAGTCCCTAAATATACGATGGTTTGTATCAGCTTCAGAGGTATTCATGTTTTTCTATCATGGCGGATGAACATCTTTTTCCAAAAACATGTTCTTAAAACTGTAATTCATCCACTGTTGAAAATGCAATACTTTATAGTGTACTATTGTACTATACTAGTACTTGATCAATTAAGTATAGTGATAACGGAATGATTAGATTTACCATGCTTCTTAGCAACATACCAGAGTCCAACTCTCGACATTCCCTACGCGCAACAACCGCAAAAAAAGGGTAACACATGCACATTGTCCGGTATACCTTACTCTGAACCGAATAATACCAGTAGAATCACGTGTTTCTCCGACTACACTCACCTCCATCAGTATCTGTGAGGGTGTAGACACCGCTATCCCGTGCCCCCAGGGCGTACCACACCTCACAGGACGGGTGTGCCCGGACCCTGCACGATGTCCCCTCGTCCTCGTTGTACACCCCACCACAGTCGATGTGGCCGTCGCAGACACTGTCGTCGTGGATGCAGAGACCGTCGTAACACTGGAACGCTGGAGCGGAGCACACATCTGTAATATAGCCAGTAACGCAAGAATCAAGATGGTGTCATCCATAAAGTATGCCTCAGTTTTGACTCACCTACTTCTAGAATGGCTGGGCAGGACACGCTCACCTTTTAGACAGAGGTATTTGCCAGAGATTCATAACCATATACTCATGTTATAGTCGGAATCGTACAGAACACACTGCTTTTGTCTGACAGGTGTTATAGCTATCGAAATGGTTTGCTGCTTTTGTTTAAATCTTATGCAACTGAGTAGAGGATTGTCACAACAGTTACCACAGTTGTCCTCGTCTGAACCATCGCGACATTGGACGCTGAGGTCACAGCGGTCAGACCGGCGGACGCACTGGCCACTGGTGCACATCCACTCATCAGCATCACAGGCTCTGGACACTGGAACAGTGAGGGGTATACACCATACATTATTAGATTAGATTATTATAGATATTATTGCATTAGATAGACAATTTCCAAAGCTTAATTTTCTTTTTCAGTAACATGATCAAATTACAAAATGTGTAACCTATCGTGTCATGACTAGCTGCAGTTACAGAAAGTGAGCTGTTTACTGTCTTCAATTTGAATTTAGCTTTATGATATTTACCACATTCCCTCTCATCTGATTGGTCCCCACAATCGTCCCTGTAGTCACACAGCAAGGTCAAGGCCACGCAATGGCCATTGTCACACTTAAAACGCGATGGGCAAGACACGTCTGAAATGGAATCAGAGGTTGGAAGTTGGAACAATGTCATCGATGGCAAATGACTATATTGGATAACTGTGTTTCGTGTGTGTTTGAAAGTGAGGTTTAATATTTAGGATTGATGATATTACGTCTGCATCATTATCTACCTGGGAGACACTGGACCTGGGACAGACGTATAATGATGAAATGAGGTGAAGTGACAAGAAGATTAATGCGCACTCAAGGTAATTTCACTTACACTGTCACGTCCATGACTATGCTTGTGTGTGGCTGCTTGTACTTCTCAGGATTCGTGCCATGTCGCAGCTTAACATGGGTATCCAGTCACACACATTCCCTCCCCACTTCACAGACACGCAAATGGTTAGCTTGGATACTATACCCCGCGTTTTATCCAATTATGTATCTGTTCTGTCAAGCATTGGGTACTGTAGATTGACATTTGGTGTATATAGCTTTACCACAGTTGCGCTCATCGCTGCCATCTGTACAGTCCGTGCGTCCGTCACACCACAGTGTCCGGGAGATGTGCTCGGTGTTGTCACACCGGAAGTAGTAACCCGTCCTCTGGGGAGTCGCACTGAACATCACCGTCCGTACGGCTACATCCGGTACTGAAGAGTGAATAACATTAAGGTAATCGTTGTCATAGTATCAATTCATTTGGAATGTTGACTGAATGATCCTGACAAATCACAAGAAAGACATTGAAGTAAGGAATTACCCAACCCCAAAAAGTCGAAATTGGAGTTTCAATAGTTATTGAAAGGTTCTGGAGAGCTAAATATCTGTATAAACTTAATGGAACTGCCAAAATAATAAAGCAATAGTTTAATTGGTAATATGCTGGCTTGGCTATGAAATATTTAAAATTACCCAGCCGTAAACGGTTATATGAAGGCATGGTGACAATCACTGGGTTGTCTGGCCCACACCCGATTTGTTTACAAACATCATTATACAGATGTTATGCTGCTGAAATAAACATCTGCTCATGATATAGTCACAATTGTACAATCAATCGGCTCTGCTTTTGGAAAAGATTTCTTATGAATGTGGAAAGGGTCTAGTCGCTTCTATTTAGGATCCATCATGACGCGTACCTGGGTCCACCTGGATCTGCGGCATCTCACACACGTATTGCTGGACCCTGTCGAAGGCGCACACGACGTCGTGCCAGATGGCCGTCTTCCTGACGTCCGACATCCTCAACATCATACACAGCTCCCCATCACCACCGTCGGGCTGGGACACCTGGGTCTCGGGGTCAAGGTACCTGTGTCACAGGGCAGTTTCTCAACCATCTCTTTAAGAAACTCAAAATGAAGCTAATGTGTGTTGAAATGAAAAAGATTGGTTGAGGACTTTGGGGCACAGGCGGCCGCCACCAAGGGCGCCGCAAATCTGTGCTCCAGTTGCTTTTCTTTGACGTTCCAGAATCCTAGATCTCATCCTAAATCTCAGATCATGGTCATTGGTATGTTAGCTCCATACAAGCACTCGTAGATAAAGTGGTGAACGTCTGAGAGCGGAATCATTTGGAATTTTTCTGGCACTCTAAGTTCGCTCACACGCTGTGGTATAACTGACATATTGTGCAAAAGTGCGTTAAGGTCCACTCACTTCATTATTTCATTGCTAAACTCTTACCAGTCGGTGTATGTCAGAGCTTCACCGCTTGTCCACTCAAACTCTCTTGCACTCATCTTCCTCAAACCTAAAAGGAATCATGTTCATGGAATAACTGGGGTAGTTTCTGAAGAAACAAAAACAACATATACTGGTGTTATATATAATGTTTATTTCCATGAGCATATCTCCTAAACACTGTAACGTGTATCCTTTGGGGACAATTATATCTGTGTCTCTTTGCAAATTTACAAACACCATAGAAACATAAATTTAAGAATTTACGGTCACAATGAACAGCTGGGGATCCCCTCAGAACTTCAAGAGAACACTCCTACCAGAGAGCAATCGGAACATGGAAGATGTACACACTTTAAACAGAAATAGTCACACAAATAACAAACAATACATAATGTGTGCATCAGAATGATAAAACACGATTACGAATCTGATATCTAGCTTCATTCTCACAAACCATGACTAATGCCAACCCATGTAAGCCTCCTTTTAACGGACGTGTTTGACACCTTCCCATGCAGGTCTCCTTCTGACGGGGGCCGGTAGGGTAGCCTAGCGGTAAAAGCCTTCGCTCAAAGACCAGGGTTCGATTTCCCACATTTCTGGTGTCCCCCACAGTGATATTGCTGGAATATTCCTGAGAGCAACTCGCTCCTTATGACGGACCTTGACTCCCACTACTCATGTGAGCTTCCTTCTGACGAATTGTGACCAACACCTTCCGACAAAATATTCCGTGACCTGTGACTGACACCTACCTATATACGCTTCCTTCTGGCGGACAGTCTGTGACATGAACATCACAGCGTGGACGTACTGCATCTCGGTAGCGCTGTTGATGCTGACAAGGTGGCCCCCATGTCCAACACATTTATCTTCTGCCTCGGACCAGGTCAAACCGGTTTGTTCTTGTTTGAACAGGTAGCAATGGCCGTTAAAAGCTCGAAAACCAGGCTTGCACTCTGGGGACGAATGAAATCTATGCATTTCAAGACACAGTTCAACTTCATCACCAGCGTTTCTAAAACATCAGTTTAAAGCATGCTGTGAAACTTCTTTGAGTGGCATTTTAGAAGTTGGGAGGTACAATATAAACAAACTTTATCGATAACAACTTAAGTATTTCGTGAGTGAGACGTTTCGATACAGGTTCTTGTACCGTTGTCAAGCAAAAATGACTGCTTGATAACGTAATTCCTGCTTGACAACGGAACAAGAATCTTTATCGTAACGTTGCACTCACGAAATACAGACGTTGTTATCAATAAGTTTGTCTATAATGTTGCGAAACTGATATTCTCTGCAATGCAGGTACTATCAGAGTTACAGGAGTTCACATTCGTGACCAATTCGTGTTATTCCGGGACAAGCCGAATAGCGACTTCTTGGAGGTTACGGAAAGGGGCGAGTGGTGACGAATAAGGAGTTCAGGGACAAATGTGTTAATAGATGGGTGATATTTTACACATTTTCAACATCCAAATATTAAAATGATACCGTTAACCTGTGAAATACTATGTTGTAATTCTTACCATAGACAGACAATCTGATCCTGAATCCAGCAAGACTAGACACACGTGACATTCTCATACACGACTTAAGTGTAACCTTGACCTTGTTGGTTAAGGAAATGACCTCTGACCTCTGATGCCCGGAAGAGTTTTTCCCAGTGACCACGAAAAGAACCTCCTTGGTCTCCAGGTCATCCTGCACAACCAGGGCGTCCTCGCAGTCGGCGTTCAGGGCCTCGTAGACTCCTACCTGTTCGTCAAGGATGACAGACACACATTTTGGTTTGAGTGTTTGTTAAAAGGCTGCTGTGAACAGTATTTCAGTTACATAACGCGAGAGAAACCCCCGAAGTAATGTACGTCGTACGCATTTACCAACATGGGTAAGGTGCAAACTAACTAAAACATATAAACAGGAAGAATCTTGGAAACTATTTCGCTCAGTGATTCGGGGTATTTTGGATTTAAATATACTAATATGAGAGTCGTCTTGTAAAGTACCTGCATGGATCGTCCTTCCTTCCTTGGGAGCGTTAGGTTCAGTATTTCCAGCTTGACTTGAGTCTGGTCAGGGAAGTCCACGTCCCACACACAGTGCACTCCTTCGCCATAGTAGAAGGGGAAGCGTGGAGACGTTATCTCCCCTGATTCATTCACTTCCATGTAACATCCTTCCTCAGACTGAATATCTGTTACAGTTGGAAAACAAACACAAAGCTTCAGTGTTCGTTTAATCAGCGGATTTCAAAGAAAATGATTGTTTACGTGTTTGTTGTAATTGAAAATGAGTGTTTATGTGTTTGTTGTAATTGAAAATGAGTGTTTATGTGTTTGTTGTAATTGAAAATGATTGTTTATTTGTTTGTTGCAATTGAAAATGAGTGTTTATTTGTTTGTTGCAATTGAAAATGAGTGTTTATTTGTTGGCTGTAATTGAAAATGAGTGTTTATTTCTTTGTTGCAATTGAAAATGAGTGTTTATTTGTTTGTTATATTTGTATGACGGGAGTCTGTAAAGAATGGATTCTGGAATAGGTAAACCATTGACCAGCACCTCCCACGCTGTCATGATGCGATAATATGCAGTCCAGTCACCGAGCCTTGTCACACATCCATCCGTCGCTCGCTTCGTACGACAATAGTGAATTACTGGAGATTTACATTAATCGGATACATTAATCCGAAATCAAGGGATCAAGATTTATGTTGCTTTGTTTAAAAATGCAAGACTACATTTCAGTTGACAATGTCATAATAACTGAAACATTGTTAGACGGACAGGCTGACTATTTACCAATTTTCAAGTCTGTGAACACAAATCAGTGCTGACTCTATATATTCATTTGTGTTTTTTGTTTTTTGCAGATCGAACCTTGCTTCGGGCATCCTATAAGCTCCAGCTTGACACACGGATGTCCTTGGAGATGTATCCTGATAATTCTTGTAACTATAGCCTCGACAAACAAGAAACTCTGTGGAAAGTCTGGAGCTGAAGATGTGTCAAGGTGGAAAATCTGAAAAGTGAGAAAGATCAGTGTTACCGGATTTAAACATTATTGAGTTATATGAAAGCGTGTCACTTATCATGAACGTCCTGAACTGCTACAGGTTACAGCTGTTTACCACTTGGGTGGAATCCACACACTCAAGGTTAAGGTGCTGACAAACCCGAAAATCGGCTCAGGTGGAACGTCTGTCGAACTCTTCCATCATAGTTTTTGGCACGCCAAAGGGAGGCAACTCTGCCTAGAGTTTATTGAAGCGATTTCGACAAAGTGTCTCACTGAAAATAATACGATTAACAATAAAAACTGATCATAGTTTCCAAAGTTGAGTACTGCAGCGATCTTTGAGTGTCCAACAGAAAAAACCTGCTTACAATGGACACACCATTCGGTCTCACTGTAAGGACCAGGGTTTGCAGTGATCACCAGCACGTTTGACACGGATAAAACTGGATTGGGTTATGAGAATTCAGTGACAATGTGTCAACGTACCCGACGGCGTTGGATCTCAACCATACTTTCATGTGGTTGAATGTCTCAACACCTGATCTGATGCAGAGCCGTTGCGACACCATGGAATTAACTTCCACATCATGTCAGCAACATCCGGTCTTCAAACGATCATTTGACCTGCTACTCTTATGCAGCTAATCCATGGTTAAATTACGCTATAAATCTACGTCAATAACTATTGTTTTATAAAGTCATTGAAAGGCTTTAGAAGTTCGAAGAACATGAATAAATGACTCTTTTAACAACTTCTATCACGACGTTTCATAGCTAATTCTTGCTCTTTTACCTGACTAAATATTCCACTGCGATCAGAGTATTACACTATCACATATTCCTGTTTCCACTCCGTGAATGTCCACAGACATGCTTACCCTGACCTCCCCTAGGCCGTCGAGATACGGGGTCAGCTTGTCTGGAGCCTGGCCGTACATCACCGTGAAGGAGTCGGCCATCTTGGGGTCACCCCCGCCCACTGTCCAGCCTTGAACCACCACGCCCTGCACGGTTACGCTAGTCAGTAGGTCCACCTGAGGGTCACCAACAGATCATTATCTATATGTAGATTCTGGAGGGGCTGAGAATGATTGTAAGATTTATTCACTCTGCTAGATTCCAGTGGACCACCTTCTTGTTGGTCCTTTAAAATGTGCATCTTCCTTTTATAGAACGGGGGTCGGGGAGCGGTTGTGGAATTTTGTAAACGTAATGTTTTGTTAAGGAGGATTTTAATAAAAAAAAGCCCAAAGTTTCATTAGATGTCCATTCATCACTTTTAAGAAGTAAATCTATTTTATGTCTTGAAGCTGTGACAGTGGGTTTTAACCGAAATCCCTCCTTGTTTTCTTATAGAACACATTACCAGTGTTTTCGTATAAAGCCTAGACAAGGAACAACTGTTTTGTGAGACATTTTATTGATTAAAATAGTTTATTCCTGATATTCCTATTTGCTATAAAGAAACCGAAACGTCTGATACGTTTATTTATCGCATAATGTCATTCTTTGAGGAGACATGATAGAAGTAGCATCAGAAACCGCAAAGGAATACAATCCTTGAGTTACTGCTGTCACAGGAGTACAGACACTAGACCTACCTGTATATATGGGTCGGGGTCAGTGTCCGACGCGCACCACCCTGTCGGTAGGTTAAGTCTAGCATTACGAGGTGGCAGGGAGTCAGACGAGGCTGATGAAGAAACTATCTGGTCATCTAGAATCACTCCAGACAGCATCCCCATTGGCAAGCCACAGGTCAAAGCTGAAATATATACAATCACATATACTGACGTATCTAATTTATATATTTTATCGGTTTAGATTGGTACAGTTTTACATTGGGGATCAGTTTTAATGTCTCGGTCCAAACATTTCTTGGCTCAGCATACTAAATATGCTATTACTATAAGGATTAAAGAGTTGTTTGTCAACTAAACATTATCTTGAAGGAATTTATACTTGGAATTGATGGATCTCCTTTTTCAAATAAATTCCAAATCTTCTTGGACAACATGTGTCGCCAGCGAGATTCGAATCAATTGTTTGATTGGAGTATCAACCACAGCTAGAGCGACACATGGCAATGTGTGGGGCCTCGGCTCATGATCTTTAAGGAATGGAGTGCAACTCGGATTAAAATGAATAAATTAAAGCAATAACACACACCTTTAGCTCTTATTTTGACTTCAGACAGTTCAAAAATGAACCCTAGTTCGTGGTCACGTCCTGGATGTGAAGCTACGTTGTTTTGTATGGTCACGTACTGACCGACCAGTGGCCGGACACACTCAAACCGGTACACGTTGTTGCGGCCAAGGTTTGTTGGTCCCTCACAGACTGGGGAGCCGGACGTGAGGAAGTCCCACTGTCGGACACTGATATAGGTCATCATGTGTCGGGCGTTGTGGGGTTTCTCCTCTGTAACAGAATAACGAACATATCAAATGTTTCTAAGGAGGGGGGTGAGTATGGTTTTACGCAGCTTTTAGCACTTTTCCAGTAATACCACGACGGGGGAAACCACAAATGGGCTCCATACATTGTATCCATGTTGGGAATCAAACCCCGGCTTTTGACATGATGAGGGAACATTTCAACCACAAGGTTACGCTCCTGCCCCTTTACAGAGAAAGACTTCACTTCATAAGAAGAACTTAAATAGTTGATGACGATAGGTTGTTTAATAACAAATCTTTTGAAAACTTTCACCCCGAAAATGATGCCCTCCTCCTCTAAAAGATTTCGAGTAACAGAAAAGAAACGTGTTACTGTGTCAGTTTCTATTAAACTAGCTATTTGTGGCATGTAGACAACACGGTGGAATCCTTTTCTGTACACCCTCACGTCCACAACAGACGAGGACAGACACACTGTTTACACTAGGGTTGGGAGTCACAGTCAGATTACTGGGTTCACCGACCTTCAGCTCTGACTATGATGACTGCCTGCACCAGGAAGTGTCTCTGCAGGTCCACTTGCAACCAGGGCTCCACCAGACCTGGCACAGTGGCAAACGATGCAGGACCTACAAGGATGATATACTGTATACGGTATATACTGTATGTACGAGTGGTAGTGTATTGGATGAACCTGTCGTAGTGTCATCACGGCTAGTGTCATCACGGCAAGTGTTGACATTTGTCAGGTGCTACTGACATTGACATCTCATCTTGTGGGTCTGTTAGACTAGTAGTAACATACACCAAGTACCTGTCACTCTGTCACTCTACATGTGGATCTGGGATTAGGTCATCAGGATTAGTCACAATGACTTCTCGCCTTGTGAATCTGCTTAACAATCACTGACATAATTACATCAGGTACCTGTGACACTGTCATCTCACCTTCTGGATCTGCCATACAAGCGTTGACATATATCAGGTACCAGTGACACTGTCATCTCACCTTCTGGATCTACCATACAAGCGTTGACATATATCAGGTACCTGTGACACTGTCATCTCACCTTCTGGATCTGCCATACAAGCGTTGATATATATCAGGTACCTGTGACACTGTCATCTCACCTTCTGGGTCTGCCATACAAGCGTTGACATATATCAGGTACCTGTGACACTGTCATCTCACCTTCTGGATCTGCCATTCAAGCGCTGACATAATTACATCAGGTACCTGTGACACTGTCATCTCACCTTCTGGATCTGCCATACAAGCGTTGACATATATCAGGTACCAGTCACAGTCCATTCCTGAAAGAGAAAAAGTTGGAATAAAATAAATCGCTTAAAACGTGAAAAATGTATCTATTAATACATCTCCTATACAATACAAAATGCCAAACGTACTAATTCTGCCATCCAACGCATTTTCTGTGGAATTTCCTTTTACGGCCTCGGAAGATCTTGCAGATTTCATGAGAGCAACATTTGGTAAATCTCCGGAAACATCTGCAGCAAATGAGAACAGAACAGAATTTAGTACGTTCTCACCATGAGGTCAATGTCATAGATTATCAGACAGTCTGAGTACATCTTGTAAAGGATGTCTGAATGGAAAACATATATATGTATTTCCCAGGTTGTAATGCGGATTTATATTCATGGTACATTTGCAATTTGGAGGATTTGAAAGAAAGCCAACCCAAGTCATTGTATTACTATTGCAATTCAACTGGTTTATAAATTACACAGTAGTTTTAATGATAGCTAAATCAAGCAACTCTGGGACAACTTAGGGTTTCACGTGTACACACAAGTGACTCACCATTTAATATTCTGGGTCACCGTGAATGTTCGCTAAGAGATAGGAAAGTTTTACCAATATAAAAACACGTATATCTTTCTGTGAAACGAGGGACAGAACAGTTCTAAAATATCTATAACACATTTCTTCCGGTCCCAAGCATGTTCAGCAAATGATTGTCTGTTTGATACCGCCTACTCCCAAATGAATATTTGTCCTAGTACATTGTTGAATAAATAGTCATATATAAGAAATGACAAGAAACCGCTCCCTCTGCACACCCACACCCCTCTTGACAACCTCTAATACCTCACTATGCACAGATCATTAAAGACTATACAAAGACAGTGAACTATTGTTTAATCGTTTTTATCAATATCAGGTCGGTGGACTCCGGAAAGGGGCGTCTGTAGACTTGAGACAGAATGATGCAAGCCACATACCACAGAGTGGCACGGAGACACAGAACGCCATAGTTGTCTTGTGTTTACAGACGAGATAACGCCAATTCCACGCCCCCTTCCGGCAGTAGTTGTCCTCTAAGTCCCCCATGATGTAGTCGGTGTCGGTGGAGGGCCAGCCGTTGTTGGCCCAGTATTCACACTCGTACCCCAAGTTGTGAACATTGTGACGACCTCTATATGACGACCCTAGGTCCTCAAAGAAAGCACATTCTCTCCGCTCTGAAAACATACTTATGATTGTGACAAATGTATCAAGATTTCTTGCAATGTATTCAGATAGGACAGTTCAGTTCTATCATACGCATAGACAAATGGGATGGAAATTCGGAATACGTATTGAACTGACACGTTTAATATGACTGACTGACTGAGTTTAGTTTTACGCCGCTTTTAGCAATATTCCAGCAATATCACGGCGGGGGACACCAGAAATGGGCTTAACACATTGTGCCCATGTGGGGAATCGAACCCGGGTCTTCGGCGTGACGAGCCAACGCTTTAACCACTAGGCTACCCCACCGCCCCCGTTTAATATGAAGTGAAACGAATAGGCTCATACCACCGAGCGTTCATCACAAATTGGTCTTATGCACTTATGCCATACATTTGTTCTCATAGTATTGAACTCATGTATATGTCTCACACATTGGTCATATACTATTGGTCCAATACATTGGTGTCATTCTATTCATCATTTACTACTGGTTAAATATCATTGGCCCAATACATTGGTGTCATTCTATTCATCATTTACTACTGGTTAAATATCATTGGCCCAATACACTGGTGTCATTCTAATCATCATTTACTATTGGTCAAATATCATTGGCCCAATACATTGGTGTCATTCTATTCATCATTTACTACTGGTCAAATATCATTGGCCCAATACATTGGTGTCATTCTATTCATCATTTACTACTGGTCAAATATCATTGGCCCAATACATTGGTGTCATTCCATTCATCATATTCTATTGGCCACATAATATTGGCCCAATACACTGGTGTCATTCTAATCATCATTTACTATTGGTCACATACTATCGGCACAATACACTGATCGGTACAATACACTGGTGTCATTCTATTCATCATTTACTACTGGTCAAATATCATTGGCCCAATACATTGGTGTCATTCTATTCATCATTTACTACTGGTCAAATATCATTGGCCCAATACATTGGTGTCATTCCATTCATCATATTCTATTGGCCACATAATATTGGCCCAATACACTGGTGTCATTCTAATCATCATTTACTATTGGTCACATACTATCGGCACAATACACTGATCGGTACAATACACTGGTGTCATTCTATTCATCATTTTCTATTGGTCACATACTATCGGCACAATACACTGGTGTCATTCTATTCATCATTTACTATTGGTCACATACTATCGGCACAATACACTGGTGTCATTCTAATCATCATTTACTACTGGTCACTTACTATCGGCACAATACATTGATGTCATTCTATTAATCATTTACTATTGGTCACATACTATTGGCCCAATACATTGGTGTCATTCTGTTCATCATTTACTACTGATAAAATATTATTGGCCCAATACATTGGTGTCATTCTAATCATCATTTTCAATTGCTCACATACTATTGGCCCAATACATTGGTGTCTTTCTAATCATCATTTACTATTGGTCACATACTATCGGCTTAATGCATTGGTGTCATTCTAATCATCATTTACTATTGGTCATATATTATTAGCCCAAAACATTGGTGTCATTCTAATCATCATTTACAATTAGCCTCATACTATCGGCACAATGCATTGGTGTCATTCTAATCATGATTTACAATTGGCCTCATACTATTGGCCCAAAACATCGGTGTCATTCTAATCATCATTTACTACTGGTCATATACTATTGGCCCAATGCATTGCCTCATACTATTGGCCCAATACATTGGTGTCATTCTAATCATCATTTACAAGTGGCCTCATGCTACTGTTCACACATTCAAATCAGGATTTGATACATGTATTAACATACCGTACGGCTTGTAGAAGCAGAGGTGAAGCGTCAGTGAGTCGTTCCCACTTGGCACCAGTTCATCCCGAGACGAGTCTGTAGACTGGATGAAGACGAATGTTTCCTCCAAGACCTCCGTGCCTTCCACCGACTGACAGGCAGTCTCTGACTGGGGCTGGGACAAGTAGAACACAACCATCGATATATCTGAATGGTGGGTTACCAAGGTAACATGGCACTGGCATTAAATCCTTCATGTCTACATTTTGGGTAGAAATGAAATTTTAGAGTGAGTGAGTGAGTTTGGTTTTACGCCGCTTTTAGCAATATTCCAGCAATATCACGGCGGGGGACACCAGAACTGGGCTTCACACATTGTACCCATGTGGGGAATCGAACCCGGGTCTTCAGCGTAACGGGCGAACGCTTTAACCACTAGGCTACCCCACCGCCCCTGAAATTTTAGAAGGCTAGGTGAAATTGGATTAAAGGTCGAGTTCAAATACGTGCACGTGTGTGTGTTTGTGTGTGTCTGTCAGCCTTCGTTTATTTCTATTCGTTTCAAACTAGATAAGCAAATGTGTTTTGCGACCTAAATATAAGCATTCGTTTGTTGACGGCAACTGTGGGTCATGCTGCATTGCAGTTAGATCACGATGCTGACGGATATATAGTGTCATGCACAGCAAGTGGATCCAACCCCCGATCTCCCGGCGGCGGAAGCTCTATCCACTAGGCCACGGAGCCCTCTATATTGAAGCGGTAGGGCAGAGTGCACATACTACCTAACGGCTATAGCAGTGTCAAATCAGGCCAAACGGTTGTATTCTTTAGGAAATGTCTGCGAAGAAAATTACCTTATGGGTGAAGAATCTCAAGCTTGGGAGAAAAGTCCTCTTACACTATTTCTAAACGCCAAGAATGAGGTCAAATATATTTCAGCGCTGTCAGTAATTAATTTCGCCTGCCGCATAAAATGGCCACCAAGACGAATTCGGACGCTTTGAACTACTAACAATGAAATCCGTGAATTGTGAAACTTGCGAATCACAACACATTCAACCCAGACTCACTAGCCTGCCTCCAGTCTGTCCAAATTGTAAAACCGGACTAAGGCGGCGTAACCTCAGGTCTTTGGTCCTCCGTAAAGTCGGAGCTACTGCACAGCTGGTGCTGCACGACATTAAACTCTTTAACTGACACATGTGGAAGTTTCATCTTTTGCAGTGTTCATACAAGCTGCTTACCTTGACCAGGTAAAATGGGAAACCGATAGGGAGGGATACACTTGAATTGGCTTTTTCATCCGACCGGCAACACAAGGTCACCATGACCTCATTTCCATTGAAACTCATATTTGGAAGTTGACCTTCTACGTCATCATTGATTATTGCGTAATCTCTCAATGTCAGGTAGGAGGTACTGAATTCTGAAAAACAACACCGATTTTGTCATAGATTGAATAATTTAATCAGCATATGGAAGTGATATGTCAAATGCGAAAGTATATTTAATTAGACTCCAACTTAACCAAACATGGTATTATACAGACAGAGTGATTCCAGCTTTATCACAACGACTTTAAATAATAGAGTTTTAAGATTGTTGTTTAACGCCACACTTGGCATTACTGTAGTTTTACTATGGTTGTCTGCAAATAATGGAATCTGCGCCAGCCAGTCTAATGATTGACATCAAGAGCATCAATCTCTTATAATAATAATAATAATAATAATAATAATAATAATAATGTGTCCGTTTATATAGCGCCAAACTCCACACTAGGTATGCTCATAGCGCTAACAATCAAGGCACAGCACATTATTACCCCGATAACCCAAGCTGCCTGTTAGGCGCTAGAAGGTTATAGTCATATGACTTTTTTCCACCGGGTACCCATTTTCCTGCTGGGTGAACACAGACAATTTTGAATAAACTCACTTGCCTAAGGCGAGACCACATGTGTGACATGTGCTTCGTTGTGGGGCAGGACTCAAGTCCTAGAAACTCTCAGGAGTCAAGCTGCCAAACACGGTCACCCATCCAAGGACTTTCCGAGCTCGACGCTGCTTAACTTCACCGATTTGTGACCTGAGCTTTGAGCACAGGACCACGCGCCACCACGTCATGATGTCAAGACTCAAAACAGACGATACTGATTATGCAGCATTGACACATTTATACATCCTTACCTGATGGACAGTCTGCGTCACCTTGAAAGATGCAGTAATGACCTTGTGGCCAAATATTTGATGAAGTGTTGTTTTCGGTGACATTTAGACCTTTGTCAGTTTCAATGTCAAGGTCATCTGATCTCATGCAGAAATTCAGCTGGATTGTATAGATATGATATGGTCCAAGTAAATGTAGGCTGTCCGACCAATCATGGTGGGATGACCTTGACCCAGTATAGGTCAGATTGATGTAACCCGTTTGCCATCCGTATTCCGATGTTTCCGGACACCCATAGACGGTAGACAGTAGACCGTACTTCCCCCTCGGCCACGAGGATGCTTTTCGTTCTAGAAGAAGAGTGAGTCAATTAAGTGTCTCCGTGGTGTAGTGGATAGAGCGTCTGTGCGTAGAGCCGTATAGTTGGTGGTTCGATAACGAAAGGCGCTAAAGGGTGGTGGCGATTGATGAACTGTTTTAGACTCAGTATTAATGGGATAGTACGACTGACTGACTGGTTTTACGCCGCTTTTAGCAACATTCCAGCAACATCACGGCGGGCACACCAGAAATGGGCTTCACACATTGTACCCATGAGGGGATTCGAACCTAGGTCTTCGGTGTGACGAGCGAACGCTTTAACCACTAGGCTACCCCACCGCCCCTGGGATAGTACGAGTGCTAGCTGGGTCGGAGTTAGTAAAACTGCTGCATCGTGTTTCTCTTGGCTATTACTGTAGAACCGTCGTTAGTCCAGGCTAGTAAACACAAGCACAGGCACGGCACACACACGTGTATGCGCGCATGCATGTGAACGTATTTTGAACGCAACGTTACACACCACATAAGGAACTCAAAGGACCACTAGTTACAATTCCTTATAATCGTAATTCGTAAAACGCATTTCGACTAAAACACACATCTAATGGCAGGAATAAATAGTTCGTTATATCCGTCAGTTCGTTA
Source organism: Haliotis rubra (assembly GCF_003918875.1). Taxonomy (NCBI): domain Eukaryota; kingdom Metazoa; phylum Mollusca; class Gastropoda; order Lepetellida; family Haliotidae; genus Haliotis; species Haliotis rubra. The sequence continues at coordinate 686,396 of NW_025766983.1, read as the reverse complement.
TAAGCGTGTTTATTGTAAGCAGTTTACTGTACAATGTTTCCTGGTGATCTGGCAAAAATGACATTTCCAATAGTTGCTGAGCCAATCATGAACATATTATTTCTGGCAATTCATAGGATGAGATAAACATGTTAAAGTAGAATACGTTACTTCATATAGTATAATTCTTGGTTTGACGTGGCTCTGAACTGTTACATTATTTCAATTAAATCTCGGTGTGTCAACTTTTTGGAGGAAAACGTGATGTTATGCGGGTTTTAGCGGGTCAAGCCGTTGCACTGTTACCAAAGACATATCATCAGAGTAAACAGAGGGTTCGAATCCAGTACCAAAGGTTTCTGGAACGCCTTAGGAACAAACATCTGCACAGCACCATGGACTGGGCAACCTGTGCTCCAAAGAGTACAAACAAACTACTAATTTACAAATATTAAACATAATCCACGCGTGAGTAGGAAGTATGACACATTAAAATACAACATGAAACTACGGTCATCAAATTAAACAGAATTCCAGCAACTCACCTGAAACATCGTCAGTCTGTGCTGGAAAGGCCATGATGACAAGCAAGGTGACCCGGAGCGCCATGCAGCAGGACATTACGACCACTACTAAAGCATACCCAGCAGGGTCTTATGTTATGATGATTTGAAAGATCCGCTAAATGCTGCTAGAGAATGGAGTCGGCTGCAGCAGCTGGGAGCACAGTCTAACCTTAGTGACCTGTCTGATGTGACAATAGAGAAGGAGTGTTTGTGTAGTACACATTTACCGTCAAACACTACCTTAACGACTGTGTTAATCACGTATATTTGTTATGATAACTAATGCCAGTTGCCTTGATAAATACAAGCTGGATAAACCGACGTCAACACTCACAGGGGGATCTGAGAAGTCATGATACCTGAAGCTTCTACTCAGGGTCTTTGGTTTGTAATGGGTCCAATTATAACAAGAAAACGGATGTCATTGTAAATATGGAAGAAAAATAAATAGGCAAATGAGACGCATAAAAACAGAACTTGATTACAATAATGTTACTGTTAAGCCAAACCAACATATACTTATTTCGTTAAAGATATTTTAGTTTATTAAAACATTCCAGGAAGTTCATGTTGCCTAGGTGCGCCATCGTGTACATATGGAAACAGGGATTACAGATTGACGTACTATACGCTAATGTTGTTGCAGCATCACAACTGTGCTTCTTTTATCAGCTGTCATACCACACATTCATAGACTGGTGTTATTTGGCCTTTGAAGCCGGAGATTTTAAGAGCGAAATATACCGATGTGAAATCTGAGCTTTACATTTAGTTATAGAAATCCTGAAAATGGCTTTATAATTCTCATCAGTTGTCACTGTCTTGTACTTGGATAAACAGAAACACAAAATATATCTGTATTTTTAGTTCAAACAATGACTTTTAGTTCTTATCCTTATATCTATAGCTAGAGCAAAGACATATGTGCAGTTCAGAAGTCGTTTACATGGGGTATATTTACTGTGCCCTTGTGAATTGAAGCAGATAGGTCCATTGTGCAAGTGCTGAGAAAGTTGATCTTAAACAGCATTGGAGAAGAGTGTGTCACTTACAGGAGTCAAGAATTAAATCCAACTATTAAACCATTATTAATATTGAAAGCATAGAGCCGTATAACAATATCCTACCTCTGTTGTTTGACTGTTAATGAATATTCTGCACTGGTGACGCTGACGACGTGACCACCAGTAATTTCTTTATTTCCAAGGCATAACAACATTGCACGGTAGAACAGACACAGTGACAGCAAGGACAACAAGTGGATGGTAACAAACACAACTGTACAACAACAACCTGTATAAGCTACAACAGACAAGATATCAAAGGTTGTTTTACACACAAACAAACCCTACATTGCCCTATTCAGGCTTCATGTATCACATAACCGAGATATTGGACGTGGCATGTTTCAGTCATCATGCTTATAAATGTAGGTTTTCCAATACAAAGAATAACGTTTGAGATCACGCAGACTCACATGTCGTACTTAAGCAACACATACTCAGAACAGGAAGGTACAGTAAAACGAAATTCTGTTTTGTGGACTATCGAAAACATTTATGTTATCAGAAATACCTGGAGACTAACATTTATTCCCGGAAAAAAGTGAACGTATCTAAATATGTCTTTCTACGAAATAGAAGTAAAATGCAAAAGGAAGAGCCAAGAGTCAAGAGCAGTGCTTATTTTCAGGCGCCACTTGTCAAATCAGTCTAGGCTGGGATCCATTTTTCAGTTATTGTTTAGGGATTATTTCGTATTTCGTGGTATAATTTTTGCAGGAATGCATGTAAAGAAAAGGACAATATCTGACCAATAAAACAATTGTTACATATTTTCAGAGATTATATTGGTAAAGGGAATGGTTTTGTTCTTAATTGTATATCTCGTCTTCATATTCCACACGTAACCTGGTAAAGGGTTTATGGTAACAAGTTGAACATAAATTAAGCAGAAAAAAGGGAAAATTAAGAAAAACTTCACATGTATAAACGATGCAGCAAAACAATGACGACGACAGATTTACGACGGAACACTGTAGGTGACGTTGAAGTTTCCAACGGAGACGTCCACAGTCAGGAGCTGATATTTCAGTTCAAAGCCGTGTCCGCTTTTATCAGAGTTGGAATAAAATTCCACATCAACCATATGCCAGCTTGAAAGGACGTCACTGATTGGTCGATTGGTCTTACAGAAGCGACCAATCAGATTCTTTACGAGCTCATAGTCGTAATCATAGAGAGCCAGGTAGTCGTCGACACAGTTGTCGTTGCCGCCGATGACGTCGAGTTGGAGGAAGGAGATGCGGACGTATTGGCCCCAGACTCCTCGGATCCGCCAGTGGCAGGTGGAGTAGACGCCGTAGGTGTTGGGGAAGAAGGGGGAGCCGAGGTAGCCACAGGTGGCGATGCAGGAGTCATCCTTTGAGCAGACGCCATCATCACCATAACCGCAACTGCCACAATCTACAATGGTCAAAAAGTTCAAACTGACTTTACATGTTATCGTTAATCATATACTACAATCAAAGAGTATGGAACACCCTAAAATGTTATGGTCAAATATGAACTTAAACGTGATGAGGTCATTTATACTCTAAGGTAAATGCAACTTTTTGTGTGCTTAATGGGCACTTTAAACGACATGTTGGAACATGCAGTGAAGCAACTGATTCAGTATTCGTTGAGTTTGAGTGAAATGAAACATTGTCAAAAACAGCGAAAAACAAGGGTGCTGTCTGTCTTCCACATGCACTAGGCTGTTGTGTTTGGGTGTTTGAATCAAACATGGTGCAGGTGTGTTTGAGCACCCTTGTTTTTCGCTGTTTTTGACAATGTTTCATTTCACTCAAACTCAACGACTATTGGACCACCAAGCTACCCACGCTTACGCTCCAGGTATCCAGAGCTAATGTACCTGTCCGAGAAACGTTGATGAGGAACCCTGATCGGAACGGTGCCTCGGACAGCCTCATGCAGGATCTGAGCTCAATGTCAACTTTGTTACCAAGGGCAATAACCTTTGACCCACGGTAATCTTTAAAGTTGGACCCTGTTACCATGACGAGTTGTTCGGGAGATGTCGATACATCCGTGACGGTGATGCTGTCCTGGCAGTCGGCACTTAATGCCTTGTAGAAGCCGATCTGTAACGATTGGGCATTTCATATATACACTTGTTTATACCATGTTATGCAATGTCATTGGAAGGTTACATAACAACCACAGTAAACAAACATACATATGGTTCGGTATTAATCGTACCTATGACAGGTGATGAGAAGTTGCTCTTATCCTGAATCTTTTGTGTCTATATAACTGCAACTCGTTCAGATAGTACTTTATTTCATAACAGCATAATCCTTAAAACAACATAAACATGCTCATATGCAGGTCAGTTAATGGCAAACACTCATCTTCAGTAACTCCTGTTTTATCCAAGGTAGATTATATGACATTATCATACAGGACCTAAATGTCCCTCTCGCTCTGTACAGTGAGTGAATGAGTTTAGTGTTACGCCGCCTTTAGCAACATTCCATTAAAATCACGGCGGGAGACACCAGAAATGGGCTTCACACATTGTACCCATGTTGGGAATCAAACCCGGGTCTTCGGCGTGACGAGCGAACGCTTTAACCACAAGGCTACCCCAACGCCTCTCCTTCAGTAGTATATTTGGAAAATTGCAGATGCTCAGAATGTAATGAAAGCAATATGATCTTAAGGAGATGATGTCGGATTTTCACGCAGTTATCTTATACTGCTCAAAGTTTGCTAAGCATCACGACTTAAAGGGGTAATGTGTCAAAAGTCGTGCATGAAGAAACAGCAAAATATATGCAGCGTCAAGACATGTTTAATGAACAAGTTCTGTACATGCCACACGATGCCAACAAACAACATATGATCAATAATCGACCAGATCACGCGTCAAAATAAGAGTGTCTAACCACACATAAAATGTACAGAAATCACGAGGACAAATCCATTGTCCGAAAAATAAACCAAATCTCAGTAGCGCGTATGTGATCCATGTAATTCGGTGTGTGGTTTTATGGCCCCAAATAAGAGCCTGGATGGTTGAGTGTATTGTACCACTGTTCAGTAAGTGCACTGCTGAGTTACCGTAGAGTTACCAAAGGGCGATCTGTGGGTCGTTCCACGTGTGTTCGATGGGGTCTGGTGACCGGGCTGGCCGAAGGTCAGATCAGTCGTAACAGTCACGAAGAGTCACGACCTCAAGAGGAATCAGCAGAAACCTGTCTTCCCGCATTGTAGTGGGACGCTGTCGACCACCTGCATATCGTTTGGTTGCTGGTCCAAACGTGAGGGGTTTTTTTATGCTGAGCTGATCACACTTGAGCTGACACCAAAGACGTTTTCAATCCCACGGTGTGTTGACCCAGTTTAATACATTCTTATGCATGTGCCTAATTATCCTGTAGACAAACGCAGTTTTTGTCGCTGAGAGAGCAAAAATGCATTGAATGGTTGAAATCCTCAGTAGCAAATCTTGTTCTGATACTGATGTGCAAGGATTCTATGAACCTCGTGTACATTGTGCCTATGACGTCCATCATGGACCTCGGGGTACTGTAGGGGTAACCTGATACTCCGATATTTTAAGGTTTATTTCTTGGATGTTATTTCACCTCATGAAAACAATATCCTTAGAAAATTCCGAGTGGTATATAACATTAATGATCTGGTTTTAATGCGTTTGCATACTCCTGGAATAAGAACACTCACCATGCGAGCCGTCTCCATCTGCGGCAGCGCAACGTCCAGGAAGTCCAGTCTAACGAAGGCGCCCTCTGGGAAGCGTATCTTCCACACACAGTGCAGCCCCTCCCCGTAGTACATAGGGAAGTGAGGGGACGACACTTCCCCAGGGGTAACCACGTCCATGTCACAGGCATCAATATCACGAATATCTGGAACATCCATCACTGTTGTCTAAAGATGTATGTCACAACTGTTCTGGTGGATAAATGGACAATGCAGTGAGAATCTCTCTAAGTGGTGAGTGCGTGCGCGTGCTCGTGTGTTGTGTGTGCTTGTTGTGTATGTGTGTTTTAGTTGTGTCTTATTAATTTTACATCAAATATGGCCATGTGGAAATATTATTTGAGTGCTGATAAGCGGCAGTTGCGTTAACGTTTTGTGTGTTGAATATGCTGTTGCTCAACATTGCTGTGAAAACCAAACAAATCAAAGGGATAGTTTCTTTGGCCCCTCAGTTTATCTACTTTATACAAACTGTATTCTTACCGTGTAGCCTTCTATGTGAACAAAGGCCAGTTTTAAAACAAGTCCCCCTCTCTTGTCAGGCATCATTGACCTTAAGTCTGACCTGTGCGTCAAACTACGGCGTCAAATCGCCACATACCAATGCAGATTAATGTTTCGAATATTTTAAAAACAGGCCACTAAAGTCAATGATTATCATAGCAACTTTTACAAAACACACGACACACCGTTAGGTCTTATGCCACAGTAGGCCCCTATACAATGATCGTCATCCACGTGTTCAGCACTTACCGTCAACACACATGGGCTGTCCGTATATACGGTCGGTATTGTCGACCACGTTCCAGGACCTGTGGTAGTTGTAGGTGTAGCGAGTGGCACCTGGGATGAGGTCACACCTCCGCCAGTCGTTGTGGTACATGAAGGACGCGCACCCAGATCCCCGGGACAGACAGACTCCCTCGCATCTCCCCAACGTATTGGTGTTCTCGACCTTGAACTCGTCGCCGACGATGTTGGCGTACAGGTCGTGTCTCTGCATCTGTTGGAGGCCGAGGCGGGGAGAGTCGTCGCTGCACGACAGGTCAAAGATAACTGGAAAGGGATGGTGGATGTGTGAGTGAGCGAGTGAGTGAGGGCGTGCGTTGGGTAATGCTGTTTTAGGACAGTATTTCAGTTGTACAGGAAATGACCCCTGACCTCTGATGACTGGAAGTTTTTCCCAGTGACCACGAAGAGAACCTCCATGGTCTCCAGGTCTTCCTGCACAACCAAAGCCTCCTCGCAGACGGCGGTCAGGGCCTCGTAGACTCCTACCTGTTTGTCACCACAGATAGATAGAGACAAATATCTGGTTCGTTTTCCTGTTTTGAACAGTATTCCATCAATATCTGCTTGAAATGCGAGGAAAGCCCACTCCAATCTCAAGACACATTCATAACCATATCTCTAATTTTCTTTGACAGATAAACATATTCCAGTCTGTGTCAGTTCCATCCTGACCAACAATGGCCAGTGTTAGTGGAACGTGTTAATATTTTCCTAGTACAAACTGCTCCATGGGGATAACTCCACTAGAGATGTACAAAGAAACAATTTCACAGGATCAAAAACTCTCAGCCATATTTTCTACTTGAATTCAACTAGCATAGACTGACAAACTGCCAGAGGATAGTCCGTGACTCACCGTGTCTGGGGCAGCCGATGACCTCCATCTTTAAACAAGGGACACCGTGAAGGTGCAGTCTGACATATCGCGTAAAGATGAACTGTACAAACAGGAAGCGCTGGGGAAACTCCGCGCCCAGTTTCCGGTCTATCACAAACACCTGCAACACACAGCCTCGCTGGATCACCAAATTCTCAGTCTGCTGTTCTCTGGGGCCAGGATTTTAACCGAAAAAAAGTATAGGAAAACCGGGTAAATATGCTCATGGAAATGAATCAGGGAACACGTGAAAGTACAAGTGTTCCCTTATTTGTTTCCATGAGTATACTTTGTTTTACCGCAACTAACATGCCATAGCCAAGCTGGATGTGTTGAAACTATGAAATATGTGAAAAATATGATCGTTTCGCCCTTTATTCTTTCTCAAACAAAAATCGCCGATTGAATTCTTCTCAAGAACAAGTTGAGCTTGTACTTGGAATAGGTTTATACGTACCTTCACTTGACCCAGTCCGTCTCTGTATGGGCTGAGGTTGTTGATGTCCATGCCGTACATGACGGTGAAGCTGCTGGCGAGTGTACGCACGACGCCATCCATCCAGCCCTGCACGTCCACCCCTTGGACCTCCATCGGGGTCAGAAGGTCAACCTGAATAACACCATCATCGTGATCGCCGACAGACCTGTGTATGAGGTTCTTAACGTACAAGTCAAAGAACTGACTGCGTGTTGCAAAATGTGGCCTCTTTATCACTCTACTTGTCTTTCAGTCTGATGTTTATTTGACAAGGCATGCCAAATTCATTCCTGGTGGTTCTTGAAAAGAGCCACTGTCCAGCATGGTTCACTAATTGCCACCACCACCCCAGTTCACTCACTCACCAACTCAATTAAAAACAACCCACGCAGCTAACTATTAACTCATCTCAAACCAACCCATTCATGCACGCATCAACCCAATCACCTAAGTATCCCCTCCTTCAGCCATCCACTCACTCACTAACTCGCCAACCATTTTCACTAACTCAGACACCAATCCAAACACCAATTCCCTCATCCACGCTGCTTATAAACTCATTCGTGCAACGTTCTCTGTCGTACAGCGTGTTCTGACAAACGGAAACCTGGAAATCGGGGAAATCTCAAAACGAGGCTGTGCCGCTAGAAAGGTTTGGCGGTCTGGTACGAACTTGATATTATATCAATCACATTGTGTGTTACAGAACTACACTGAATAAGCGCAAAATACACATAACATGTGTAACCAGTGAGCCAGATGCATTGTGAATCATTTTACGACCTCATCAAACTGGGGCAGTCTCTGACGTCTTAGTTAAGGTCATGCTGCCTACACCTCGCCATAAAATATAAAAATACGAATTTATGAAAGTTTAAAATGAAAATTCATTTGTAAATACCATTTTCTTATGAAACAATGAATTGAAAATCAGTGTAACCATAGTTGTTTTTTATGTCTAGTTTCCTTTTGAGGTGAAATTGGGTTTAACGTCGTCTTGAGAATATTTCGCCTATATGACGACGTGCATGCGTGTGTATGTGTATGTGCGGCTGCTTGTACTCAGCCCAGACTGAAACGGGTTTTATAGTGCTAGCTCACTGAGATACCATGCCGCAGTGAAGCATGAATACCCCACTCAGACACATTATACTGACTCCGAGCCGACCAGTCCTTGATGTACCCATTAATGCCGAGCGCCAGGCAGGGACCAACAAGTACCATATTTTAACGTCTTTTGGTATGACGCGGTCGGGGATCGAACACGCGACCTTCCGCTCTCCGGGCGGACACTCTAACCACTACACCACGGAGGCGGTCCACTTTCACACGAGAAAATTCGGATCGGCTGAAAAGTAGGTCACTGTCATGTATGTAATGGACCTTGTCTCACTTGAACCTCATTCTGTCACCAACTCCTCTGTCTCACTCACTACCTAACATGTACGGGTCCTTGTCCCTCACTACCTGTATGTACGGGTCCTTGTCTCTCACTACCTGTATGTACGGGTCCTTGTCTCTCACTACCTGTATGTACGGGTCCTTGTCTCTCACTACCTGTATGTACGGGTCCTTGTCTCTCACTACCTGTATGTACGGGTCCTTGTCTCTCACTACCTGTATGTACGGGTCCTTGTCTCTCACTACCTGTATGTATGGGTCCTTGTCTCTCACTACCTGTATGTACGGGTCCTTGTCTCTCACTACCTGTATGTACGGGTCCTTGTCTCTCACTACCTGTATGTACGGGTCCTTGTCTCTCACTACCTGTATGTACGGGTCCTTGTCTCTCACTACCTGTATGTACGGGTCCTTGTCCTCTCACTACCTGTATGTACGGGTCCTTGTCTCTCACTACCTGTATGTACGGGTCCTTGTCTCTCACTACCTGTATGTACGGGTCCTTGTCTCTCACTACCTGTATGTACGGGTCCTTGTCTCTCACTACCTGTATGTACGGGTCCTTGTCTCTCACTACCTGTATGTACGGGTCCTTGTCTCTCACTACCTGTATGTACGGGTCCTTGTCTCTCACTACCTGTATGTACGGTCCTTGTCTCTCACTACCTGTATGTACGGGTCCTTGTCTCTCACTACTGTACCTTGTATGTACGGGTCCTTGTCTCTCACTACCTGTATGTACGGGTCCTTGTCTCACTACCTGTATGTACGGGTCCTTGTCTCTCACTACCTGTATGTACGGGTCCTTGTCTCTCACTACCTGTATGTACGGGTCCTTGTCTCTCACTACCTGTATGTACGGGTCCTTGTCTCTCACTACCTGTATGTACGGTCCTTGTCTCTCACTACCTGTATGTACGGGTCCTTGTCTCTCACTACCTGTATGTACGGATCCTTGTCTCTCACTACCTGTATGTACGGTCCTTGTCTCTCACTACCTGTATGTACGGGTCCTTGTCTCTCACTACCTGTATGTACGGGTCCTTGTCTCTCACTACCTGTATGTACGGGTCCTTGTCTCTCACTACCTGTATGTACGGGTCCTTGTCTCTCACTAACTGTATGTACGGGTCCTTGTCTCTCACTACCTGTATGTACGGGTCCTTGTCTCTCACTACCTGTATGTACGGGTCCTTGTCTCTCTCTCACTACCTGTATGTACGGGTCCTTGTCTCTCACTACCTGTATGTAGGGGTCCTTGTCTCTCACTACCTGTATGTACGGGACCTTGTCTCTCACTACCTGTATGTACGGGTCCTTGTCTCTCACTACCTGTATGTACGGGTCCTTGTCTCTCAATACCTGTATGTACGGGTCCTTGTCCCCAGTAGAGTCTGCACACCAGCCGTGGTTGCGGTTGAGTCTGACGTGGTAGGGGTAGACCTCACTCCCGGACACCGAGGACGAGGTCACCTGGAAGTCCCGGATCAGACCTGAGGTCAGCCCTAGAGGAAGACCGCACTTCACCACTGTCGGGTTAAAACGGGACTGGTCATTGTGTCAGTGACTTGTGACACCTGAGTGAGTAAGTGAAGATTTACACCAAAAATCAGTATCAAATACATGTATCTAGCCCATAGAAGAACAACAGCTACTTCAGGATTATAAGCCCCGAAAGAAAAATGACAATATTTACATTAACCTCTACAGCGGTGGGTGTAAAATTGTCGGTGAAGTTTCCTTTAATGGTTAATTACGGGGACATTTCAGGGTTTCTTTGTGTTACACACCTAGAGTTAATATAGCACCGATATCATTATAGTACTCGGTGGTATTAACTCGTGTGAAATCGACAAAAAGGCCACTCATACAAAAGGCAGCTAGTAAGAAATCAAGACTGAACAAGACAAATGAATTGTTTGAAAAATAAACGTCTGACCACGCAGCAAACACGTTTGCCTGTCTCCCAGTTACAGGGCTATTCTATTTCGTCTCCAGCCCTTACTGGTATGTCCCATGAAGCAAGGCCATGTGGACCAGAGGTCGATTTTCTGTAAAGCTTATTTCATCGTGGCTTATTTTCAGTTTATATGTTGCTCGTCTCTATCAAAAGATATATTTCAAAGACTAAGCATGACAGATATTCATTGATTGTAACAGCCCACAATCCCTTCCAGTGAGCAGTTTGCGTTAATGGGGTCTGTTACGGTCTGGAAAAATATTTACCCCAAGCTCTGACTTTCACTTCCGCCAGTTCAAACAGCTTGTTCCGGTCGTACACTGTGGTTGGGTGAGAGCCCATGTTGTTCTTGATGGTCACGTACTGTCCCGTTATAGGCCGTACACACTGGAAGCGGAAGGCGGGTACACGACCAGGGTTGAGGGGGCCCTCGCAGACGTTCGCCCCGTGCGTGAGGAAGTCCCACTGTCGTCTGCCAACAGTCACCATCACGCGCCGGGTGTGGTAGGGCTCCGCGTCTACAAGTGACAGAAACAAGCGTCTTTATTGAAGGATATACTTTCTTGTCACAGAGGCTCAACTTTCATTAAAGAAACCTATGACCATTTGGCGTGGTGCGGTGCGGTGCGTGTGGCGTGGTGCGGTGCGGTGCGGTTATTTCTTCTATAAATCTGTTTCCGAAAGCACTGAACAAAACAATGTGTCTTTAGTTCACGGGAAATGCTTTGTGTTCCCCAAACAGTTGCGACTCGTCTTTTCACAGAAAAAGGATTGGATGTTGCACTAACTGCAAAGTGTTATTTTTTTCATGTGCAGATTCTATATTTGTACTTATGAGCCCATTTTCTATATCTGTTAGTCTTAAACGTATCACGTTTGTGTAGTATTTTACAAGAAGAAAGTGTACATTATTTCCTTCGGGTGTCAATAGATCACCATGCAGGATCACAAGACCGTTTCATCAGCAGCAAACTGATTGGGTAATTCATTGTTTCACATTTCAGGGATTGCGTCATGTCGTACCGTGGAATCTGTGTATTGTCACAGCATGTACTTCAAAGTACCTCTCAAGGTCAACCTGTAACCATGGCTCTGGGATCTGTTGGTTGGCGTAGAAAGTACCTGAAAGAATAAAACAATTATTCATTCATTCCTTCATTCATTTACTTCTATTGGAAGTCATTTTTTCTCAGGATAGATGACGGTTAACTTGTAGCTGTTCAAACATATGGCTATACATTACTATGAATTAATGTTCCTGTGTAAGATGTGTAATGTATCATAAATGTATCACATTTGTATTTTCTTATTGCTTCTATAAAATCTTTCAGAGTCAGTGGTCGATATTGTGGAGGTCAGGGCATCAACCCAATCATCAAACCTGACCACCCCATCCATCAAGCTGCTTCTTACAGCCTGCATCGGTTGTTGGGGACTCAGCCTTTCAGCGGAGTCTTTTTTTCACTATTTCACATTGATACGTTTAATCCAAATCCATAAATGTGTTAAATAATATAATGATAGTGAGTTGTTGTATGTCGCTGTGTTGAGTACCGAGGTCCTGGTCCACAGCTTGCCAGGCCGGGTACAGGTCCTCGTCACGGTCCGCCCTTACTAGTCTGTTAGCAGCTACGTCCGGCGGGTCAGCGCTCACGTCTATTCAATGAGAACAGGGCAGTTACCATCTTCGTCAATGCAGCAGTAATATATCACCAGTACATGTTCATTACGATTACTACATAGTATCTCTGGTGTATTGTTACATACAGGACCTCCGTGGTGTAGTGGTTAGAGCGTCCGCCCTGAGAGCGGAAGTTCGCGGGTTCGATCCCCGACCGCGTCATACCAAAAGACGTTTAAATATGGTACTTGTTGGTCCCTGCCTGGCGCTCGGCATTAATGGGTACTACAAGGACTGGTCGGCTCGGAGTCAGTATAATGTGTCTGAGTGGGGTATTCATGCTTCACTGCGGCATGGTATCTCAGTGGGCTAGCACTATAAAACCAGCTTACGTCTGGGCTAGTACAAGCAGCCGCACATACACATACACACGCATGCACGTCGTCATATGAGCGAAATATTCTCAAGCACGACGTTAAACCCATTTTCACCTCACCTCACCTCACCTCACCTCACCTTGTGACATACAGAACCAGGGTAGTGAGTGCAGGGTATTGTCTCCAAAACAGTGGCCGGTGTATAGATTACATTAATTTTGTATAATTCACTAATAATACGTTCGTGATGGCCAGTAAAGAGTATACATGAATGGTACATGAATGCGAAAAAAGTGAGTGAGTGAGTCGAGTTTTACGCCGCTTTTACTATTAATATTCCAGCAATGTCACGACCGGGGACACCACAAATGGGCTTCACTCATTGTACCCATGTGGGGAATCGAACCCGGGTCTTCGGCGTGACGAGCCTAGGCTACCCCACGGCCCCCTATGCGAGAAATGAAAAATGATATATATAGATAGTACGTGGTGGAGAGCAGAGAATATGAATGGATCGTACGTCTTGAAAGTGTAGAGTAGATATGACAGTAAGTGATCGCATACACAGAGTATTTATGAATAGTGTGTGGTGGCAATATATATACTCTCCCAAAAAAGAAACACAGAAAGGAATTTCAACTGTATTTTTATGTTTATTTTGTAGGCGTTATGAGTTATATGAAATATAGCGAAATTGCACACTGGGAATGGTGGCGTGTGGTGGCGCTGAAGTCAATACCTCGTGTGGCCACCGTGGGCATCCAGAACTGCACGGCATCGCCTCGGCATCGAACGAATAAGTCTCAGAATCTCGTGTTGCCAAATCGCAGCCCACTCTGCCTGTAGTGCCTGTGCGAGTTGCTGAAGTGTCTGGGGCTGAGGGTTACGGCGTCGAACCCGTCTGTCCAGGGCATCCCACAGATGTTCGATCGGGTTTAAGTCCGGTGATCTTGAGGGCCAGGGGAGCACATTGATGTTGTGGTTCTGGAGGAAGTCTCTAGTGTGACGTGCTGTGTGGGGCATGTCATTGTCCTGTTGAAACAACTCCCTCTGGCGATCAATGATTGGATTTCGTCACAGTACCGTTGAGCTGTCAGGTTGCCCTGGATCATCACAAAATCGCTTCTCCTACGGCAGGTGATCTCTCCCCACATCAGAACACTTCCCCGGCCAAATCTGTCCACCTGGGGAACGCAAGCGTCGGCGAAACGTTCACGTCGACGTCTGTACACTGCATTCTTCCATCGCGTCGTTCCAATAGAAATCGTGATTCATCACTGAACCAGATTCTACGCCAATTCGGTAGGTTCCAGGCCTGAACGTTGGTGCACCATTGAACTCGATGTCGACGATGTTGTTGTCGAAGCACAGGGCCAAAATAAGGTCTTCTGGCACGTAAACCAGCTTCTCTCAACCTGTTCCTGACGGTCTGTGCAGAAAGCCTCCTCAATCCGGGTATTTGTCGAGCGGTACTGGTCGCCGTAGCTGTTCGATGACGCAGGTGATGTACCCGGATGTAGCAATCCTGCGCCGCATTCTGCCGGCGATATCTCTCCCAGAGCCGTGAAATGGTGCTTTGGTGAACATTCATGCGTCGGGCAACTGCACGTTGAGACTGGCCAGCTTCAAGCAAACCAATGGCGATATGACGGTTGGCTTCACTTAGACGTGGCATTTTGCGTTCGTCAACAATATTCCAAATACAGTGAATAATTGACAGACAGCGATCAACCTTTTATACCCATCATTAAGACTATATGATCCCCAACTTTCACGTGCATTGCATGTGAATTGTGTATTCTGTGACACTACACGCCGAAATTGAAAATCATGCTGTTAAATACGGGTATTTTACGGATGGTGCGTTTTGTTGTGATGTTTCAAAACATAAACACCATAGGACTCATAAACAGAGCAAAACCTTTTGTAAAATGAATCACGTTTTAATTCATTGCTACATGAAATTGCTATTTTCATGATGCGTTTCTTTTTTTTGGGAGAGTATATGTTAATAGTACAGCCTAAATGGCGTGATAGGCTACAGAGTATATATGAATAGTACATGGTTTAAAGAAGGAACCACGTAGTAAATATGAATACTACATGATGGCGACCTTTACATATAAATATAATGGCGAGTACTGACCACACTTGTCAATGAAGCAGTACAGAAGGCGGTTGTTGCTGGAGCAGGTCGGTTCCTCCCACGTGTCTATGCCCTTCCGGCAGTAGTTCTCCTCCAGGTCCGAGATCAGGTACTTCCGGTCATTGTACGGCCATCCGCCCTTGTCCCACATGTCGCACGATGACCCCGGAGCCCACTCCGACCGGCGACCTCGGTACGATGCTCCTCCATCCTCGGCGTACACACACTCACGTCGGTCTGAAGGACAAATCATTGATGCTGCGAGTATAACCGCACTGTACAAGTGATAGTTTGAGTATGGTTCTACGCAACTTTAGCTAAATTCCAGCAATATCACGACGGTGGACACCGGAAATTAGCTTTACACGTTGTGGAATCGAACCCGGGTCTTCTTTCTCCATTCCCAACTCCATATGACCCCATAACAGGATCTCCGTGCCCTTCATCCCACTTACGGCTCTCATCCCACCCTACAAACCAACGATTTACAGGTGGTATGGTTTCAGTGCATATCAGAGGGACCACACCTTGCTAACCGAGACAATGGAAGATTGACAATAAAGAACCTATTCCAAAAGTTTTACAGCGCCTGATATTTCAGTGTCAACTCATATAGTTGGACTAGGCGATGGCAGCATGTTATATTCAGCGTAATGTCTGAAGAATTCAGAAAATCAACAATCAAGTCTCCAATGCATTCACCAGCTTTGATCTGTCTTTTGAACATTCTCACTCATCTTTTCATGTTAAATTGACGAAAAACGAGACATCCTACCGTTTCCAGGAAACACCAACCTACCGTACGGTTTGTAGAAGCAGAGGTTGAGGGCAAACGTGTGTGAGTCTACTTGCGACTGGCGGACATTGTCCAACACCCATGTCATGGTTCTGTTCCCCGTGGCTGTGAGTACCTCTTCCCCATCTCAGTCCCCTGGACTCTCTGGCAGTCCTGGTCATAGCGGGGCTGAAACAGTCATATACAAACTTATGTCAAACGTTTCTACGTCTATTTTTCTTTGACTGTGTTTAATTTGTTTAAAACATAGGTGTGTGAGTAAGTTGTGGGTTGGTGGGAATATGGGCAGCTGAGTGAGTGAGTGAGTGAGTGAGTGAGTGAGTGTGTTATATCACGGCATATCACCTTCACAGTCGGAAAGCCAAAAGTACCAGAGGTATTAGTGTTTCGCCACTTTTTTCGGAAAAGGTTGAGCTGACAAACATTCTAAGTTCGAATCTAGTATTCAAACCCACGACAAATAAGCATGGCACGCTGAAGTCCACGGCAATGTGATCTTGGACAACTTGTCTTTCCTTAATCCCATTATATTTGACTCGGGGTTCAAATAAAACGACAAAACCAATTCCATGGTCATCTGTGCAAAAACAGAGTCTACCCTACGATTCCAACCATATCATAAGCAAGGACCCTCGTCACCAACCAAACAGTTGTGCATGCTTGATCAACCGATAATACTGAATATATTTTGTAATTTGATTTTTTATGTCAAAACGTGTTGTTATTCGGGAATCTAATCTTTCAAAAAAAGGAATAAATTCAAGGCAGCACAAACCTCCATTCTCTGAAAGCTCAGACTTATCTATTTCCTGTTAGTGTGTTGTTTTGTTCATTTGGACAAGTTAGCATGTTAGCATCCCATGACTCACCTTGAGGAGATAGAAAGGAAATGTAGACGGTAGATCTATCTCTGCTGTAATATTCTCATCTGACCTGCAGCAGGTCCCGACCTTCACCTCTAAGGTCACGTTACTGATGGTCACATGTGGTAAATGACCTTCGGAATCGTCCAGTCGGTATGGCGAGATAGTAACCTCGGATCTGACGAATCCTGGAAAAGGTCAACAGTACTGAGGCCACTGATGAAAGCTTTTGTATACATTTAAACGACAAACAACGAATCTAATATAATCTATATTAAATCTTTCACCGGAAATTAAATATACATTAACTAAAGGAAATTAACTGTTTAAACAATGTATATTTTCCTGTGTGTAACAGTTATGATTCTATTTATATGTAAAACACTCTCTTGTAAATGGGCTTGAGGTTTTGACTTTGACTTTGACTTTGACTCCGGATATTGGACATGACATGCAACCAGATGAGTAACCGTGTTTATGTTTCATTGATAAAAAGTAATCACCTTGTCCGAAAGGTAAGGATTTAAGGTGATCTGGTTTAAGAAGGCTTTGATGTCAATAATGTCAATAATGCATGATAAGGGATGGGAGTTCGGATCGTAACACTAGGATCGCTCTGTGAAACGGGCCTGATTCAAAAGCAAATACACTTATGCTAATTTCAACAAAGAATTCAAACATCCTTTGAGGCAGATCACCTTGAGGACATTCGCCTTGACCTTGAAATATACAGTAGGTGCCTTGAGGCCAAGACTTAACGTCAGTCTGATTAGATGCAGCGTCAGCATTTGAGCTGTTCCCAGGATCAGCGTCCTTGACCTTTGGGACGTCTTTCCTCATGCAGAAGTTGAGCTGCAGCTGAAACCAGCTGTATGGTCCAAGCAAGTGGAGATGTTCTGGCCACACTTGGTAGTCCATATGCCACTGAGTGGGTGAGTAGGTCAGGTTGATGTAACCCGGCTGCCAGCCATACTCAGGTGGTTCTGGACAGCCGTAGAATGGCGAGAGAAGACCATAGGTTCCTCTGGGCCAGGACGTCAGCTTGCTTTCTGAAGTGGAATGGAGCTGATCTGAAACTGCTACTGCACCAAATATACAAGTACTGAAACATAATCTTTAAGGTTAACTATTATACAACCCGTGAAGATCCGGGTTAGGAGTGGTTTTCAGCAATGCTTTTCGTAACAGACGACAGACGATCGAGTGGTCAAGCTCGATTACTTCTTATGTCATCGAATCTTATTACGAAAATCGATATTAACGATGTTGATGTAATCGCAGGTTTAAATACCGGTTAACCGTGATTATGTTTATATATTGTGAGCATCAGACGTGTGCTGATTGGTTGCAGCAAAGTTGTAAATGTCAGAGACGTGCAGGGGCGGTGGGGTAGCGTAGTGGTTAAAGCGTTCGCTCGTCACACCGAACACCCGGGTTCGATTCCTCACAAGGGTACAATGTGTGAAGCGAATTTCTGGTCTCCCAAGCCGTGATATTGCTGGAATATCGCTAACAGCGGCGTAAAACGAAAGTCACTCACTCACTCAATGAGAAGTGCAATACTTCGGGCTTTCCTCCAACATTAAACTGACCAATGAGATAACTCGAAAACTGCAGAAAGTGGCGTTAAACCATTTCGCTCTCTCACTATATCCTCCTCAAGTTCGACAAATTGGCATTTCATTTTTCAACGAATTCACTTAATGGCCCGAAACTATCAAACCTAGAAAACAAGAAAGTTTAGTAATAACCCTTTTGACCACCCTTTATAGTTGTCAAACAAACGTTTTGTTTAATATATACTGCTTAAAATGTTTAATGTATACTACTTAAAAAGAAGCATGAAAACAGTCAGAAATTCGCCGGCAGCTTTTGAGCAGTATTGCTTGAATATTGAATAAAGAATAAACAAACATTACTGGATTTGTGCCAGTGTTGAGATGGAGGGCATAAAGGTGAGAGGCGGGTCGACAAATGAGAAAATCACATATCAGAAGAAACTGATATACTTTAGAAGTCTGGCGATAATTTACAAGTAAGTGAGAGACGAATACAGGATGTACCTTGTCCACAGTCTGACCCCATGAATCCTTCCGGACAGAGACACAGACAGGTGGAGGGGTCAATATGGCCGCCATTCTTGCAGGTGTGACCGTAGCAGGCTGAAGGAAATACAGGTAAATCATGAAATATGTACTCAAATCCGATGATGTTAGAAATCAGAATACGTTTAACAGTCCACCATGGTTATGTCATGTTCAAAAGGAAATCACCTTAAAATCTGATTTAATGGTTATAGTTAATAAGGTTCGATAATGTTTGACCCAAAGCTGTGATTCTCCTCGAGAATTGTTATAGTTTGCGAATGTTTTCATTTACACATAACTCCACTTGTTAAACCAAGATAATACCTCGGCACCTGTCTGCTAAGTCAGTGGGTTAACATATATGTGTCTGCGATATTGTGACCTGTCCATACAAACATACCCGGTAATATGTTTGTTCCATATACTCACTCAGTTGAAGACTCGTCCAGACATACTATCGTTACACGTATTTGCTATAGGAATATTAAACAGTGAACATAAACATGGTGATACTTTGCCGTACATTGTGCTGACTTACGTGAAAGTTTCGTGTTCGGGATGAAGTCAGCCAGACCTACTCCCAGGTAGGACAAACACAGTGGAATAAAGAGCAGTCTCCCCAGCAACATCCTTGAAGATGGAATCAAAAGTTATTAAACCACAAAATGTTACTTCAAACACGCCTTCCCCCATCTCACATCCATCACTCCACAGGACATCGCACTCTACACACCCAACACTTCATACCCAGCGATGCTCTACACGCATATGGTGCAAGGCTACCCTCCTCTCCTCCCAGACACCGTATGTGACACCCAACACCCTCGTCCAGGTCCCCATCCCCACACACCCTCATACCAACACAAATACACAACTGTCATGAACGCGGATATCGATCATAGGATACTGTCATAATCAGAGACGCAATTCTGCACAACACCCACCTGCTAAGTCATGAACGCGGATATCGATCATAGGATCCTGTCACAATTAAGGAACACAACTCTGTACATTGCGGCTGTGTTTGAATCCCTATCATGAATATCCAAAGCAATAAATCGGCACATACCTTCCAAAGACACCTATGTACAGTTGTGTCCTAGGCTGTACCAGACAACGTTCAACACTGCAAATTACCGACGGTACAGGAAATAACAGAAGCTACCGGGGAAACAGTATCCTCACACGAACAACTTGAACCAGTCACATGAGACACGGATTAGTATACTCAGAGATGGGATGTTGACGACAGTTTGCAATAATCAGAGTGTTTTGCTCAATTACGTTAAAAGTCAGCTTGGATTTCTTTATCCCTTACACAGACATCGTTGGTTTCTGGCCTGCTCGAGTAACAGGAGTTGATGACAGTGGAGGAATC
Source organism: Haliotis rubra (assembly GCF_003918875.1). NCBI lineage: Eukaryota > Metazoa > Mollusca > Gastropoda > Lepetellida > Haliotidae > Haliotis > Haliotis rubra. Next base: position 666,285 of record NW_025766983.1, on the reverse strand, counting down.
TTCAGGGACACGTTGCTAAATACAGAAAAAGGGTTGTTATTCTTACAGCTGTATATTTTCTATTTGACAGACAGGACATGGTAGGACGAACAAATTATACAGCTGTAGAGTGAGTGAGTTTAGTTTTACGCCCCAGCAATATCACGGCGGGGGACACCAGAAATCGGCTTCAAAATTGTACCCATGTGGGAAATCGAACCCAGGTCTTCGGCGTGACGAGCGAACGCTTTAACCGCTTGGCTTGGCATGTTCAGGGGACATACATATGTTGATTCTGGATAATTGGGAAAGGTTAGTCCGATAAACATAACTTCCAATTCTTGTTTCCAAACTGTCTTGTTGACAAGTTCTTATTTTTACAATCGCGTCATAAATTGTAAAACGGCGTTTGCAGAAACAGTCGCGACATAACAAGTTGGTAATAGTTTCATTTTTCACTCACATCTTAAATTCAAAGTATCATGTGCATCACTTCAAAAATTAAATATATACTGAGTCAAAAAGAAACTTCACAAAATGTAATTTGAAAAATAATGAATAATTTGTCTCTGATGATACATCTATGTATCCGAAATGGGATCCCTATCTGTCGACTATAGAAAAACGTTAGCAAAACCCACTCAAACCCATCCATTCGTCGTGCAAATGACGTTAGTGCCAAATCAGGTTTTGCACGTGCAGTCGATCACGTGATCTTCGCATCGAAGTTTTCTACATATGCACGTGTTTGCATTGGCCTCAAGACTTGAAAACACTTTTAAACCACAGTTCTAACGGTACTTGAAATGCCACGATTGTCAAATGTGCAACGTGAACGTGCCGTTGGCATGTTGCAAGCGGGAAGATCAGTTATTGACGTCGCAAGAGCAATGGGATGCAGCCGTCGTACCGTGTATGACTTGCGAGGTCGTCTACAACAAACTGGCACCACTTCTGATCGCCCAAGGTCGGGTCGTCCACGTGTGACGTCACGAGCAGAAGACCGTCAAATCGTCCTACGTCACCTACGTGACAGATTTCTGCCGGCTACACGAACCAGGGCTGAGATGTTTAGAGGTCGACTGTCCTCACAGACCATTCGAAATCGGTTGCGGGCTGCCAATCTCCATTCTCGACGTCCATATCGTGGGCCAATACTGACGCCGTTTCATCAACGTCAACGTCTGCTGTGGGCCCAACGTCACCTCCGATGGACCCAGAGAGACTGGAATCGAGTCGTCTTTAGCGATGAATCCAGGTTTACCCTCAGATTCGCGGACGGCAGGCATGGAGTCTGGAGACGACGTCGTGAACAGTATGCCCAATGTTGTGTACAGGAAGTCGACAGATTCGGGGGCGGAAGTTGCATGGTGTGGGGTGCTTTCTGTGGGAACAACCGTTCCCGACTTCTGGTCATCCGTGGAAACCTCACAGCTGCTGCTTGCCGCGACCAGGTGCTCACCCCTGAACTCGTTCCTTTCATTGCGGCTCATGGCCCAGGTCTACAGTTCCAGCATGATAATGCTCGGCCGCATGACGCGATGTTGACACGAAATTTCCTTCAAAACGCTGGAATCAACGTCATGGACTTGCCATCGAGGTCCCCTGACCTTAATCCAATAGAGCACGTTTGGGGTGCACTTGGGAGAAGGCTTCGTGGTCTTAGGAACCAACCTCAGAATTTGCAGGAACTTGGCGCTGCCTTGCAAGAGAAATGGCGCAGAATCCCCAACCACGTGTTCACAAGCATCAGGCAGTCGATGAGGAGACGGTGTTTGGCAGTGGTGAATGCACGGGGCGGCCATTCACGATACTGAACTGAGAAATTTCGCATTTCTATTCTTGTGACTTGACATTCTGTATACCCATGTTTTGGAACAGCGGTGTAGCCTAATGGAACTGATTATGGCACTGTCAGTGTATCGAGTACATCACACAGATCTCAGCAATGAAATAATAACAATTTAACCATCTTACCATCTCTTGTTCCTTTATAGTGGCCTGAAGAAAGAATGTGAAGTTTCTTTTTTGACTCAGTATAGTTTCCTGTAATTATGATTGTGTATGTTCTTATCTGATATTGTTTTATTTTCGATCTTTATGCATACATGCATAATGGTGTAAACTGCGGGGCAAACAAAAGTATGCTCAGTTTGATTTCAACTCAGTGAAACTTGAAACAACTGTTGTTTAATCTTTTTTGTTTTTTTCTAACCATCACTTGTACCCGGAGCATTTTTCTGAAAAGTGGTCTGTGGCTGGATAATTTTGTGTAAAAATAAATTGGTTCAAAGATCTCAGCGTAAGAAATGAATTTGCAACCTCATGCCCCTTTAAAATGTTGAAAATATCAGCCGAAATGGGCAAGATTTCTGATTCTGTATAATGTACATCCATTAAAGTTTTTTCAGTGGGAGAGAAAGGTAGTGGAAACGTCGGTGTGAGAAAAACACATCTGTACAGGGGCGGATACAGCTTTTTGAGAAGGGGAGTGGGTGTGTGTGCACACTTCATTTTCACCAGAGTTTCAATGGTTATTTAACAAACTTTCAGCACAAAAAATAAATAAAAAAAACACCCCACACCCCGGATCCGCCTATGCTTTATACATCTGTATTTGTGATATTCTACCTTCCGGGCAAACAACACGATATGAGGCCGATTGTTAGTCAGCATTACAACCCGTGTCTTATAACCAGATCTTTCATTTCGGTGGAACACTTGTGTGTGTGAAGACTAAATTAACAGAATACAAAAATCATCACAGATATTCCTTCGAATATACTCCCTCCTGTCCTAAATACAAACACCGGAATGAATTTATCCGGATTATCATATCTAGATTCTATACTCTTCGGAATATATAAGGATTTGATTTCAGTAGTAACTATGTCGACAAGAAGTATTTGTGTGGTCAACAACTTCTGTATTTTTCATACCGGCTTCATGCCAGGGACGCCTCCAGACAGTTCCACTAGGTCATACGTTTTCCCCCAATTTTTGTAAACATGGGTTGAACACTTGTGATGGAGTTTGCAGACTGAACTCCATTGGTCTTCGCTCATGTGAAAAGGCATTTGTTTGGGCAATAATTGTTTAGGTCTAATCAATCGATCCGCGGTCTTGTTAATGACCTCTGGTGCCCTGTCCAGACCCACCATTAACGATTTGTGTCTGCAGAAACCTGTGTCAAAGTCTGCAAATCGCAGACAGAGACATTGAACATACTGACTATTTCTCAAAGAGAGGCATGCTGATAGCCATTAGGCGTCCGTCAACAATACCAATGGTGTTCTGTCGCTGATGCTCATAATCAAGAACGACCCATTATTTACTCGAAAAGTAGGGGAACTTGAACTTTCAATTTGAATAGGAAGTATAAGAGCTAACAAACATTTCAAAGACAGACATTTTATGAACGCACCATCGTTTCATTTATCACCACTCCAAAACACAACTCATGGGATACAGGTGCACAACGCAGTAGCCCAAAACACGTGCATGAGGTGTCATTGTTTGAAAATGAAAACTGTACATATGCAAGTTTCATGTCAAACACCAATCATCTTTCATGAACGATTACTGTACAAACAACTATGGTCATGTAAGGAAGTGTTTGTGGTGATGCACTCTTAAAACATACATTATTATCAAATAAACATTGATTGACTCCGATATATCCCCCTATTTTTTCTATTGTAAATCAAACATGAAGTTCCCCTACTTTTTTGTAAGTGTATATTACCCACGTTCACAGAGGAATCACAGGGTCCATGTGGAATGTACCTGGTGTGCTGGAGCATCACGACTGTTCCATCACAACACCCATGTGGAACGTAACTGGTGTGCTGGAGCATCACGACTGTTCCATCACAAAACCCATGTGGAACGAACCTGGTGTGCTGGAGCATCACGACTGTTCCATCACAACACACATGTGGAAAGTACCTGGTGTGCTGGAGCATCACGACTGTTCCATCACAAAACCCATGTGGAATGTACCTGGTGTGCTGGAGCATCACGACTGTTCCATCACAACACCCATGTGGAACGTACCTGGTGTGCTGGAGCATCACGACTGTTCCATCACAACACCCATGTGGAACGTACCTGGTGTGCTGGAGCATCACGACTGTTCCATCACAACACCCATGTGGAACGTACCTGGTGTGCTGGAGCATCACGACTGTTCCATCACAAAACCCATGTGGAATGTACCTGGTGTGCTGGAGCATCATGACTGTTCCATCACAACACCCATGTGGAACGTACCTGGTGTGCTGGAGCATCACGACTAGTCCATCACAACACCCATGTGGAACGCGTACCTGGTGTGCTGGAGCATCCGCGACTGTTCCATCACAAACCCATGTGGAACATTACCTGGTGTGCTGCAGCATCACGACTGTTCCATCACAAAACCCATGTGAAGCGTGCCTGGTGTGCTGGAGCATCACGACTGTTCCATCACAAAACCCATGTGGAGCGTTACCTGGTGTGCTGGAGCATCCGCGACTGTTCCATCACAACACACATGTGGAACGTACCTGGTGTGCTGGAGCATCCGCGACTGTTCCATCACAACACCCATGTGGAATGTACCTGGTGTGCTGGAGCATCACGACTGTTCAATCACAACAACCATGTGGAACGTACCTGGTGTGCTGGAGCATCACGACTGTTCCATCACAACACCCATGTGGAACGTACCTGGTGTGCTGGAGCATCACGACTGTTCCATCACAACACCCATGTGGAACGTACCTGGTGTGCTGGAGCATCACGACTGTTCCATCACAACACCCGTGTGGAACGCACCTGGTGTGCTGGAGCATCACGACTGTTTCTCATCACAACATGTGGAACGCACCTGGTGTGCTGGAGCATCACGACTGTTCCATCACAACATGTGGAACGTACCTGGTGTGCTGGAGCACGACACGTATGGAACGTACCTGGTGTGCTGGAGCATCACGACTGTTCCATCACAACACCCATGTGGAATGTACCTGGTGTGCTGGAACGTTCAATCACAACAACCATGTGGAGCGTTGCCTGGTGTGCTGGAGCATCACGACTGTTCCATCACAACACCCATGTGGAACGTACCTGGTGTGCTGGAGCATCACGACTGTTCCATCACAACACCCGTGTGGAACGTACCTGGTGTGCTGGAGCATCACGACTGTTCCATCACAACACCCATGGGCATCAACGACTGTTTCATCACAACACCGGTGTGAATACCTGGTGTGCTGGAGCATCACGACTGTTCCATCACAACACCCATGTGGAACGTACCTGGTGTGCTGGAGCATCACGACTGTTCCATCACAACACCCATGTGGAATGTACCTGGTGTGCTGGAGCATCACGACTGTTCCATCACAACACCCATGTGGAATGTACCTGGGGTGCTGGAGCATCACGACTGTGCCATCACAACACCCATGTGGAATGTACCTGGTGTGCTGGAGCATCACGACTGTTCCAGCACAACACCCGTTTCACTAATGTAGGATGGTTTTCACCTTTACACATTTAGTCTGATCTTACAACAAGCACCAGTAACGGTGAAGCTATTCAACACCAAACCTGAGACTCCATAAGCCAGATTCTTTTCTTTAAAGACATACGTGTCCAATATGGCCAGAGACATGTTCCATACATTCTGCTGATCTGGCAATCAAACGTTTAACCATTATACAACTCCAACTACATTTCACTGGAGTTATATCACTGTAAAAATAGAAGACAAAGACACAATATGGAATGCAACACAATTTAATTTCAAAGTATTTTCTGCAAAGGCTCAAACACCTCGACTTGATTACAAAACGGTTTGACATTTCTTCAGATGCAAATTTAAATCCTCATTAAATATACACAAATTACAGCATGACAATGATTTATGTGAAATTGTGATGTTTGTTCATTCAGGAGATCATGAATCAGGAAAATAATGCGATGAATTCACAATGCCATGATTCGATAACTGTACAATTGGTTAAACAGCACATGGTTTCTAGCAACAACATCTTTGAAATTGGAAATGCACCACAGATGTTCAGGCACCGGTACCAGAATATACCATTCAGCACTTTGTTTCAAAGATCTAAGTGTCTGTGAGAAGCACTACATATTCAGAAGTTTGTCCATACATGGAATAATGTTCTGCTATGCCCACGGAGAATTAGCCATCCATGTGTCGGTCAAAGCTTGGAACAAGACACAGATATCTGACCACCTCTCCTGCCAGGAACTTCTGCATCCACCATCACATGGCTGCTGATCGGTTCAATCCTCCATCAAGAATTCAACAAGAATTCCAGCCTCTTTTCAAACAGTTGACTCTCCTGTCTAAAGGCATCCACCTTGTCCTTCAGGCTGTTCATTCTCCCACCGATGGTCATGTCAGCATCCTCCTCACAGTGTTCAGCTTCCACATCTTGGTCTGGTTCTGGATCCTTCACACCATTCTTGCCCAGAACCTGATGAGTCTTCACCCCTGACACAGGGTACCAGTCACAGGCTCCTCCTGATGCTACGGGCAGGAAGTTCCCATCCATCCCACCATCCATCTCCATGTTTCCATCCAGCAACAAGGACTCCAGGTACTTCTCAAACTTGCGATCCTTTTCCTTCTCTGCTGCTATGGAGGTCATGAGAGAGGAACACTTTGACGTCAGAGACCGAAGACTGTCAGACTCGTAGTAGCCCTCCGTCATGGTCATGAGGACTGGTATCTCTTCCTCCTCGGACTTGGCAGCACACTTCTCATGCTTCTTCTCCACGGCTTTCTCCACAGTCTCCATCACTGTACGACCTTCACAAGACAGAAATTGCACATTGTCTTAAATCAGTGTTGTTGTCCAGCTCTGAAGGAGCAAAGTCACCAAATGATATTAAGATTGGAACATGTTTAATATAAAAAGCCGAAGACTGAGTTATGATAAGAGCCCTTTGTTGAAAGTCAAATTTATTGTGGAAAATTTTGAAATATTATTATGGACATTTTCAGACATGAAATAACAGATAAAGAGTCGTATTTTCTTTAGTATGCTTGAACCTCTAACATGACTAGGAACAGATGACTGTGCATTGTTCAACCATCACTCATTTGCCACTTACAATCAATATTGCTGTCAAACATGGCTTCCTTCCAGGATTCGGGGACGGCAAAGTCATTAAACTCTTCCTCTGAGTAATACACGACCAGCTCCCGGGGCGGGTTCTGAAACATAGCAGACATAATGTGAGAGATCACAGTTGGAGAGGGTGCTGAGACATGGAGTCCGGACGTGAGATACAGCAGCTGAAGAATGTGAAAGATGTGACACATGACAGTTGGAGAGGGTGCTGAGACATGGAGTCCTGACGTGAGATACAACAGTTGGAGAATGTGAAAGATGTGACACATGACAGTTGGAGAGGGTGCTTAACATGGGGGATTCGATCAACTGAATGCAATGTGAAGCAACATTTCCCTTCCTCTCCTAGATCAGCAGAATTCTGTGGGAAGGTATGAGTGATGAAGCCAAGATTATTTGAAAACTGACCTCTGTATATTCTGCATTTATGGAGGTATAATCATAAAAAATGTTGTGGACACTGTAAGGCTGCTTAGGTTTCCACGTTTTTCCATTAACACAAAAAGTTGTAAAGAAATAGACAGAAAGACAGATTTTATTCAATAAAGAGCCCTTGGGCCCATGATACATACTTTGTTGTTGTTTTAAAGTATGTAAAGAAATATGTCAGCAACAATACTTTACAGACTTATTTAACAGAGAAAAGTAGACAATCAGCGACACTGTTCAGTACAATAATCAAAAACAAGCTCCACCTATCTAGTATCAATAAAAAAACAAATAGCTGTCCATCACATGGTGTGACCCATCTCTTTTTCTATTTTATCGAAACAAAAGCAAAACTCATCGCTTGGTTAACCAATCAAATATCACAAAAAGTTTCCAGCAGTTTCTTTATGTTGTTTCAATTGATTCCCACATCTGTCACCAAGGAAGACATAAACTAAAAAAGGTAATGAACAACGGGTTGTTTTAATATTTGTCTTTCAGTTAGAAGAATTGAAACTAGGGGTGTCACGATACACCAATCTCACGATACGATACGTATCACGATTTTAAGGTCACGATACGATACATATCGCCATACATAATTTTCGCGCCTTTTCATAGCATTACCTTACCGGCTCGCTGATTGGTCCATCAAAATAGTCTAGCCAATCACAAAAGCTGTTAGTTTCAAACCTATTTTTTAAGTAAAGCTAGCTACATCTATTTATCAGAGCGGTCTCGTATAACTTTACTATCAAGACTTTGAAGGAGATGAATATAGCATAAAAATTTGAATCGATAAAGTTTTAAAATAGGAATCGATACACGCAAGCATGTATCACGTATCGTATCGTCAGTAAAAATGTATCGATGCATCAATACATTTGCGTATCGCGACACCCCTAATTGAAACTTCAACTTGTCATCAATCTACAGCAAGTGACACACAGACATCAAGAGTTTGAACTTATGCTAAGTACTCACCTCCTGTGAATGTTTGTCAATGATGGGGAGACAGGAAATTCTGTAGTTGATGCAGGCGTCGATGACGTCCGTCCAGGGCATGTTGACATAGGTGGGTTCACACCTATCTTCCCCCTCAGTCAGGTAACACACATCATTAAATTCCTCCCATACCTTCTGCAGTAAACTCTTGATCCTGAAGACAAAGTCACCATGGGTGAGTCTCGCAAGGTCAAGGTTGACTTGAATTATTTTTTAACCGATGTAAAGAGAAAAGCAGTTTATTTTGGCTTTCAACATATTTCTTCACTTTGCAGATGTATTATATGCAATCCTTTTGAAAGAAACCTGTTAATATCCTCTTAGAAAGTTGAGTACAGTATTATGAAGGTGAAGAAACATTACTGTCACTTGTAGCAGAGTAATCCTAACATTACCAGTATTTCTGCTACAATTATTCATTTTTTGAACAACTTAAAATGGATAGTCCAGAGGGGTGAGTGAGTGAGTGAGTGAGTGAGTGAGTGAGTGAGAGTGAGTGAGTGAGTGAGTGAGTGAGTGAGTATGGTTTTACAACGCTTTTAGCAATATTCCAGCAATATCACCACAGGGGACACCAGAAATGGACTTCACATATTGTACCCATGTGGGGCATCAAACTCGGGTCTATAGCATGACAAGCGGATGCTATAACCAATAGGCTACCCCATGAACCCCCACCCCGGTGGAATAAGGTGGAGAAAGTGCACAGGAAGACCCCTACCTTGTGGCAAGATGGACAGTGTTCTTCCCCTTGTTCTGCTTGACCACGTCCTGGACGAAGGCCCACACGTCGGAGCACACCTGCTCCCAGGAGTTGCTGTGGTAGTTGTAGTAGCGGAAGCGAGGGAGTTGAAGCATGGAGATCTCCTCATACAGGTGACTCAGGTGGTCAGAGGTGTTCCAGTGGGAGGCTGGCAACTCTGTAACATACACATCACTTGACGGTCCAGACCAACTTATATTGGATCCATATTATCCTACATTGCACCCTTACCATCTCATATCGTATCCTTACCATCTCATATCATCCTTACCATCTCACATCAGTATCCTTACCATCTCACATCGTATCCTTACCATCTCACATCGTATCCTTACCATCTCACATCGTATCCTTACCATCTCACATCGTATCCTTACCATCTCACATCGTATCCTTACCATCTCACATCGTATCCTTACCATCTCACATCAGATCCTTACCATCTCACATCACATCTCACATTATCCTTACCATCTCACATCGCATCCTTACCATCTCACATCGTATCTCGCATCGCATCCTTACCATCTCACATCGTATCCTTACCATCTCACATCGTATCCTTACCATCTCACATCGTATCCTTACCATCTCACATCTCATACCATCTCACATCGTATCCTTACCATCTCACATCGTATCCTTACCATCTCACATCGTATCCTTACCATCTCACATCGCATCCTTACCATCTCACATCGCATCCTTACCATCTCACATCGTATCCTTACCATCTCATATCGTATCCATATCATCTAATCTTGGATCTATTTCAGTCACATTTCTGTAAACTGTATATTATCACGTCAACGTGATGTTAAACAAGGTGCCTGTACTCACCCTGTCAGTGGCTTGAGGGAGGTCCGACTCCAAATATCAGATGTAACTACATAAAAGTTTGTATTTACTAATATGGAGCAATAACAAAACTATCCTACCTATTTTCTGGAAGCACCAAACAAACTCAGGGATGGGACAAGAGATGGCAGTAAGATGAGCAGACGACGCCACCTCAGCCAGATGCTCCACTACACAGTTGTAGAGAGTTATCAGGGTGTTCGGAGCCTGCAACATACAGTCAGTAACATATGACACAAGTCTGATATGGAAGGCAGAGTACACCATCCAACAGATGTACACAGTTTTCACAGAGGGTGCTGGCTGTGCTTCCTGCAGTAAAGTATACTTTTTGAGCAGTGTCACAATGAACTGACATCGTGGTGCTGTTCTAATTACTTCCAGCATGATCTAATGTATTCATGGTAACATTGTTTTATCCCTGTCAGTCAAGACATCCATGCTGACTACAAAAAGGTGAAATAGTTTCCTTAAACTACTTGAACTAATGGTTGAATATTATTCCCTGCTAAAAACTACATCTGCATCATGTCAATCATCACTCATGCACATAATGGAGCAGGGTGTTGGAAGCTGGTAAGATTCATTGAATAATTGATTGATTGATTGATTGATTGAGTGAGTGAGTGACTGTGTGGCCCTCCCTCCTCACCTGGTGCAGTGAGTGAGTGTGTTTCTCCTTGTTGTGGCTCACCTGGAGGTTTCTTGCGCAGGACAGGGGTGAAGTATTCCTGCAGTAGTAGTTCCTCCACGTAGTCATCTACCCGTGCCTTCAGCAGCGTCGGCAACTCCGCCATGTGATCCACCAGCCACACCAGACTCTCAGACAACTGTCAACCAATCAGAAATCACAATACACATGAGCTGATATCTAACAAGTTTTTGGGGAAATGTCAACAAAGTTTTATAACTCATTTGCCCTACTATTTAGATTTTCCAAACTTAGGACCCATCCAGGAACTCTGTAAGCAGAGGCCCATATATTCAGCCCTACACAAGACCATCCAGTCATTCCTCGTTGTTTCACTAACATGCAGTCAACCAAGTTTGACAGCCTGACCCATTACGTCACCTCTTACGAATTGCACATGCTGCTGGGGACCAATTCTAATAAGGAGTACCCATGGTGTTTACCTTTCTTAATATATGTGAATTTCAAACATATCGATGTGATGTTGAACAAGGTGCCTGTCCTCACCCTGTCAGCAGCTTGAGGGAGGTCCGACTCCAGCTCCGCAACACTTGCATGGAGGGAGAGTTTGTTCACTTCCGACACCAGCCCGTCATCCTGGAAACTGTCCATCTCCAGTCTTTGTACAAGCTCACTCACAGAAAAGCTCCCATTGGCTGATTCAGGAACAACAATGACCAATGGTAGTGCAGGAGACTTGGGTTTAGCATGTAGAACTCCTGCAAGCCGAGACGTGGCTTGCTTCCAGTAGGATTGGTTATCCTCCACTGGAGGAAGGACGAAGAGGATTCCTGCGCTGCCCAGCAGGAGGCGCTTCTCTTCCATCTTCTGTACCTCCTTCTTGTTGAGAGTTCCCACTACAGTCCGCACACATACACCCACCTGCAAGGGTTGTCTCCCTTGACCCTTTACCTTGGAATGGTACAAACTCAACACCTCACCCTAAAACAACCAACATATAGATACTGGACAAAAGAACATTTTAATGCCATACTAAGCAATATTACAACAATATGAAGAAAGTTATCGATATAATGACACACTATAAACCAAAATTATGAACTAGGTTCCTTTAAGCATGAAATGAATCTGGAATTATCTCTACAGTCAGACAGATCTAAATGAAGGCAATAAAGTCATCTCTGGGCCAGCGAGAGAGGTTTTGTGTTTTACATCCTAGTCCATGCCAGTGCATATCTGTACTGACCCTGTACTTGAGATGTGGTTCGTCAGGTACATCTCCTCTCTGTAACTTTGCACACAACCACTTGTTCACCAGCTCTGCAACATCCGTGTCCGCTGTACTTGCTGCTGCTGCATCCGGTAGCGACACAGTCAGCTTCCATGTTATCTCTGGTGCTGTCTCTGCAGATCAAGTCATGAGTGAGTGAGTGTATGAGGGAATGCAGTAGGAACATAAAATATATAAGTCACTAAGTGACAATTCACCATATAATAGCATGAGAATCAATCACTTCTGTGGTGTTACTAAAGTAGAGATCCTCTGGTCATACCCTATGAAGAGATCCCCTTGAAGTCATACCCTGGGAAGAGATCACCTTGTCATACCCAGAGAAGAGATCCCCTTGTCATACTCTGGGACAAGATCCCTGGTCATACCTCGGGACAACTTGTCATGCCATAGTAAGAAGAGATCCCTTGTCATACCCAGGGAAGGGATCCTCTTGTCATACCCTATGACAGAGATCCTGGTCAATGTCATGCCATAGTATGAAGAGATCCCCTTGTCATGCCACAGTAACTCGGGGGAAGAGACCCCTGGTTGTCTTGTATGCCATCCAGTGAAGGGATCCTCTTGTCATACCCTATGAAGAGATCCCAATGTCATACCCTATGAAGAGATCCCAATGTCATACCAGAGAAGAGATCCCTTGGTAGAGATCCTTGTCATACCATAGTAAGAAGAGATCCCCTTGTCATGCCCTGCAAAGAGATCAATGTTCATACCCTAGGAATGTTTTATACAAGCTCCCCACAAACCTGCAATAAGTGTCTCTGGATCCCTTTGTTTGAGGAAACTCTTTTCAAACTCCTTCCCAGCAACCGCAGGAATGTCAAACGGCTGCCACGCCTTCTCCTTCAACAGGCGATGGGTCAGCATGATCAAGGAGTGTCTAGCAATGAACAGTTTGTCTCGCTTCTCAATGTCCATTGGTGTCTCTATGGCAACCATTGCCTGCTGGTTGACATACATCCTCCCGTTAACCACTCTATCACTGCTACGATCTGGCAACAGCGTCTGCAGCTGCGAGTGAACATCCTGAGTGCTCGGAGCACACGGGAACGCCAACATCGCACGCTTCAGCTTCACCCGTTTAGCGTGCTCCCTCTTCCAGATCTGGAGGAAGCGACATGAACGCATTGTTTTCACTTGCTTCTCAATGGCTTCCAGTTTTGCAAGTCTTTGGACAACATCAACGCGATGGACCTCTTCACTGATCTCATGGATGAGCTTCTCCAGGGTGTTCTCCACAACATCATCCGCCACCACAGCTGTACATCTCTCCTCGCGCTCCTGCTTCAGCTGGGCTTGCACCTCTCTGGAAGCAGCATCAATGACATAAGCCAACACAAGACACTTTGCCTCAACTGGATTTTTCTGGTACATTTGCAACATTAGATCAAAGAATGTTAAACAGGCATTAAATAAATTAAACAATATGACAGAAACCATCTTGAAACAAATACTACAATAATTGTAATTGTGAACATATCGTCTCTTTTTCTGTTCCATCATGGAACAAGCAAGACTATATTAAATATACTCCAATGCCCCTCACCTGACTTGAGCGACTGCGAGGCTCTGAGCTTCCTGCTTTGTGACATCCTCCACCAAGTCTTGGCAGAGGTCCTCCGACACACGACACTGACGATCTTTCAGCTCAGCAGCCAAAACCTGCTGTTGCAGCTCTGTCTCCTCTGCGAATACCTCCTGACACACCTGTCTGTAACATCACAAATACCTGACACACCTGTCTGTAACATCACAAATACCTGACACACCTGTCTGTAACATCACAAATACCTGACACACCTGTCTGTAACATCACAAATACCTGACACACCTGTCTGTAACATCACAAATACCTGACACACCTGTTCGTTTACATCACAAATACCTGACACACCTGTCTGTAACATCACACATACCTGATACACCTGTCTGTAACATCACATACACCTGATACACCTGTCTGTAACATCACAAATACCTGACACACCTGTCTGTAACATCACAAATACCTGACACACCTGTCTGTAACATCACAAATACCTGACACACCTGTCTGTAACATCACAAATACCTGACACACCTGTCTGTAACATCACAAATACCTGACACACCTGTCTGTAACATCACAAATACCTGACACACCTGTCTGTAACATCACAAATACCTGACACACCAATACCTGACACACCTGTCTGTAACATCACAAATACCTGACACACCTGTCTGTAACATCACAAATACCTGACACACCTGTCTGTAACCCAGGGATTGGGATAGTAACCTTTCATAATGGGCCATTTTCAGGATTATTAGCTATTTTCTGAATTTAAAATGGGCCACTGCCCTTGAATCAATAGTAAACTTCAAAATTTAAATGGGCCATTTTTTATTCTAATGTGCAAAATGGCCCATAGCCCCTGCCTTTCCCAGTCCCTGGTAACATCACAAACATCTGACACACCTGTTTGTAACATCACATACACCTGATACACCTGTCTGTAACATCACAAATACCTGACACACCTGCCTGTAACATCACAAATACCTGACACACCTGTCTGTAACATCACAAATACCTGACACACCTGTCTGTAACATCACAAATACCTGACACACCTGTCTGTAACACAGGGATTGGGATAGAAAACTTTGACAATGGGGTTTTATGCCGCTTTTAGCAATATTCCAGCAATATCACGGCAGGGGACACCAGAAATGGACTTCACACATTGTACCCATGTGGGGAATCGAACCCGGGTCTTCAGCGTGACGAGCGAATGCTTTAACCACTAGGCTACCCGACCGTCCCAGATCCACTGGAACTTTTGACAATTTATGTGAGATAGCTGAATGTCCCACTGAAAGGGTTATGTCCAGGTCTGGGAGTGTACGGACCGGACATTGGTAAAGATGGTGAACGGCACAGCGCTGACTTACCTGATGAGCGTGGCAGTCCCGATGACGACAATCTCCTCCACAGTCTTCTTCCCGGCGTCCAGGTACAGCTGCACTGCCCGCACATACCCTGTCGAGATCTCCCTCACAAACTCATCTATCACCTCCCAGAATAGCTCCCGGGCAATCATCTTCACAGCCTGAAACACCACACACACAGGTCAGGCTAAGGCACACTTACTGTTAGACAGCACTGTAGATACATCCATGTTGTCACACACACCTCTGTAATCTTTGTAGCGAGCTAAGCAATCATCAAATCATCATGAGCCTGAACACTTAACTAAACTAAACTGACATGCTACTGTAAAATCAGGTACAATTACACTAGATGCTACTGATGCTACAACTTAGAATGATTAACAGATTTCCAAAACTTTGTGATCTGTTTGATGTCAAAAACATCACATGTTTGTTCATAATAGAGTGACAATATAGTGAGTTACAAGGTATCATGACATCTGCAATATTTCAGCCATATCTTGACCAGAGGGTGACAATGTAAGTTGATCTCATGATTGTATCATGAAATTGAATTCTCGGTAAAAGGGTATGTCTCGAGCTCTCATTTACCCTACCAACAACTCAGTTATGAAGATCAACAGCAACTCCTTCTGTTGTGACATTGTGACAATTTTTCTTGCGATTTTCCGTAAAAGGTTTGTGACCTTTTTTTAGTCTTTTAAGCACCTTGAGCATGTGCTAGTTGTGTAGATATGTGCGTTATATAAATATCCCATCATCATCATCATCATCATCATCATCAAGTACTCTCATTCCAATCTCTCTTAAAAAAGGGCCATCCATGCCCTGTTTAATATCCCATAAAAGCTCAAGGTACCATTCAGATGGCAGGATTTTGTCATGGACATGTTCTAGTGTGACAGGATGTCACTATATTCTCATAGATGATGACTCAATCACACATCCACGCAACTAGTACATGCTCAAGGTGCTGGAGTGTTCCCTTGATTATCGGATGTCTTTTTTCTGGCAATCTTGTAACTCAGCTCCCTGGGGAGTATTCAACTCATGCTGCCTGTTAGGCGCGGCGGGTTATCACAAGCACATGGTACTCTCATCTTCACAAGGTCCCCATTTGCAGCTGGGCGAGCTGGGACACATAGTCACAGTATTTTGTCCAATGATACTGCACTTTATTATACCCGCAACTAGGTGTGTGCATGTGTCCACCGTCACGTCACCTACCATCGGATGAGTGGGTTGTTTTAAGTGCACAGGGTTGTGCTGCACACCAGGGTTTGTGACAACACTGAAAGAGCATGCAAGTAATGTTAGCTCAAAGGTTTTTTATCCCAGTCACAAGTGGGGATCAATCCAGGCACCTTTCGCTTTCTAGCGCGGCACCTTAGTTAGACAGCTCGCCCAACATGCCCCATGATTCATTGACTATATGACTGCCTACCTCATTAGAGAACTGCGTTGTCTCCGGTGTTGCGGCAGCACTCTCCTCCTGGGTGGAGGTGACGGCTAGCGGAGACTGCACCGGCGTTGAAGGTGAGACTGGAGGCTGTAACACCGTGGACACTGGTGTGGGCTTCTTCTCCGGAGATGACTTCTCTACCTGTTTCTTCCCCTTGGTTCCCTCTGACACACAAGTATTAGAAATGACTTAAATAAATCAGAATTGATTAAAAAATTGATATTTTCGCATTTGTGAAGGTATAAAAGTAAAAACAGGGAAGGACTAGAAGTGTAGTGATAGAATAAGGCTGTGATAGGGATGCCGCCATTGAAAGCTTTCGTATATATTTTAACGACTCCCATATATTAAACCTTTCACTATATACTAAACATGCACTAGTTAAAAGAAATGAACTGTTTAAAGAACGTGTTACTTCCTGTGTGTAACAGTATGACGTGAATATATATACTCCCTTGTATATGGGCCTGAGGCCTTCTGTACAATAAACCTTCTTGACTTGACTTGACTAGAATAAGGCTGTGATACAATATGTATCTTGATAACATGAGTGTGATACCATTCGTATCCTGACAGTGTTCCTGAGAAGACCTCTTCCACATGTGAGTGGTCAACAGTGATAGAACGCTGCATCTCGTGAAACCTACCGTACTTGAGGAGTTCCGGACCAAGTCTGAACCTGCCATTGGAATCAAAGCTGCAATGAGGCTCTGGAAGATGGAGAGGGGGTAGAGCCGACCCACTGATCACCTTGACAACGAAACAATCACAGCACTTTAGGAATATTGTTTTACGATTCGTTTTTCAGCATTCAGTATTTGTTTCTATACTAGGTGTCTGTATTTATTTCTCACTGACAAAAGACATGTACATGAAAAGCTACATGCAGTTGTACTTACTGTCTTAGTTGTACTGACATGCGTGCACATGTATATGGTTGCTGGTACTAGTCTGGACTAATGTTGTTTTTGTTACAGTATGAGACACGAGGCTCCAGTTCAACATGAATACTCACACACAGATTGGCGAGAGGTTACAGTACCAGATAATAACTGGTAATAAATTGCTTCGGCCAACTCAGATTCTGATGGTTGAACCAAACAGACTTATTCATAAGGGGATGAGCCATTCATGAGCCATTCTTACAAGTACTTCTGTGGTGTCGCGATCATGAGGTGAGGTGGTGAGGTGAGGTGAGGTGAGGTGAAATTGGGTTTAACGTCGTGCTTGAGAATATTTCGCTCATATGACGACGTGCATGCGTGTGTATGTGTATGTGCGGCTGCTTGTACTAGCCCAGACTGAAGCTGGTTTTATAGTGCTAGCCCACTGAGATACCATACCACAGTGAAGCATGAATACCCCACTCAGACACATTATACTGACTCCGAGCTGACCAGTCCTTGTTGTACCCATTAATGCCGAGCGCCAGGCAGGGACCAACAAGTACCATATTTTAACGTCTTTTGGTATGACACGTCGCGATCATGAGAGGGGAGTATGTTTTATTGCTCCTTTTAGCAATATTCCAGCAATGTCATGACGAGGGACACAAGAAATGGAGTTCACTCATTGTGTACCCATGTGGGTATTCGAAACCAGGTTTTTGTGTGACCAGCAAAAGCTTTAACCACTGAGTAACCCTGGCCCCCTGTCAAGATTACAAGAGTGATATTGAAAAGCATGCCATGATAGTTTGTTGTTTGAAGCCACACTCACAATGCGTGAGTGAGTGAGTTTAGTTTTACGCCGCACCCAGCAATATTCCAGCTATATGGCGGCAGTCTGTAAATAATCGATGACATGTGTCAACCAAGCCAGCGAGTCTGACCACCCGATCCCGTAAGAAAGTCGCCTCTTACGACAAGCATAAGTTACTGAAGGTTCATTCTAACCTGGAGCTTCACGGGTACATTCACAAATGTTAGAGCTGGATGACTGAGAGCTGTAAATAACTGAATCTGACCTGAAACTAGTGACTAATAATATGAGCAATGACGTTCACCTACCTCTCCGACAGGAACCATTCTCTTGGATTCAATTAGTGTTATAGCTCTACGAGGTGCATAGGCACTTTCTGGAATCACTAAAGAACTTTTGTCCAATACGACGGCGCCATCGGCAACTTTCAGGCCATAGAACTGACAGAATGCTGCTGCTTCATTGACGTTATCGAAGGAGAGGATCCTTACAAGTTCAGTCAGTGGAAACTGCAAAATAAATCACATATATCACAACATCGGATAGGGCAAACACAGCTATTTGGTACAATATACACTGGTCACAGCTGACCATGGAAATCGACTCCTTCCTTTATTTCCCCAATGCTGATCACCTGGCAACAAGCAGTGTGCGAAATAGTTTCCAAATTTTGCTAGCCAGTCGGACAAGCTATGCCTGAAAGTTACTAGCCCACAAAATAATTCACTTGCCCGAAATTTGAATGCAGAAGCAAAAGATTACAAAAGTAGATGAGAATAAGATATTGTCGGCATCACACCGGTTTCATCATTAAGCTGCTAATATGATGAACATTTTTTCAGGCCATAATCTTGCATGATTTAAAAGTGTATTATAACTAACAAGTCGGAGAGAGTGATATATTTACAAAATCACGCCATGAAAATTCACGAGCCAGTTGGGCCAATGACTGTGGAGATTTACTGGCCCGACTGGATTTTTACTAGCCACAGGCTAGCGGGCTATTTCGCACACTGACAGCAAGTACCATCTTTCAACATCTTTAATAATTGACTGTCTGCTCCCCAAGCGGACTCTCTCTTCAATGGATGACTGAAGTATTCGCTGTGAGCCATACACGTTACCATGCTTCTGATGGTTTGCTGCACAAACCTGGGATTTCTTCCCACCGAAAGCTTTGATCATTGTCTGCAGCGCCCGACTTCGGACTTGCGTGAAATACCGATGGATGATGCAAGCATTCAGGAACGATGACTCCTTCATCAGACGGAAGAATCGGACATAGTTATTGCTGTTGAGAGCTGTGTACACCTTGATGACAAACTTAATCTCTGTACTGGTGCGAACCTCCGACCTGAGCGTCTGAACCTCTCTGTGAACAAAGCCAACACCTCCTGAATACATAACATACACAGTGAGAAGGATGTAGAAATGAGTAAGAGTTTCAAGTTTTCTTTCCTTACAACACAGAAACCAAATGTTGAGGTAAGACTAACATTTGTCAAAATCTGTGCTGTTAAAACATCTCCATGATATTAGCATAGTACTGTCACTGTGTGAAATAGCTTTTCAGCTGTAACATCTTGAAAGATCTCTCCTCAACACTGCAATATTATCATATATTTTGTCCAAGTGAATAAAGTTTGTCAGGCATGACCTGTTTGTGGATTATGACCACACGTCTATTCAACAGAGCGACAGCATGAAAAGTGAGGTCACGGGGTAGGCGAGAGTTACCTGCTCTTGGCTGTGTTGGTCGGTGGGGCCCTGTAGGGGTGGTCTCACAAGACAAAACGAGTTTTTTGTTTTGTAAATATTTTATTAAAAATATAGTTACAACTGTCGTAGGATTTAAAATGGACATTTTAATGCTTATATGTACCCCAAGGAGGACTTCTTCTGAAAAAGAATTTCAAGTTTTCTTTCCTTACAACACAGAAACCAAATGTGGAGGTAAGACTAACATTTGTCAAAATCTGTGCTGTTAAAACATCTCCATGATATTAGCATTGTACTGTCACTGTGTGAAATAGCTTTTCAGCTGTAACATCTTGAAAGATCTCTCCTCAACACTGGAATATTATCATATATTTTGTCCAAGTGAATAAAGTTTGTCAGGCATGACCTGTTTGAGGGATTATGACCACATGCCAAAACAACAACAACATTCAGGTTGTGATTAATAAAGTTTCGGCTGCCAAAACATTTCAGTTGTATGTTCAAGAAAAGTATGTTGAAATCTTATTGTGTATTGCAGTTCTCACTTGTGAGAATATTTCAACATTCGTCAGTAAAGTAAAGAACAACAGTTGTATTATTTCTTGGGGAAATTCTCAAATTATTGCCGTTTTCTGCACCTTTTAGCCATTCTGTAGTCTTATTGTTACATGTGTCAGTGATCATGACGTGTCAGGTGGTTATGAACAGGCCATTAAAATCACATCCTTTCTGATTCTCTACATCTGTGAAAATATTCAGATCAATGCCTAAATTCAGGCCTCAACAGCTGCCATTTTGTTCTGGTCACATGACCATGACTATACCCAAAGCCCCTGAACTCCTCGCACCACAACAGTGTCAGCAGAGTCCTACCGGAGTGTGTCTCCCTAAATGAGGTTCATGACCTCCTCACACCTCCTCCTAAACTCCTTGCAACACAACAGTGTCAACACAGTCCTACCTGAGTGTGTCTCCTTCATTGAGGTTCATGAGGACAATGAAAGCCCGGAACTCAGCCTCACTGGGACAGAAGACCTGATGCTTGACATCGAGGTCATGGTACATCTCCTTCAGTGTCTGCAGACACTTGGTCAGGTTCTCGTTGTTGATCTTCTCATCAAACACATGCATGTCCTCTTCACACAGACGCTCGGAGCAGAAGATGTGGAACCTGGCACATTTCTCCAGCAGCTCGACCGCCTCTCGGTTCATGAGTTGCTGCTGGGTGATGTCCTGGAATAGAATCAGGGAATATGTGTGCTTGGTGTGAAACTCCTCCGTCAGCAGTGGGCCAGTCTGGACAGCAGCAGAAGCAGGTGAGGAGGGGTGGGGAAGGAGGGAAGGGGGAGAGAAAGGGGAAGGGAAGTCAGGGCTCCAGATAATTTTGCAACATAAGGAGTACGTACTCCTTATATTTTCAATACAGGAGTACTGGAAAACTTTTACAAACCTGTAGAGGTTATGAATTCTTTGAAGAAAGTCCTCCTTGGGTACATATAAGCATTAAAATGTCAATTTAAAAATACCTACGACAGTTGTAACAATATTTCAATAAAATATTTTACCAAACAAAAAACTCGTTTTGTTAGTGAGACCACCCCTACAGCCAAGAGCAGGTAACTCTGGCTGCTTACCTCATACCTCACTTTTCATCGTGAACGTGTCAGACAGAATGAGGGGAGGTGGGAGGCCGTATCCCAAGGAGGACTTTTTTCAAAGAATTCATAATCTCTACAGGTTTGTAAAATTCTTTTTCAGAAGAAGTTCTCCTTGGGGTACATATAAGCATAAGACAGACCCCCAATGAAGGCGAGTCGGGAGTGGTATTCTGTCTGGCTAGCATACCCGTAGTTCAATCGAAGGCACAGCCTAAGCCGAGAGAGATAAAAATACACTTACTAAGTCATGTGACCGCTGATGTCAATCAGGCGGGGGCGTGGCAAGGCGGGGTAAAAGGAGCCTAGCTTATATGCTCCTGGCGAAATTACAATGACGGACGTAAGTCCCACCCCCCAACCATCAAAGGAATGTATGGGCAAGTCCTAAATATTCCGCTCATAATCCCAAACCAGCGAAGCGTGGTGCAGGGAGGAAAAACAGTGGATATAGCGTAAAGCAACGCTAGAGCCAATAAAAACGGTAAAAATCACCACCAATATGATACCATCACCGATAAAAAATTGTGGAATTTTATAACCGACACCAGGAAGTAAAAACAGTTGTGACTTCGAAAACTCATTCAGTTAGAGAGTCACGACACTGCCCACTGGTGAGAACTGTCTGGCCAAACCGAGCACGTTCCCGTGAGTATATGCCGCAGCATATGCCTTTGATGTAGCCACTGCCCTAACCGATTGAGCCTTTAACCCATCAGGAATAGTTAACCCTCATACAAATGGCAGAGACAAGCCACCTAGATATGGTCTGCTTGTTATCCGGAAGACCAGCCTTACCACCGCCATAACAACAGAACAGCTGCTTATCTTTCCTGATAGCAGCCGTTCGTTTGATATAAGCCTTGAGAGTCTTACGGACATCTAAGACGTGAGTACGTCGAAGAGAGGTACCGGACGATGGAGGCTGAATGAAAGCTGGCAGTTCAATAGGCGCCTGTGATCTTAGGACGGCAAGAGTCTGGCAACCGAATACTGACTCTGTCTTCGTGAAAGACAGTCAGAGCAGGATCCGCTGACATCGCGTGGATATCACCCACTCGTCGGCCAAACGTTACCGCCACAAGAAAGGCAGCCTTCCAACTTAACAGCTGGAGTGAAAGAGACGACAGATCGTAAAAGAGAGGACCGGACATCCAATCAAGAACGATTGACAAGTCCGGACAGTCGGACGGATTCTGTCCACGCCTGCTAAAAAGAGCTGCACAAGAGGGTGCTGCCCCAAGAGAGCACCGTCGGCAGGTACATGGAAGGCAGAGATTGTCGTGGAGTAGCCCCGGATAGTAGACGCGGATAAGCTGGCTTCTAACCGAGACTGTAAAAACTCCAGCACTTTAAGTACAGTTGAAGAAAAGGGATTGGAAATCCCTCTGCCGACACACCAGCGTGCGTATAACAGGCCCATCTATCCTCATATTGAACGTTTGTAGAATCCCTCCGCGAAGCCAGATATTGTGTCTGCAACTGGTGCAGCTTTGAGCCGACCAAAGAGGTGCAAGGATCACAAGCAGTCGAGTTGGTTGGGTGGCAAGCTGCAAGAGAACCTTGGGAATCAGGGATAATGGCAGGAACGCCCACAGAATGCCTGGTCATCATGGGCTTCCTACGCCAAGCAACGCAAACATACAAGGTGGTGATCCTGAGACGATAATGTAGCGCTACAGGTAACACACCCCTTGGACTGCAAAAAACAGAACCATGCTATGACTAATAGCAAGGACTGTTTAACATAGTGGAATATGCACATAATAATACAGACAAATACAACGCGCGGGTGATATTTAACTGCTACAGCAAAGCTATTAAAATACTAGCATAAAGCAACAATAGCCAAGCCTAATTGTGCACATAACTAACAAAGAGCAACATTTGTGAGCTGATACGAAACGAACACGCTACAAATCACTCAACCATAACTTACCCCAAAAACGCTGAAAAAGAGGAATTTAGGCAAGCATAATCTACATAATGAAATATGAAAACCTTACAACCCGACTGCAATGGCTTACCAAGCCAGCAGAAGGGATAAAGAAGGGACCAAGCGGCTGGAAACAGTGAACACGCCGGCAAAGTTACAACAAATCATGAATGAAAAAAGTCATACGAAGAATCCAGCTAGCGCCCGTGCGAAAAAGAACGAACCATACATACAGAATTCGACTCTTTCTGACTCATTTCTCTTTCGTAGATAGGTGAAGACGTGTCTTTTACTGCACCATGCACAACCGTTCTTGACAATGATAGCATGAAAAGTGAGGTACGAGGTAAGCAGCCAGAGTTACCTGCTCTTGGCTGTAGGGGGCCCTGTGAGGGGCCCTGTAGGGGTGGTCTCACTTTTTTGTTTGGTAAAACATTTTATTGAAATATTGTTACAACTGTCGTAGGTATTTTAAAATGGACATTTTAATGCTTATATGTACCCCAAGGAGGACTTCTTCTGTAAAAGAACTTAAGAGTACATTTAGAGTCACTGAATGGAATTTAATGGAGTATCAGTAATCTTGTGTTTCATTTCATATATGCACAACATTGCTACTCTTGTATAAACAGGTCAATAAACAATATAACAATAATTCATCAGATAAATACGTCTGTATATGATATGTTTTCTGAATTATTTCCTACTATATCGTGCATATTTTTATCTGTACATACGCCGATACGGCCCTTATCTGGAGCCCTGGGAAGTTAAGGAAAAAGCAGATGGGGAAGGGAGTGGGAGGGAGGGTAGAGAGTGAGTGAGTGAGTTTAGTTTTACGCCACACTCAGTAATATTCCAGCTATATGCGGCGTAAATCGGCGGCGGTCTGTAAATAATCGAATCTGGACCAGTCAATCCAGTGATCAATAGCATGAGCATTGATCTGCGCAATTGGGAACCAATGACGTGTCAACTAAGCCAGAGAGCCTGACCACCCAATCCCGTTAGTGGGAGGGTAGAGAATAAGGGAAGGGAAGCTAGGGTAAGAAGATGGGAAGGGAAGTTAGGGTAAGGAGATGGGAAGGGAGGGAGGTAGAGAATAAGGGAAGGGAAGTTAGGGATAAGAAGATGGGAAGGAGGGAGGGTAGAGAATAAGGGAAGGGAAGTTAGGGATAAGAAGATGGGAAGGGAGGGAGGGTAGAGAATAAGGGAAGGGAAGTTAGGGATAAGAAGATGGGAAGGGAGGGAGGGTAGAGAATAAGGGAAGGGAAGTTAGGGATAAGAAGATGGGAAGGGAGGGAGGGTAGAGAATAAGGAAGGGAAGTTAGGGATAAGAAGATGGGAAGGAGGGAGGGTAGAGAGAATAAGGAAGGGAAGTTAGGGATAAGAAGATGGGAAGGGAGGGAGGGTAGAGAATAAGAAAGGAAGGGAAGTTAGGGATAAGAAGATGGGAAGGGAGGGAGCTTAGTTGGAAAACTTGAGACTGGAAGTATACAGTCATAGCCTTTAGTTGTACATTAACAACCATGTTGACAAGTAAAACAACTGTGTCAGTTACATACTGGAAGGAACACAAGCAAGGAAGAAATCCACTAACACATTGAAGATAACACCCACTAAAGTTGTGCATGTTGTCAATGACAACAAATCAATTAACCATGACTACAAATAAGCAAGCAATCATCACCCATCTATTTCTCTGAATTTTAAGAATTTTGTTGACTGTAAATCAGATACAAACCTTTCTTATCCCTCGTGTTCTGTCCCACAGGAAGCCATACCAGTCCATCCAGCGTCCATCCGTCCCCTTGTCCGCGATCTCCGTCAGCAGGTAGTCCATGGTGCGCACCAACACTGGGATGGGCCGCAGCTCGTGAGGCAGGGGCTCGTCCTGGACACACAGTCAATGTCAACATACACTCATCCTCCTTCCACTGGGTAATGCTATATTGCGAGACTGTCACACAGACTTATCCAGATTTAAAACAGAGTGCCCTTGTTTGGCAATTTGGGAAAAACTAATTATTGTGCCCAGAATGGTCAGTGAAATACCAAATCACCTGTATTACCTGTATCAAGCTGTTTCAGCTAAAACTGGATAGAGTGAGTGAGTGAGTATGGTTTTACGCCACTTTTAGCAATATTCCAGCAATATCACAGCAGGGGACACCAGAAATGGGCTTCACACATTGTACCCATGTGGGGAATAGAACCCGGGTCTTTGGCGTGATGAGCGAATGCTTTAACCACTAGGCTACCCCACCGTCTAACAAAATGGATAGAATCAACTGGAACCATAAATATATCAGAAACTCAATGGTAGACACTTGTCATTTCTTTGAAGAACAGAACAGAGGCTGTGTAACACTGACCTAGAAATCTGTGTTCATCCATGGTTAAGGTCACTAAAAGTACATTCAACATTCAAAGAATATGCACACACAGCGACCACATGGTTGTCATGTGATATTTATTTTAGGAGCAGACAATCCAGTGATGGTAACATATATTCTATTTGGGATTACACAAGCGTTGATTGATGTTCATACTGTCAATCACTGGACTGAATACACAGTGCCATTAGTGGTCAAATCTTGGGCATTAGACTTTCTCAGTAAAGTATAGATTCCAGTATATTGGTTGAGACACATCCGGGATTTGAACCCACAATCTCCGTGTGAGGCAACTAATCAGCAGCACAAAGTAAGGGCTGACTGACTGAGTTTGGTTTTACGCCGCTTTTAGCAATATTCCAGCAACATCACGGCGGGGGACACCAGAAATGGGCTTCACACATTGTACCCATGTGGGGATTCGAACCCGGGTCTTTGGCGTGACGAGCCAACATTTTAACCATTAGGCTACCCCTCCGCCCCACACACAAAGTAAGGAAGTAAGATTCATCCAGTGATTGACATCATGAGCATCCATGAAGACAAATGAGATGACCACCTAATCCTCAACTCTTACAAGCACTGGCTGCTGAAGGCCGATTTTGACATAGGTGTAGACATGATCTGATCTTCCCTACCTGATCTGCTGATGATCTGCTGTACTCCTTCACAACACGGGAGTGATCTGCACGAGGGTTCTGTCCAGGCTGCCATCAAACAACAAAACAACACTGACACAGCTTTTTTACTCAACATTAAGACCAACATAAGTATTTTTGACAAAAAATTATGCTTTAAAAACAAATTGCCCTCAGCTTGATTAAACTTCAAGAATGTGAATTGGAAATTCAACGAAACCACTCACGATATTTTCTGATCCAGGAACATACTCGAACATGCCGAGTCTGCGTTTCTCCTCTCTGTCGTATCTTTCCTTCTCTGGACACATGTCCATACACGTCCCGACAAACGCCCGTGCTGTTGCCAAGTTGAACTGCTTGGTGCGGCCTAGTAGTGAGTAAAGACAATAAATTGTTAGCACTGAAGCCCATGTCAGTTTGTCTGTCATTCAAAGTACTGGTAACATGTGCGGGTCTTGCGCCCCATCAAGCAGACTTTTAGGCTATTTAAGGAGAGCCCTTATCCTGCATAATACTGGTAGGGCAGTAAACTTTACATTTTCATTCTGATTTCATCCCCTTCCAAATCACTACCTACCACCCCAGTACCTTAAACCACATTTCCCTACCAAACACCCCCTCTCACTACCAAACACCCCTAACTAACTACCAAACACCCCCACTCACTACCAAATACAACGGGGCGGTGGGGTAGCCTAGTGGTTAAAGTGTTCGCTCGTCAAGCTGACGACCCGGGTTCGATTCCCCACATGGGTACAATGTGTGAAGCCCATTTTTCCGGTGTTCCCCGCCGTGATATTGCTGGAATATTGCTAAAAGCGTTGTAAAACGAAACTCACACACACACACACACACACAAATCACAACACCTCTACCTGACACCCCCGACTCACTACCAAACAAAGCACTTCACTATCAAACATCTCACCTCACTACGAAATATCTCACCTCACTACGAAACACCTTGACTCACTACCAATCATCCCTGACTTACTACTAAACTCACCACTTCACTATCAAACATCTCACCTCACAACAAACACCCCCGACTCACTACATAGCACCTCACCCCACAAACTAAAAGCCTGACCTCACTACCATCTCACATCCTATCTTTTCCGTCCCTTCAGACAAGTAACCAAGCTACAGTCTGTTATCGATTATTTACAAAGAAATCATTTGTGTGTGTGTTCAAGGGTTCACTGCAGCAGTCAGTATGGCGACCCACCTTCTCGGATGAACTTGTCCCGAAGGTCCAGAATCTTGATCATGTCATGGACATTCTTGGCCACGGCGGTACGGAGGCTGCTCAGCGACACTGTGGAGAGAGAGGAGTCAGCTTTGGTCAACAAAACATTTCATAGACAGATCTAATACATATTTAGTTGGCACTCTCCTCTGGCGTGGGGTGTTATCTGGCACACTTGACCACAGACCTTCTCACAGACAAAGGAGTGACAAAATGGAATATGTCCAATGTAAGACTTCCTCAAATGTCAATCACCGTTGCACCATTTTCTCATGACAGAATGACAAGAACTTTTTACAACGACCTTGTAAGTGACCTTGACCTCCAGTGCTTGACAGCATAATCCACCCCCCTGTGATCAACACTGACACTGTTAGGAACAGCCACAGTTTGGCTAATTTATAACTGGTACCCCAGTATTCTTCTAATCCATCAGAGATAAAGCGGTCAGCCAATCAAAATATATCTTAATTATTTTACTTCCTAAAGCTACACTGACCAGTGTCCGAGGTCGTCTTGGTGGGACTTGGTTTGGGGAAGTCCGACTCGGACTGTGACTTGAGGAGGCTCTGTGTCTCTCATAGCTTGCTGGTGATGAGTCTCGCGGTCGTGTCACCTTCTTGGTGATAGCTCTTTACGTCCTGAGTCCCAGACATACTGCTCAGTTCATCATCAACATCATCCTCGTCCCACTTGGACTTCTTTACAATCTTACCTTCACCTGCAGACAGAGCATGATTCACCATGATTAGAAGGTGGGTGTGTGGATGTGTGGATGGATGTGTGAAAGAATGGATGGATGGATGGAAGGGTGGATGATTGCATGGATGGATGATGGATGGTGATGGATGAATGGATGGATGGATGGATTGAAGGGTGAATGGATGGGTGGGTGGGTGGATGGATGGAAGGGTGGATGGATGGATGATTGAAGGGTGGATGTATTGATGGATGATGGAAGGGTGGATGGATGGATGGTTGGATGGAACGGTGTGTAGATGGATGGATGGTTGGATGGAACGGTGTGTAGATGGATGGAAGGGTGAATGGAACGGTGTGTAGATGGATGGAAGGGTGGATGGATGGGTGGATGGATGATTGAAGGGTGGATGGATGGAATGATGGACGATGGAAGGGTGGATAGATGGATGGATGAGTCATCCAGCAGTCAGAATTTTCATTGCTCTAAAACATCAGTTTGCAAACAATAAATCATATCATCGTTATTGATTCTAGTACATCACTGCCAAACTTGACTTGGGGCAGTCCATACAATACAGAAATATTCAGCCCGAGAATGACACACAGCCACAGAATAACAGACAACACTGAAACCCTTACTGGTGTTGTCGCTGTTCACAGTAGGTGATGTCTCCAACCCCTCTGGTGAAGCTGCTGACGTGACCGACATTGACCTGGTTATCCCAGGAGAGTGAGTACTCCAGAAGATCTGCAATGGTGGGATGCCCTTTGCCAGAACTCTTCCTCGAGCCTTAGCCTCAGCAGCAGATTTCTGAAAATGAACATTTCAAAGTGATTGGGAAGGGTGTTACATCACTTCTAGCTGTATTCTGGCAAGAGTCCAACCCTTCTGAACACTCCTAAATACAACTAGAACAGTGTTTGCAAGAATGTGCAAAAGCAAAAGCAGTCCCATTCCACACATTTCTAGAAATCATTACACATGGCCAAACATTTCCAGTGATATAATACGCATACACCGTAGCAAACTCCTTAGCCTCCAGCTTCAGTACAAAGTTACAAACATTTCGGGATTCATGACCTTGACCCTGTATTTCAACCAATCTCGTTTTTGATTATCTTCAGTTTAAATCAAAGTATGAGGTCTGACAACTGTGGTGAATAAACACAAGGGTTGGATTGATAACACAAAGAAGCAGAAACTATTTTAAGAAGGAAAATTCCAGTGACCTTGACTGACTGACTGAGTTTAGTTTTACGCCGCTTTTAGCAATATTCCAGCAATATCACGGCGGGGGACACCAGAAATGGGCTTAACACATTGTGCCCATGTGGGGAATCGAACCCGGGCCTTCGGCGTGACGAGCTAACGCTTTAACCACTAGGCTACCCCACCGCCCTCCAGTGACCTTGACCTTCTATGATCAATCAAAACCATACCACTTTAATTCCCAATGCTAAGACATAACAGACAAAGGGGCAATCTTAGAAGGTGGATTTCACTGTAAATACAAAAACATACTGAAATTATGTCACTGTCAACAAGTCACCTGTCATCACTGTCATACATATCTATTACCAAAGGTAACTACTACTAGCAAGAATGATAATGCTTGTATCTGAAGAAAAAGTCATTCTTGTGCAAATGGGAAACATACATTAGATGTAAACTTCACTGTGACCTTGACCTCACACATTTTGCAATTCCATGATGACCGACATCAAGTCATTGAACTAGATGAAAAATCTGTGAAGTATAATTACCTGGGCCCCATTCCTCAAAGCGATCGTAGAGCTACCATAGTCGTAAGTCTATGTTAAAGTATGGAGTTACGATCAACTTAGAGCTACGATCGCTTTGAGGAACAGGGCCCAGGGCTTTAAAGTACAAATACCAGAGGTAGATGATATGCCTCTCATCACCAGCAAATCTTGGTTTCAAACACAAAGTGTAGCGACAAATATCAAATTCAGGTAAAAACTTGAAGCATCCCCTTTACATAGTGCCCTTTAACAGAACAGAGTGTTTTCTTGGCACATTCAGTGAGCAAACAAAGAATCAGGTTTGATCCATGTGAATCAGAGGTCATAGAATGGACATGGATCCATACTACTGTCCCAAGAAACATCCAAACACCATTCTAGATTTTTCCAGAGACAGTATACAAGGAGTTATCAGACTCAAAAAACACAAGAACACATATATTCAGAATATTGTATGGAAGCAGGAATAGAAACAACGAATTTTCAAGTTTGCCACATAAGTTATTTTAGACATGCCCTTTTGAATTTCAGTGTGCTAACATTACTTTTTATCTGTCTTTAAAATCAGGGATTCTCTTTCACTACAAGCAAGCTTGATAATATGTGGTTTTCATACCGTAGGGACTTGGCCATTACATTTTAATGGAGATTGGTAACACCTGTTTCTGTTCTGAGTCTCCTGATTTATATGGCCTGGATGGTTTTAACGTCATCGACACTGAACTGATAGGAATTTCAAACACAGGACTGTCTATGAACTTCAAAAACATTCTGACAAGCAGTTTTCAAATTGCCAACTCACATGGTCATTGAAATGAATGGTTGCCGACTTCTTGTTGACATTGGGAAACACCTTGGACACAGAACCATACTTGGAGAAATGTTTACGCAGGATGGAGCCCTTGTTGAACTTGGTTGGGACGTTCTTACAGATGATGGCAATCTTGGACGTGACGTCCTCTGCTACTGATGGTAGTCTTCTCAGTCTCATGGTTGTGGTGGATCTTGACTCACGGCTTCCTTCTATATCAAGAACTTCCAGTCAATATTGGCACAACATGAACATGGCAATGTTCTGGTGATCCAGGCTGAGCAACTGAGTGAATTACAATATGCATGCATCAGTGTCAGTCCCAGGAACCAAGATATCTAACATAGCACAAAATAATTAGTGTAGTATAGGGGTTGAGAAAGTGAATATTGCTTGACAATAGTGAGTGAGTGATTGAGTTTTACGCCACTCTTACTAAGAGTGCTAAGAGTCTAAGCAATATTCCAGCAATATTATGGCAGGACACCAGAAATGGGCTTCGAGCCATGGTCTTCAGCATGACGAGAAGACACTTTGAACCACTAGGCTACCCCACCACACGGGTTGACAACAGTGATAATTGTAATAATAATGATATGAAGGAGCTGAGTGTTTGTTGTTTAATGCGACACTCAGCATTAGTCCAGCTGTAAGAAGGCGGTGTGTAAATAATTGTTGACCCGACAACCCAGTGGTCGATATTGTGAGCAGCAACTCTCATCATCAGGGTATGGTGACAAACCATCCACCAAGTCACCTCCGATTTAGTCACCTTTTGCAACCAGCATAGGCTGCTGGGGACAAATTTAAAGTTTGGAAGCATTTACTGAAAACTTCAAGAGGTGAGATCTCAAAAGAAAAACGTAAATAAAATCTTCACACATTTAAAGTTGTGAATGAGTTAATTAGTAAGAAAACTTTCATTAATCCATGGTGTATGAACCAACAGCTTTGGTCCTGGGTGCCATGCTGAAACAGAATGTACTGGCCAATACACCTTGAAAAGTCCACCTCGGTACATAGATGAGTCACATACCTTGTCCTGGCTCTACATCAGGGTCCCCTGATCTGGATGTGGAGGGGCGGGGCTCTGTCCTGTCAGTCACAGAGGGGCGGGGTCCTGTCCTGTCACTCCTCATGCCACTCCCAGCAACAGCCCCAGCCATGGCACTGGAAAACAGGCTGCGGCCTCTCTTAGAGGTACCTGACCAAACAATCCAGTGATCAACAATGTGGGCAACTATCCATCACAGTTTAAGTACACAGTGTCAACCAAGTCACTGGTTTTGGGGATACTTTCTAAAAGCATTATTATTGCTATTTAAACTGACTATTTCATTTTGATATTGCTTACTCCATTTAAAATTGAGTTGGCTCCTGACTTTGGCCACCTAAACAGTTACATGAGGAGCCATGCCCATTTCGTTGAGGTCAGTCCCCTTGAACTTAAGGTGCAACATTATAGATGAGTACTGGTCAGCCTTAGTTGTCTGACATCGACCGGTCAATACAACATAGTTAAGATTTAAGCCTTCATAAGCTTCAAAGTATAGACACAAGCTCAGTCAGAGTGCAACTGACTGACTGACTGAGTTTTGGTTGTACGCCGCTTTTAGCAATATTCCAGCAATACCACGGCGGGGGACACCAGAAATGGGCTTCACACATTGTACCCGGGTCTTCTGCGTGACGAGCCAACGCTTTAACCACTAGGCTACCCCACCGCCCCAGAGTGCAACTGAAGGAATATGGTGGTTTGTCTACCAACTTTTTCTCCAGCCATGTAACTTTGAACACAGCCAAGATTTCCTTTGGCAAAATGTACTTTTAGAACATTGTTATAAGCTTAAACCAGGAGGTTTGAGTTGACTGCCTTGAACCATGTTACTATTCTTGGACACATCAAACATAATAACAATGATTGACACATGATTAAATCAACAAATTAAAAAAAATCAAACTAAGCTTTCAGTCCAATTACTTCATTGTATTCTAAATGTCTGGGGAAACATTTTGTTGTGTTGTATCTTTCTCATGACCTTGACCTTCTCAAAGCAAATGCCAAATATTCACATATACTGTGATGGTCGTTCCATGGATCTGATGTGATCATCTACTTACTCTCATCATCTCTTCGGATGCTTCTCTTCCTGCTTCGATCTTCCTCTTTGGCAGCTTCTTGTTCTTCCCCTCCAAACAGACTTCTGCCTGAAAAAACCCCAAAAACCAGATCTCAGTAATAGTATATGAACAAACAGGCCCAGACCCAAATACATCTTCTTAGACTCAAGTCTTCAGACTAGTAGCTGAATCCACAGACTGACTATGGTCACTGCATGCTCAGAAAGAGAAACTGTCTGTCAGATCATTGTAACACTGTATGGTGACAGCCAAGTTCATTAGCTCAATAGCAGCACAAGAAAACAATCCTAAACATGTCAAATCAGGCGCATGAAGAGATGGTTGTTTGTTTGTTGTTTAACGCTGCACTCAGCAACATTCCAGCAATATGGCAGCAGTCTGTAAATAATCGAGTCTGGACCAGACAATCCAGTGATCAAAAGCATAAGCATCGATCTACGCAATTGGAATACAATGATATACATTCCAAGTCAGCGAATCTGACCACCCGAACCCGTTAATCGCCTCTTACAAGCATGGGTTAATGAAGATCAATTCCAACCCAGATCTTCACGGGTAGTGCATGAGAGAGAGAGAAGAGAAAAATAACTTAAAAATTAACCTCACATGAGGATAACACAACATTGTGTCAAGTGCATGTAACAATTCAACTGATCAGATGAAGGAAAGCTAGTAGTCACATATAAACTTGGATATTTTTGTGATACATAATTCAATTTCTAATCAGCGTCAGCCCTACCTGGTTCCTTCTTGACTGGAGCTCCAAACAGTCCTCCTTCTGATCTCGCTTTATCTGATTCACGGAACCCTGATGCTGTGGACTTGAACGTTGTCTTCCCAAACAACGTCTTCACTCCAGGCTTTGATTCCCCAGTCTCGTCATCTGGACCTGTCTGTGCCCCTGACTTTCCCCCCATGAACGGAGACTCCCCTGTACTTCCTGCCTGCTCCCTGAAGACCTTACTGCTGCCGAACACGCTCGAGATTGACTTGCTCTGAGTACCTTGACCTGTACTTGAGGTCTGCGACATTGGACTTTGCTCCGTCACAATGTCTGTGGAAGGAAGGTCTGATTTCTTCCCGAACAGTCCACCACCAGTGCTTGCACTCACAGATTTGAACAGATTCTCAGAAGCTGGTTTAGAGCTTGTTTTGGCTCCAAATAAACTACCACTCCCTTTCCTGACACTACCAAATGTTGAGGATCCACTGGTGGAGGTTGAACCTCTGAATACTGTTGAAGAATCTTTCTTGGCACCTCCAAATACACTACCAGAATCAGACGTCCCGCCAAAGACTGCAGGTGATTCTTTCTTGGCACCAAAGACAGAAGACTGGGCCGATGAGAAGATGGAAGTAGTAGCGGGTGGTCCTCCAAACACAGGTGAAGATTTACAAGTTGTCATGGCAACACCAAAACCAGATCCATCAGATGCACCAGTGGTTGCACCAAATACTGATTTGGACGAACTTCCACCAAATACAGAACTCTTTCCACCAAAGGCAGATGATGTTGGGGTTGTAGACGTTCCAAATGCTGAAGTCTGGAATGTTGATGATGTTGTCATCTTCGAATCCTTGGCACCAAATATTCCACCTGTGCTCCCAAATCCTGACCCAGACATTGCCCCTTGAGTGGAAGAAAATCCACCTGATGTGTTTTGAGATGCCCCCTGATTTCCGCTTTGTCCAAAGACTGATGATGTTGCAAACGGATTGGTTTGTGACATGGCAGATGCTGCTCCTGAAGTGGCCATGAAAACATTTGATTGAGCTGTGGTGCTGGATGAAGCCGACCCAAAACCAGTTGACTGACTTTGCCCAAATACATTTGATTGAGCTGTGGTGCTGGATGAAGTCGACCCAAAACCAGTTGACTGGCTTTGCCCAAATACATTTGATTGAGCTGTGGTGTTGGATGAAGTTGGCCCAAAACCAGATGACTGACTTTGCCCAAATACATTTGACTGAGCTGTGGTGCCGGATGAAGTCGACCCAAAACTAGTTGACTGGCTTTGTCCAAATGCATTTGATTGAGTTTGGCTAAAACCACTTGATTGGCTCTGACCAAAAACAGAAGCTGGTGGCTGTCCAAAAATCGATGATGTCTGTGTTTGACCCTGATTCTGACCAAAACCTGATCCACTTTGTCCAAATACAGATGCTTGTGTCTGTGCTGGATTTTGGCGAAACCGCTTGATAAGCCCTGTCCAAATACAGATGTTTGTTTTGATGTTGAGCTCTGTCCGAACACGGACGATTGCGTTGAACTGGATGCTTGATTATTTCCAAAGATGGGGGACTGTGTTTGACCAAAGCCTGTCTGCTTCATCTGTCCAAAAGGATTTGTCTGGCCAAAGCCAGAACCTGACTGACTAAATCCACTCATCTTGAAATGGTCTCAACTCAAAAGCACTTCCTCTGCAAATACAAACATGAAACTGTTGTAAATACTAACATTCACATCAACAATCAATGCTGCATTATCTATCACCATGTATGACTGCAAGGTACCACAAGGAAACCTGTTCACAGCAATATGAAATTGGGATCCAATGCTACAGTGTCAAATACTTTACCTCCAATATAAACATATATATACATATAACAATATATCGCAATATACAATCAATGCTAATACACAGAAATATCATCCAGACTAAATAAATAGTATGTAATACCATCCAAACAATACTGGACAACTGGTCTTTGAACCTGTCTTAAATCATCTAAATATTTTGTTGTCGACTGGCTTATCCTGTCTGTAATCTGATGAAAACCGAGGGAACAACATTTGGGAGTAATGCATAATAATTTCACCAAGCTCATTTTTTCAGACTTCATTTAGTGATTGCCTACCAAGTGAATACCACGCACGTACACACCTCTAAGCTTCAAAACTGACAAGTGTTAAGATTTTATCCAATATATTCGAAGTTGTCCCTAACAGTCTTGGTGTTTGGTAGGAAATGGGTCTAAACAGTGTACCAATTCCTTGTGTAAGTTTATTCTGGTTAGCTATTGCCGAAACAAAAGTGTTTGTATTTGCATTTACAAAGCTTGAGATTTTTTAAAAAGACGACGTCGAGGTCACAAATTTGCCATTATTCACAGACTGTGTATGAGATATATTTTTCTAAATGATGTAGATTTCAGGAGGTATGTTTTTAGTTCGGTAGTATTATGGAGATAATTTTTTGTTGCAAGGTATAATAAATTCACACAGCCAAAAAATGATGTGATTCTATTCTACTTTTAGTTTAGTACCGGTTATTTTCTGTCTATTTTATAAGGTTATTGCTCAATAGTTTTACCTGTGTACATTAAAATAACAAGCGAATGATATTTTCAGTTTCAGCACTGCACAAAGAATATAGAGAATATGCTACAATTTTATATTTGAGCGATGTTTTTTATCTGTTGTCAGCATTCTATGAATAATATAGTGTTGGAATTAATTATCTGAACTTTGTCTTATTAAGTTGTTCTTATTGATAAATAGTTTTCCATCAATTATATTTCCGATATTTCTGTATAAATATCAGTTTGCCATTGTTATTGACTATTTTTTCCCCCTTCAAGGCAATATCCATTACACAACAGCATAGATTATCTGCATGCTTTTCCCTCCATGTATAAAGTTCTGAGGTTACATGGATCGAATGGTTCTTCCAATATGCTATCAAATGGTACAGATTCTTTCCATATATTGTTTTATAGATTTGATAAGATCTGTATGTTCTCAAAGAAAAATACTTTAAAGGATATATTAGTACAACAAGATCTTTTACTTTAGGAAAGTTATTAATATATGTTTAAATGTATATACACACATATCTATAAGGAATTATCATGGTTATGAAATTTGTATTATATCTTTTTATTGACAATGGTGTTGTTGAATGATTCACTAGGTGCTTGTCACAAGCGTTGAACGATATACTCGTTTTGTTTTTATAATATACACGGTGTAATCACTAAATAGTGCCAATAATCCCATGACATGATATTAAACTGTTCACTTTATTTCTGCAAGAACTGTACCAAAAAAATTAAAAAAACATTACATGTCCTCCTTTTGCCCAATCGCAAGCACCCCTCTGATAGTTCCGTACCAAAGGGGTATTTATGAGTTCACCTTTCTTCGTATAAATATGAAGAGAGTAGCCACATGATAATGAAGAGAGTAGTCACATGATAATGAAGAGAGTAGCCACATGATAATGAAGAGAGTAGCCACATGATAATGAAGAGAGTAGCCACATGATAATGAACAATCCGAGACCTGACCCGGTCATAATATTGGAACATAAATATTATATTTTGAAATATTTTCTTTGATATTAGCGAAAGCAAAACAAAACAAGTCTGTGGCGTTGTATGCAATAAGATACATGGTAAACTATCCAATCGATTTTATCTATCAAGGAAATTATTCAAATGGTGAGTGAGTGGTAAAGATTATAGTCACACCGGCAATATTTTAGATATATCGTGACTATAACAATTCATTTATCACTCCCTCCAACCCAACCCGAGGCATGTAATTTTGTTTCCAGAGTCTTAATTAAAAAACCGTTCAATATTTTTCAACAAGAAGAAGATCATTTGACAGCTACTTAAAGTCCAACTTGATTTTCTTTTAGACTAAGTCAGAATCGTTTACATGGAAATGGGAAAAATATGAATGTCCAAAATCCGCCAAATAGAAAAAGGAACCACTTTTCGGGTATGTCTCATATATCTAATAAGTTCTGTTGAAAGATATTGAGCGGTTTTCGAGTTGTGTTCGGAAGCGAAGCACACCCTCCTTTTGAGACAAAGTTTGAATCGTGTCCATGGAAACCGCGAAAAATAAAATGACAAAAAATTGTAAGTATCAAAAGGCACCACTTTAGGTTCTGTTTAATATACCTACCAATTTGGGTTGACAAATATTGAACATTTTTGAGTTTGCTCGGAAACAAAATGATTTCGGACGGACCGGACGAGGCGTAGACTATATAAAAAATGCGTATCTACAAAATAGATCAATCAAATTTTATCGATCAGGTCAATTTCTTTTATAACATCAATAAAGAAATGACAGTTAACATTATTAAAGAGATCTTTAACCGTTTGGCACTGAAATATTTATCCTTTGTGATAGAAAAATAAACAGTCAAGCAGGTCATGTTTGGCTCGCGATTCTTTCATCCATTGGGACACTAAGCTGAGGATCCTCACCTATTAGTAACTATTAATGCGTATATCTTGTGTATTATCTGACATCTTAGCATAATAACCTCGATCAACCGATAGTTAGTTTTATTGAATGTAATTTATTGATACCTACTTCAGTGCACATGTCCAACTTATTCTGCCACAATGTGGGAAACCATTTCTGGTGTCCCCATGCGTGATATTGCTGGAATATTGCTAATAGTAGTGTAAAAACAATACTCATTCACTTCTTCTCCATCAGATTACGAATATAACATCTAATGGAAGCTAAAAAACATTTGATACTATGATAAACCGAGATTTTATACCTTGAATGGAAATTAGGTCAGATATATACTAAACAACATACAGATGTCATCTTTCTCCGGCATTGCCAAATATTTACAACATGCAACTAATGTGGTGTCGTATTTTCAGAAATTTCATTATATTTGAGGCTCGATCTCTGTTAATAAGGATGCAACGTTAGTCAAAATACATCTACATAATCAAAAGAGTTTGGGAATCTAACAACTAATTTCTAGGTAGATAGGACCATCCATTTAGCTATTACCTCCTTTCTGGAGTGTCGCGATTTCCTAATTCTTTATAATTTGTGATAATAACAAAGCATTATCCGGTTACAATGTGGATTTTTGTATTGAAAAAGATTGGATCAGCGGTATATATATATATGTGTGTGTCCTCTCTGTCGTTGCTTGGCGTCAGAGGAAAATCAACTTTAGTCAAGCCATTTTTCATATTGAACGTAGAAAGTTATACATAAGCATACAAATCCATTTCATATGTTGTTCTGTGGTTCAGATATCAAGCAGTATTTTATTCGCACAAAGTTTCATTAAAGATGCCAGATAAAGAAATCGTCGTGCTGTCGAACCTTATCCGACGTGTTGATCAGAATCAGAGCAAGTTGATGTTCCCGTTTGTGCGTAAATCATGGAAACGTTTACAAAAGTGACTAACCATTGAGAAGGATTAGAGCGAATCACAGCTACTCTGCTCATCCCCTCTTGATGTCCTAACCATGCGCATGTTGTCAGTTGAGTGACTTTTCCCGGTAGGATTTTAAATATAGACTTTACGGCTGAAAACTTCCGGTCAATGATAATAGGCTCGCACAAACGACTGACACTTCGACTCAACTTGACCAGAGTTAACACCCGCATAAAGATTTGCACCCGCAATTTATCAGAAAATATGGAAACAACAGGGCAGGCGATTTTTGCATGATCCAAGATATTTCGTTGCAAAATTATACAATTAAAACTGAACCAGTCTAGCATATTTCAGGAATCAAATCGGAACTTTGCCAAAACTGCAACGTAACACAGACGTAATTGTTAAGATAAAGTTCATTTCAATTTACTTTCAGAAACCTCAAGGAGTATATGTTTGGCCGCCTGATGTCACGTATTGGTATAAAGGGACATTAAGACTTCATGACACTAACACAAATAAGGCATTGCCGCTGTTCTACAAAATGATTAATACTTCAACACTGAAAGATTCATCTTATCTTTTTCCAGAGAGAGTTCCAACACTAAGTACTGGCGAATTAAGAAACAGATACAATATTCAGTCCGAAGATATCACCATAACGTTTATACTACGTCGTCACTACCCGAGATCATAAAAC
The DNA here is from genome assembly GCF_003918875.1 of Haliotis rubra. Lineage (NCBI taxonomy): Eukaryota > Metazoa > Mollusca > Gastropoda > Lepetellida > Haliotidae > Haliotis > Haliotis rubra. Next base: position 626,180 of record NW_025766983.1, on the reverse strand, counting down.
TATGGATTTAGCAGTCGCCAATATTGCGGTATTTGAAAAGGCCAGTACAAATATACACGTCAGACCAGGGATAATCTACAACATTTATATAGTCTCCCTGGTCAGACTTAACGTTGATGCTCATGGTGTCACCCACTGGGTTTCTGGTCCAGACTCATTAGCTGGACAAGGTGCGGCGATCTACAACCACCGAAAAATAAAATAACGAAAATATTACAGCTTGATATCGGAAGCATCTTTCTTTCTGCTCCATCTTTCTTCCAGCAAACGTAACGTAGGATAAAGAATTAACAGGGGAATCTATGTAGCTGTCGGTATACTCTTCATTGGTTACCATTTTTGTTACCATATATTATACACATATATCGCTCATATCATTGTCGCGTACTGAGTGCATAATGTCCCCATATTTCAGCCCTGCATTCCGCATACACCACATGTTATGGCATATATTGTCACTTCACAGCAAACAATACATCTATAGGACACTACTACAGCTTGAGCCGTTTTGCTGAAATTACCTTGTGTCTTTTTGATGAGATCCGTTTTAGTTAGAACTTTGCAAAGAGAAATCTCCTACTGACAATTAGCTTACTGATGTGTTTGTAAACAACTCCGCTGTTGGTGAGAAAGAAAACCATTTCAATCACAACTGCAGCAATGAGTCTAATTAAAATATTTATAGTTAATGTACTTATGAGAGTTTACTTCAGGGCGAGTTGATTCAAAAGATGGACCGCCATATCATATATATAATGTAAATAAAATCGATATAGTACACTAGACATTTTGTTTCTAAAATCCATTATCCATGAATTCATTTCGATTTTTAAAATGTACTTTAATTGCTACACATATCATTTGCTCCGATCCGGTCATACGAAACATGGCGGGCTTCCTGTCAAGATTCTTTGACAAGTTTAAGTCTTGGATTGCGTGGTCCTGGACCTATTTGTGGGCAGTGTGGTTCGTTCTTGTTGTGTTTGTCATCTATATATTGCGTGGACCTCTCAAACTAAACGAGAATTTGTCATATGGTAAGTTATTTAATTACTTTAAAATTATTTCCTCGTGCGAACGCAACTGTTGAACTCTGCAATGAAAACTTTGTTGAGATGAAGTGACTATTACTTTCTCTCTAGCTAAATACAAACCGATACTTTTTTGTCAGTGATCACTTTACAAAGATCAGTATTGTCCCTTTCCCCGTTCAATATGTTGTGTAAATGTGATCTTTACTCACTGTTTATTTACTTCAAATAACTGAAATATGTTTAACAATTGTTGGAGAACCACAAATGTTTCAAGCCATGCTTTCACGAATATATGCATATAACGTATGCTGAGTGTCAGTACTGACCTTGTGGTGGCATTGACTTCGGGCATGGTCAGTATTGTACAAAATAGTCCTCAAATTCCTAACAATGCTTACAGTTGTAAGGGCTAACAGACTACAAGATTCAAATTATTTATGTAATATGTGTTGTATGACAATATTATTACATGGCTGCCAAGGTCTGTAAAGGCTATGGATTTCAAACTGTATAATGACTTCAACAAATATTTCCTCAACTTAACATGTTACATATTTTGCTTTATTTACACAATACATGCTATGACCATCAAGTTTTTGGATTGGTAGTATTTTTTCTGTCTACTTTGGAATCAGTCTCTAAAGTTTTCTGTAGAAGTATGGTGGGATGTGTTCACAGATTTCACATATCTGCCTTTTCTAATTTGTAGCTTACTTGTTTGATAACACCTTTGGATAAAATTTACTTATTTAGTCATAATCAACAGGTTTTAATTACTTAATGTTTGGTGACTCTCCATGGTTTTACAAGCCACAGTAAGCTTGATAAGTCATTTAAGCTGAATCTAACTGAACTACTGTCATCCTTACAAAGAATCAGAGAAAAATCACTTTGTTCAGTGATTATCAAAAGCCTGGTGTTGCGTCCCTTTTACTCAATCTCAGATTCTGAATTTCTTCTTTACAGTTTGTCAATGAGAGTTATCTTGGTGTTGTGTATGCCCAATAGATCTCTTTGACACAAGGGGAATGTGTGGTCCTGATGACCTGGTCATCTGAGGCATGTCAGGGTACATGTCCACGTTACGTCCTCTGCTGGTGACCATGGTTTCCGATCCCAGCCTGGCTCAGTTGTGTTTCTAAGGCAGTTAACACCAAACAGCACTTATGGGTTTCACCAAGGTGGTAAACATTACTGACCTGTATCACTCAGGCTTTCACAATATGCTGAAACTGTGAAAATTATTTAAAGCAGAACAGGTGATTTTGTACATTTGTTTTATTGTCAGTTTGAAAACATTTGTGAAAATAATGTACATAAACATCATGGGGTTAGATACATCCAGCGGTCCCCAATGCTGGTCATTAGAAGCAAGGTTACTTGGTGGACTCAGATTTTAATTTTTTTTAATGTTGCTCATAATATCAACCTCTGGGCTGTGTGGTCCAGAGAATTCACTGGTTGAGACATCGCTGCCTTACCATTCTCCTCCTTGAAGTGAGTGGTAGGTAGCTGAGAGGGTAAAGTGGTTGCTAATCACTCCACTGGCACAGGTCAGGTTCTCCACATATGTAAAATGTGTGAAGCCAATTTCTGGTTTCCCCAACTGCAATATTGCTGGAATATTCCGAAAAGTGGCATCAAACCACACTCACTCACCCTTGAAGACATGGAATTCCTGTCGATTACAGGTTCATTATTCATCAATGCTTTGTGTTCATGTTCATCGAACATCTCATTACCTGTCCAGGACTTATCTTTGCCGAAAGGAACAAGATGAATGTTTCTTCTTCATACTATTTCAATCAGCACCTGATTCCTACTTGTAAGAAGTCCTTCTGGGAGGTAACCATGGTTACTAATTCATTTATATCAATCTTAGACTGACACAGTATAGTATACTGAAGTTACGGTGTGTATTGTTTGAACATATTTGCGCCATTATATGAACTTTTACACCATAAAAATAGTCTAATAAAAGTTGTCAAGTTTTGATGTTGTGCCAGCGTTATGTATTCCTGAGGCATTTGAAATTCTGATGAGATTTTGTAACATAATTTAACCTATGAGCTCTAGACTTGATCAGTGAAACTAATTTACTTCATCATGTTCATGTAATGGTGAGATTCCTAAAACACTTTTTCTTATGGAGATTTGAGCTATTTTTCTTTAAAAGTGAAATAAATACAGTTATCGGTTATCATGAGTATGTTTTAAATATATTCTTTGGGTGAGTTTATATATTACTGATATAAAAAGGCATAAAATGTCTCAAAACACATATGAAATGCTCCAACTGATTTCCACGACAGTTAAGGATCTTGACCCGTCAAAAAGCTGCATAAAGACGAGGTCACCGTGACATGTGAAGGACAATATCCTTGTCATGTCCACATATTGCAGAATCTGCACATGTGAATTCTAACACAAGAATTTATCTTGATCAGCTCAGAGGTAGCTATTCAGCCAAATGTTTGCAAATCTCCAAATCAAATAATCCCTAATTTATCCTGTTCATTTTAATATTTTCTTTACTAATGTTAAGCCTTCATAGAATTAGCTTGTATTCCATTTACAACCAAACCAAGAATAAAATGCCTCTGAAATTATTTTTCTCCACAGTGTTTCTGACGGTGCACTTAGTTTGAAATTCCACATAAATCCATGTAACAATTTCTGGTTCCTGCGAGCTCTCATACTCTTCATGAGCAGACTTTGTAAAGATTCTTTGATTGACATTTTAGATGTTAATTTGCAGCAAACAAATTTACTGATGACAACATATTTCTTACCTTTACATTAAACACAGCTATGGGATAATCTTTTGTGGCAAAATATTGTTCTATTTATCACATTATATGTGTGCATTGTGCTAGTTTTGTAAGATTCATCAATTTCTTTGTCTCAGTCCATCTGACAGCAATTGTTTTTGACATCTGTCCCAGTTGTCTCCCTTTGACTGGATACAGTGGCTATGTTGACAATGACATGCAAAAAATCAATGAATGACACTGAAATGTGCAACAGTTTGCTGGAGTCAGAATATTGGTAGGTCTATCTTAATATGGTTACATTTGTTAATCTTGTGATGACTATGTGGGGGCATTCGGTTAATCCACTTTTTCAAACCAGCCCTTGTAGGTCACTAGTGTTGGGAATCGGTTAAAATCTAATAATTGATGATTGGTCTATTACAACTGATCAATCATCGAAAATAATTGGTTAGCATCATTTATCAAATATTCCTGTTATTTTTGTTAATGGACACAAAATAATAAAGCAAAAACATGTAGTAATTTGGTTTTTTTGCAAATTGCATAAAGTCCATTTGCAAATTTTGCATATTTAAATGATGATTAGTATGTTAGGAACACATATTTCCTGGATTCTTTAAGATAAATTTAATCATGACTTGGAACGAGCTTGTAGTGCTTATGAAATGTAAATTTAATGACACAGACAAAACCAGCCTTGTGAAAAATATTGTTAATGCAAACAAGTGTTCCAAGATTGGTCGGGTTCGATCACGAGAAAACATGTTCGATTGCTTGGTCGTTTAGTCACTGTGACCAATCTTCAATTATTTCAATTAATCGGACCACCACTATAGGTCACACGTTTCTGAATTTTGAATTCTTTGTATAGATATACTCCAGTCAAACTAAATAACATAGAGGCAATGAATGAGATTTTGTTTCTCAGTCTCAGTGGTTGATTTTTACCCAAGATGTTAATCTTATAATATAGAACAAACTTTATGGATAACAACTTATTTCACATTAACGTTGGTGAATGTAACAAAGTAACAACATTATGTTAATTATGTTTTCTTTTGTTGTGACATTCAGTTGTTCATTTAGCTTAAATACAAGAATCTGTATGAAGAAGGGGTTGTATATCCATATATTCACAGGACCCAATAAAATGCCACTCAAAATAATCTTATATTGTACTTGATTGGAACAAAGGCCATATAGCTCCTCTGTGTGAGAGATGGCTGTCCTGTATGATTTTACGATCAAGAGGAAGGTGGGGTATTAGGCATTGAAACCGGGTACAATTCCCCACATACAATGTGTGAAGCCCACGTGTTGTTGCTGGAATATTGCTAAAGCGGCAGATAAAACTAAACTCACTCACTGGCTAATATGATCAAGTGGTCTAAAATTTTGTTGCAGGGTGGGTTCTAATTTACCATTATTATCATGATTATGAAGACACTTGTTGTCTTGGACAATTTACCACATGATGGGTACAATTGTACTAACTCATTCCATTTGAGGTGTCCTAACCAAGATTATGAAAAACATCTGTTTTACTTGCTGGAATTATTGCTAAACGTTGTGTGAAAAACTCACTTATGGTCATCTGAACTCGCTCTTCCAGTGGCATTTGAGGTGTTCCACCGTGATATTGCTGGAATATTGTCGTTGTGTAAAAACTACTTCTTCGCTCTTCCACTTGCGCCACTGCGATTTGTTTGTAGAGTTGTGGTTCTTTGGCAACCGCTGGTTTTAATCCTGTGTCTTAAAGTGATAAACATTAAAACATGCATTACATCAGGCTTTCGTCAAGTCAGGTATGTAGCGGGGCGGTGGGGTAGCCTTGTGGTTAAAGCCCTTGCTGATCATGCCGAAGACCCGGGTTCTATTCCCCACATGGGCACAATGTGTGAAGCCCATTTCTGGTGTCTCCCGCCGTGATATTGCTGGAATATTGCTAAAAAGTGGCGTAAAACTGAACTCGCTCACTTGCTCAGGTATGTAGCTAACATGCCTTATTACAAATGAAAGTGTTCAAAGGAGCATTAATCCCAACTGACTGTTTCAAAACTCTTGAGTTTACTACAAGTAAGAATATGACCAGCAGAAATATTTTCAGTTAATTTAAATACATATGGATATTATGAAACAATCTCATTCACCAATATGATACCTCTCTCAGTGAAGAGCTGAAGTCCCAGTTGACACAGGTGGGCCGGTGGTCTGAGGCACCACATATTACTGAAAGTAGTTTGCACCTGTGAACCTGTTCACCCCAATTATGATTTTGTATCTGTTTGTACTAGACCCATTCCCTCACTACCAAAGTAGTAAACGTCTGAGAACTAGATCACTTCAGGCTGTCCTTCCACATGAAGCTGACACAACTTCAGGCTGTCCTTCCACATGAAGCTGACACAACTTCAGGCTGTCCTTCCACATCAAGCTGACACAACTTCAGGCTGTCCTTCCACATCAAGCTGACACAACTGATATTACTGGAATACTGTCCCAAGAAGTATAAATGCTGTCTGGTTGAAAAAATGCTTGAGCGATTTTAAAGTTTAATTTACTGAAAGTGCTTTTAGACAAACTCATTTGCTTACTGACTCACTCACTCCATAGATGGGGGCTGTGGGGTAGCCTAATGGTTAAAGGGTTGGCTCATCACGCAGAAGACCCGGGTTCGAATCCCCACATGGGCACAATGTGTGAAGCCCATTTCTGGTGTCCCCCTGCCGTGATGTTGCTGGAATATTGCTAAAAGCGGCGTAAAACCAAACTCAGTCAGTCAGTCAGTCAGTCACTCCATAGATGAAACCTCCACAGAATGTCTTGTGAGGTGAAATTTCCAATCAGCCAAACAGCATCAAGGATTGTAAGTTCTGCATATGAGTCAATGAACACTGAAACCAACATCTGTGGTTTCTGTATCTCAATAATGAACTAAAACGTCAAGTTCCAAATAAAGAAATATAAGATGGAGCCAGTGTTTTACAAGTGCCATGCCATCTCCAGCCAGAAGCGAGTAGCTTCAAAGGAATACTTGTCATCTGTGTTGGTTTCCATTTTGTACAATACAAAATTTTCTAATTGAAGTGGTAAAATTATTAATCCAAACCATTTTGGAAACTCGAAGCTCAAGAATCAATGTTTCTTTCAACACGTTCAAATGGGCTGGGAGATCAAAGATCAGGGTTGTTTGACATGAGCTTCCATGGAGGTTTCCTCTGATCGTACTGTTACATGTCAGAGAGTAATATGTGATGAATGCTTTCGTACCAGGTACCAGATACCTTACAGGACGCGAATTCATGCGTCCTATACGCATAAAAATTTACAGTGGACGTAAAGAAATTGATTAGCGCGTCCCTGTGGATGCAGAAAAAGTTCAAATGCTTTCGTAAAATGTTTGTAAAAATAAGTTATCACTGAGTTTGCTATTAACTGGGTTATGGTATCATTTGCAATTTAATTACTGTAACAGTGTGATGATCATGATACACAATACAATAACAGTAAGTGAATCACAACAATATTACATCATAGTGTTAATAATAATATTTAAGTGTCTGGGACCCCCATTTTGTAGTCCAGGACCCCTGAAATTAAGAGTATGAGTCCCAGGGACCCTCAAGTACAGGACTCAAGGTAAATCCCTGCCTTCATAGTAGTGTACATGGTGCAAGACAGCTGGTAACTCAAATACGGTAAACTGTGCTTATCATGCTTATGATGAACTGAAAGGGACCACCGCAGTTCATTAAACATACTAAAAGGCATTTCAACTAAGATCTACCACATACTTTACTGTATCATGTGTATTAATGATCTCATGACATTTATTCGGCAGGGATTATATTTTTTCAGTTTATAAGTATATAGGACAAGGAGGGTGATTAAAGTGATGAAATTTTCTTTTCTCCTTATGGATCTGACCAAGAGCTAACTACCATGATCATTCTGATAGAGGCAACAGATTTAATTACAGGGACATAATGAGACATGTTACATGTATCTACAATAGCTGACTATTGGTATCTAAAGGTAATATAAACATGGTTTATTTCAAAGCAACCCTCTTGGCTGTATTCTCGATTCATAGCACACTTGATAATGATGCATTATATGGAATTGATCTGTTTGCAATAACAAGCAGCTGTATTGGATGTGTTGTGAAGGCATCAACGGAGACAGATATATGGCATCTGAAGGATGAGTTATGTACAGGGTAATGTCAGAAGAATTTGGTTTCATTAATGTATTATATTTATGTTCACAAGTTAGCATGAATTGTAAAACAAGCTGTCACAAAAACATTGGGTCTTGTTGACAGTGTTATCATTACAGTGTTCACATTTGGCAGCTTTGTAGTAATTGTTTGTTGTCGAACTAGGAGAGATCCATTTGTAACCTTTCTGCAAGGGCCCAATAAGTGGATTGTTTGGGAGTTGTCTCCCTTTTTAATATTTTACTACCTTACTCAAGCTACTGCTCAATACAAGAAGAAGCATTATCATGATTATAATTAGTTTAATTGAAGTGGCATTTAGATTGACATTTAAACAGAGACAGAACTGGCAACTCATTGATGATCTTACAGAATCATCTCTTCTGTTGTTTTTTCATGTTCAGTGTATGAAACTTGTTTACCAGTCCGAGATTTGAAGTAGGCTCAGTGGTTGGACAAATTGTTGGCATCTTCTTGACTTGCGGAGTTGGTCTGTGGTTGGTCATTGATCTGATTTCCCGATCTGGATATGATTATTGTGAATTCTTGGTCAGTCAACATTGTTGCATGATAGTCATCATTGGCTTCAGCAAAACAAACTGTACACGATGGTCACTGTGGTCTGTTTTCTTTGTACATGATGGGGGCGATGAGGTAGCCTAGTGGTTGAAGCGTTCACTCGTCACGCCAAAGGCCCAGGTTCGATTCCCCACATGGGTACAATGTGTAAAAGCCCTTTCCGTTGTTCCCCGCTGTGATATTGCTAAAAGCGGTGTGAAACGATGCTTACTCACTCACTCCTTGTACCAGCTGGTTGTTCAACTGGTTTTGTTAAAACCGAGACCTACCATTGCCAATATTTTTAAGTATCCTGCTTAAAAAATGCATGAATGTGTACAGATTTGTTGTTTTAACTTTTACTGATGAAATGCAGACAACTCTACTGTAATGAATAATGCATTAATCAAGTTCTACATCTCACTTAGTTCTAACTGGACTTGTATCATGGATGTTGTGAGTTAATGAAACATGCTAAAGACAAGGAAATTACAGGTCACCTGAAATAGCATTTTTAGCAGAATGTTTTAGGCAAAAAGTCTAATCATAGGTGTAAGAATACCCTAAACACTGAACATGGAGTAAAAACATGTTTGAATACCCAACTGTTCATACCCGGTGTAAATACATGAAAGAAAAAAATACTCACTGGTTCCAAATATCTGCTGCCAAGGTTAAACATCAGCTTAATCACTCTAGTGAGATCAGTACGTTCTTTGTCCATCGTTGGGTTGTGTAAGGACGTGAACAAATTGAATAAGGTGTTGAGGCTTGGTGACTACAAGCACCATGGTATAGGTAGCTAGAACAATATTTACTACATCATTCAATCATTCACAAGATTGACATTAACATTTCTCCATACAACTTGAAATCTTTCAACACTTTCAACAACTGAGTGGAATACTGTTAACAAAATGCACGTTAACTGGAACATCCACCTTCATGTCTAATGCAGGGGTGGAAGTAACTTTAAAATTGCTAGTGTACTCCGGAACAGTGGCACATGTAAAATCTCTTGCCCTGATAATTTTTCCACTATACGGCCGGTTTTCTTGTTGATTTTTTAAAATAAACAACATAATTAACATTGGAAAGTCAACTGGACACCGGTACAGTGTGATATACAAATTTGCTTGCCCGACAGAAAAAACACTGGACTCGGACGTCGGGCAATGGGTTATTTCCGCCCCTGTAATGGACAGTGTGTATGCCCAATTATTGAAAGGCCTGTGGTTGGCTACTCGGGCTGCATTGTATGAAGACAAGTTTTGTCAAGCAGTGCTGGTGCCGCTGGGTATCTACAGAGCCTTCCTGGAACCAAGAATCTTAGTCCTATGTTTCCTCTTTGTTGGGGAATGTGTTAGCATAGGTTTCCAGCTCTCTACTGCTGACTGTGACAGGAAACTAGCTATTTCCTCAGACTCGTTCACTCGGTGTAATTTTTGTCATCATACACCGAAGATATGGGATGTGTTGCTCATGATATCAACCCCTAGTTTGTCTGGAGCAGAGTATTGCCGTGCTGTTCTGAAATACTGTTACTCACTGGAGCTTAGAAATTGAAATACATAAAATTTAAGGTGTGTAATCTAAGCTATCGTTAACATTTTTGTACCAATGTGTTTTAAAACAATTCTCATAGCATTGCCGTAAATAATTTAAAGATTGCTGACACGTCATGAAACACTCACTCACTCACTCATATATGAATGTATTATGTATGTCTTCTATTAGACACTACATTTCAAATAAATGCCTGGCCTTGACATTAGACACTTGATTTTGTTTGAATGCCAGGGCTCAAATAGACTCCAGGTAATTTTTATGTATGGCATCCTCCTAATTGTTATCTTGTTATTATATTACAAGCTTTCTAATAGACTGTGGTGCTGAAGATTGGTCTGAGTAAATCATTAGTCTCAAGCTGAAAATTTTGACTCCAAACCTCAACTCAATTCTGGTGGTAAAGATTGCCTGAAGCTGAATTTGTGAAATACGAAAATCTGGGCATAAGATGACAAGCACCTTCCAGCATAAATGAACTCTATTGCCATTATTAAACATATTACAGGTAATTTTAGAACGTGTCCATTTATCATAAGATCATGTAGTCATAATTATAGTTGAGTTAGTTAACTTTGAAGGTGGATTTCTATCACTGCTAATCTGAACAACACAAAGGAATGAATGATCACATTACATTCACACTGCTGTTATTCCAGTTCTAGTGTTACAAAACATCACAAACAGGTGATAATGATGAAGGTAACAAGCCTCCGTCACATCTCCGTGAGGGATAATTAAATCCCATGCAGAAATACTGCTAAACAATAGCCCAACCTGATACTCCACTATTGATTTTAATGAACAAAGACTGCCGTGATAGTCATTGTTTGGGATAGTACGCTCCTATCATCCAAGTAACAATGGAAGCAAGCTCTGTCCAGTGTGGTGTCTGACCGTGTCTGCAGTACACTAATCACCCTTCCTGATGCTGTCCAGCTGCTAATTGCTGACCTCCCACTGTCCGCCACGGCAACAAAAGGTAGCCATCCCAACAATCAATGTCCCTGACCTGCCAATCAGTGGCCACATGTTTGGTTGGTGTGAACTAACACTAACAGCTTGTTCCAGCCAGGTAGCAAATCATGCAAGCTGCCTGACTGTAGTTTGCATCTCTGTAAATTATGTATGACTGGACTCTAGGAAGGGACTTCAGTTTGGCTTCTGTTGGTAGTCTGCTTCCATGTGGAGAGAAAGTCACTAGCCTATGTGGAGAGGAAAGGTCATATTGCCTATAACATCGTCACACCTGGGTATTGGAAGTGTGCGATCCGAAACACTATGTACTGTTGTTCATGATATTGTCCTGAACAGCCCAACAGTGGATATTGGAATGCTCATGATGTCGTCCTGAAGACTAGCTGTAGCTGTATGTTATGTTTTCCTAAACACTATCTACAGCTGCATTATATTGTATGAACCAACACACTTGGATATTTGGTTGTGATTGAACTCGACACTACAAATGGTTACATTGTCTGAACCAGTCAACACTGGACATTGGTTGTGATTGAACACTACCCTACAGCTGGTTACATTGTCTGAACCAGTCAAGGCTGTATATTGGTTGTGATTGAACACTACCCTACAGCTGGTGACATTGTCTGAACCAGTCAACACTGGACATTGGTTGTGATTGAACACTACCCTACAGCTGGTTACATTGTCTGAACCACTCAAGGCTGTATATTGGTTGTGATTGAACACTACCCTACAGCTGGTGACATTGTCTGAACCACTCAAGGCTGTATATTGGTTGTGATTGAACACTTACCTACAGCTGGTTACATTGTCTGAACCAGTCAACACTGGACATTGGTTGTGATTGAACACTACCCTACAGCTGGTTACATTGTCTGAACCACTCAAGGCTGTATATTGGTTGTGATTGAACACTACCCTACAGCTGGTTACATTGTCTGAACCAGTCAACACTGGACATTGGTTGTGATTGAACACTACCCTACAGCTGGTTACATTGTCTGAACCACTCAAGGCTGTATATTGGTTGTGATTGAACACTACCCTACAGCTGGTTACATTGTCTGAACCAGTCAACACTGGACATTGGTTGTGATTGAACACTACCCTACAGCTGGTTACATTGTCTGAACCACTCAAGGCTGTATATTGGTTGTGATTGAACACTACCCTACAGCTGGTTAGATTGTCTGAACACTACCCTACAGCTGGTTAGATTGTCTGAACACTACCTACTGTTTTAAGCAAGTACTGAAGAAGACCTCTAGAAGCAAGCCCTGCATGTAACAGGAGTGTGTATGGTGGCAGTCTTGGATACCAGCAGTGCAGCCTTCACCTTTGACCCCTGACCTCAACATGTTCAACCTTCTCATGTGTAAGCTATGATTACAAATGTTTCTTGACTTAAGGAGCTTACTTACATATTTTTCGTAGAGTTAGGATATATTCACATAATTTTGAGATACATCAGTAATATCTAACACTGGAATTAGTTTGGTTTGTTTCTTGTTTTAAGTTGTTCTCATTTTAGCTCATACGTTAAGTGCCACAGCTGCAGTATTAATATTAATAGGAATGTTTAATTTACTGGATGCATGGTAGCTGCTTCTAAAGCTCAGCTTGACATAACACAGTTATCGTGCAGTCGGAATATATTCTGATATTTATTAAAATCTTTCAAACAATCCTACTGCCAAGTGTAATTTTAAAAAACCTTGCTGATCTTATCACGACTGTTGTTTGTGATGTGATCAGAGCCTATTTGATGATGTGTAGAATGTGATGTTATTCATTCATATTCATTGTTTACCGATACAGCTGGTGCCCTGTATCTGCATACCATCAGGAAATGGATGTACAGGCCTGCAAACATGTTCCGAGATGTATAACACTTCTGTATCACACATATTCTGTAGTCTTTTACGCCGACGTTTAGCGCTACTGGAATAATGGTTAAACATATCTTGTTGCTTTTTTAGCGATACCAGATAGGCCAGTACTGGCTCATATAAGTGCTTCTCCAAACTGAATTTGATTATTTATTCATGCATGACTGTGACAATGCCAGTATTCTATTACCTGCATAAGAATGTTTTGTACATATGAAAGTACCAACAGATTGCGTACATGAAATGACATGACATATGTACTGAAACGGTACTCACATTAGCCGTCAGAGAGGCTGATACTTGATGTGGTGAAAGATCTAAGGGCTGTATATGTTAAAAAACATGGGGATAAATATGGCCGACCAAAAGACAGGCATTTAAACCCTGCGTTAAAAAAATGTCAGTGTCGTCAAAAACATTTCAAAATTATAAAAAACATTTTTAGTATCAAATAAACTGCGAAATGGGACAAAAGCTATCTTACCAGCTACTTAAACATCCTTGATTGTTTTTTTAACAGAAAAAGCTCAGTACCATTCTGAATGGAAAAGTAAAAAGTGTTGAACCATAAATTATAAAAATAACAGAGGACAATATCTTATATTACTGGAATATTGCTAAAAGAGGCGTAAAACTCAACTCACTCCAGGTTATTTCAATAAACAAAAGGGTTCTTTGGTCAAAAGCTTTGATGCTGACAGTTCCTGTGGACTAATTTTGCAATATTGATCATCAATATATTATTTATGACCAAACTGCTTCAGTTAAAATCGTGAATATCAATCCCAAATAATATTTCACTGCCACAGCAATCATTACGTTCATTGATATTACCTTTGTGTAGTCGTACAGTAACAAGATTGGCTTAGTTCATATTCAGTACTGCGGTAAAGTGGGTTTTATTTTAGAATAACAATTTTTGTTAATGGATAATTGAGATAATTTTGAGTTGATATATTTTTGCTAAACTTTCAAATTGATGTCGACCCTAAAAAAAAAATGCCTCATACTTGATAGCCCTTTACCATAGGGAAAAGTAATTAATGGCTTCTTCTAATTGGTCACAGACATGGAAACAAATGTACGGTCTGAATATATCTGTACGAGTCAAAAAAAGGTGTGTGTGTGTACTGGCTCAAACATGTCTCTAAGCATCATATTCAGCATATGATTAACATATTGACTATTGATAGCTTAGCTTTATGGTCCAAAGAGAATTTTACTAGACTTAGGCTGCGGACTAGCAATTTACGTCGCAGGCTGCTGCATCTGAGTGACAAGAAATAACAACGAACGATGCTAACTAAAACTACTTGAAAAACTGACAATTTTTGCGCTTATCTTTTCCTGAAATAAAAACTAATATCCTCTAAATATTGAAATTAATGCAAGAACAGCAGGTGACCCTAGCTCGCATGAGTGAAGTGGTCACATTGTTTTGAACTTTATTATCATCCCTGGAAACAATGGCAACGCATGCAAAGCTGTCAATATGAAACTGAAGCCTCAGAACAGTAGAAACAATACAACAGGGCCGTTTGAAAAGGTACAAACATAACTTTGTGGATGCTATATTATTATTTTTTATTTACCAGAGCTTTCACACCACAGTACCCCTACTCTGCAGATACGTGTGTAAGAGGCAATCAAACATATGAGATGGCCAGGCTTTTTGGACATCAAACCCCAAGATAGATCACAATTTTTTTATTTTTTTATTTTTATTTTTTTTATTCACTTTACTTGGTTACATTTGAACAAGATATTTGGGTAGAGTAGAATGGTACAGGTTGCATAATAAAAAGCAGACAGTGTATAACATGTGGTACTGGGATTATAGATTACCATTGAGATGCTAGCTAATATTACAGAGAATTAAAAGACTAAAAAATAAATTACAGGACTGCATCTAGGACATTCCATTTTCTGTAAAAATGTTTCAAACATCGTTTTTCTTCTCGATAAATTTCTCTATCTCCTAGATATCTTTTAATAATGTTCTGTAGATGGTGAAGCTAGGTTTGTGTCCTTTTATATTCATTATATAGATCACAATATTGATCACTGAAATTACTGGATCCAGATTCACTAATTTGTAGGCTGCAACATATGGTTGGAATGTTGGCTAGTACGTTTGACACTAAACAACAAATAAACAAAACAAAATGAATTGCATCAAAATGATGTGTATTGTTGCAGTTTGGGGCCAGCTGTCACACCTGCCATAAAAACATAATTAGTACGTGGTCCTGGTGGTAGCATGATCGACGGTGTCGGGACTGTAATAATTGGCACAAACTCAGTCTGTGTATAACCAGTGTTCACAAGTTTATGAACATGAATAGTTAGAGCCCTTTACATATCCTCAGATTTTAAAGATGCGTTTACTCACAAATATATTATGGGGCGGTGGGGTAGCCTAGTGGTTAAAGTGTTCGCTTGTCCAGCTGAAGACCGGGTTCGTCCCCGCTGAAACCGGTTCGATCCCCCCCACATGGGTACAATGTTAAAAGCGTAAAACTAAACTCACTCACTCACTCACTCACTCACTCACTCACTCACTCACTCACTCACTCACAAATATATTACACACTGAGAAGTGAAAGACCATTCTTTATTTGTGTTTGTTGTTTTACACTCACAGATGTTGATTGACTTGCCACAATGTCTGTCCAGTACAAAAGTGTTGGTTTACACTCAGATGTGACATTGTTTAACTCACACATAGCAATATTCTAGCCATTTGACAGAGGACTATAGATAATCTAATCTGGACCAAACAAACCGATGGTTGATGTTATGAGCACTGACACATGTTGGAGTACAGTAACATGCGATTCATTTAGTTGTCTCTCGCAACTAGCATATATACTGCTAAAGATACATTTTACCAATGATTCCCCACAGGGTAGAGTATTAGAAACAAAAGTGTGCTGCCATTGCTTAGCTGGGACACTGATAATATTCATGTTGATATCCCCTAAATCCTAATACCTGTTAATTAATGATACAATCAAATCAATACTGCCATATCAGGCTGTGTCACTGTCACAATTTCAGATCTATGTCAAGGATGCCTTACAATGTTATTGTTTTTGTGAGGCATCCTTGACATAGGTCTGAAATAGTGACAGTGACACAGCCCGATATGCCAGTATTGAATTGATTGTATCATTTGACACTTGAGTTTATCCATTAATCATAAGGCATGCTCGGCCATGTGTTTGTACTTTTGAAATACATGACCTTGCCAATAGTCGGATACAATGTTGTACAGTACAATGCTCATATATGTATGTACATTTGTAAAACTAACATAATAATAATGTGTAATATAATAATAATAATAATAATGATAAATTAAAGATTTGTTTGGCTTGTCCAGATACTCGAGTGTTCCAAAAAGTACCTCCTTTCTCTTGGACAAGGGACCTGTAGGTACACAGAGTGATCTCAATCAAATTTATACAACTGTTTAAGTGTAGTGTGACCATTTCAAACAATTATTGGCATATTACATATATATGTCTTGAGAAACAAGAAATTTGCTTGTGTTCACAATTTTTATGATTGTGGAAAAATCACCCACAGATTGGTAATAGGAAGGTGACAGGAATTATGAAGATTGACACTAAACCTGACAGACTGGATGTTATTTGTGGACTTTGTACAGGACAGTCGGTAGTTTTAATGATGGCATCAGAGAGATTATCTCTGTCTGGATCGTGTCATTTTCATGTGAAGCAAACACACCATTTTGTGTCATATCAGATGATGGTATTCTGTTGAACAAAATCACACGGTTATGAAGTTGTCATAGTTACAGTAACATGATCAATGTGCTATCACAGGAATCAGTTGAAGTGCTCATGTAGATAAAATGTTTTTATTGATTTCATCAGTTTGTAGAATACAACACAACACAACACAACACAACACAACACAACACAACACAACACAACACAACACAACACAACACAGACACACACACACACAGACACACACACACACACACACAGACACACACAGAGAGAGAGAGACACACACACACACACACACACACACACACACACACACATAGATGTGAAAAACAATGACTTATTAAAGAAGATCGTCCAATATATATTTTACTTATTTGGAATTTAATTTAAGAAACTATTTGAGCATATAAAATATTCAGTCTGTATAATTGATATATATTATATGATATGCCATGACCCTGTACAGCCCTCTTGGTGTTATGAGTAAAATGACTATGGTCCTATTTCCCTGGCGAGTCGAACAGGCAGATCCAATGGCCGAGTTCATCACTTCCAAGCTGGTACTATATCTCCATCAGTGGAGTTCTCCCAATTGGATTTACATTGATTTTTCTCCCAGTGATGAATGCTGACTATGTTTCACTATAGCCGATTGCAGCCAAAATTGCTCACACCAAAGTTGCCTGGCAAGCCCACTGTAAGCACAGCGAACTGACCCACCACGGACATCTGTTCTGCAGGATTTGTGTCACCCATCTCCAAAGCATCCATCCTGCAATTTCTTGACATTGCCTCCAGTTGACAGTTGATTTCCCAGGCAATGCCGTTTGCATGGCCGTGGGCTGACGCATGTGGATATCTCTGTGATGCTGTGTGTTAATGGAGGCTTGTCTCGACTCGTGAAACTGACCATGTAATTAAGAATTTTGTGATGTGACAGACAGAAGGATACCAACGCATCAATATCATTACGGAAGTCGTCTGCAGCAGACGTCTGTGGCTGTAGCTTTCTCCCATCTTGAAAAGACACAGTCCACGAGGGCCTCCTAGCTGTGTGACGTGGGTTGTCATTCACTCTACTGCTAGTGTGGGATACTGTCAGTCGTTTTCTGTACGAGCAGACGTCACAACATGCTAGATTGTGAGTATGGTATGCTATCCGGCATCTGTGTTCTGCCTTGCCCGTCTGCATCTAACAGACCTCGTCAATATCACAAATAATCTTGTCTTTGTTACTGTGTGAGCCGATATTGATAAAAATTTGTCGTAGCTCAACCATCTCCATCGCCGTAGCACTTGAACGTGTTAATTAATTTCCATGTGACAAGATAACATCCATGGCAACTGGAACGAAAGTGGACATTTGCCTGTGTTTGTTTAATCGCTGTTCTCGTCAAGATTACAATGAATAATGTGTATATCATTGATTTATCTCATATTATGAACAACATCTATGAAAGGAAGTTCAGTGTTATTCATTTGATGTCCTTTCATACATAGCTTAAACTGACATCAAATACTGTGTTGAAACCAGCTGTTCAGGGCAAAATACATCTTCTAGCGACACATGTTACCATTGATAAATATTTGCTTGTTATCTCATCTAAATATCATCTTGCGAGTTTGGCGACTATGTGAGAGATGTAGACTGATATACACGGAGCATGATCGATGCTATGAATGTTGTTGTTTTCCATGTTGTAAGCAAATGGTCATATTACCGCGATGATGCATGTAGAACTGCATCACCGGTTCTTAATTAGGCTTGTAATAACCCCCTTGTTATGATGAAGACATCACTTGATTGTCATAACAGTCCCAGTTGAACATTTCATGCCAGTTGGTTGCTGGCATTTTACTGATGACTAGAAAGGTCAGGGCAGATATTTGTACCAAGCAGAAGAAACGAAACTTTTCTATCAAATAGTCAATGATGCTTCATATGAAGGAACTATGACATTAAACTTACTGGATTCTAAAGATGGTAGGATTTTTTCAGAATGCCTGCAGTTCTATCTTGTGTAAATGTAAGTAAATATGAAATTTCTTTTCGAAGATGATTAAAACTAAATAAAACCCTGGAAATATATGTTTAATAAAAGTCTAACTAAGCACAAATAAAACAGTACCGGTAATAGAAGTGCAAAAGAAAATAGTAATCTCTAAGCATTTTCTAAAAATAATGTGTCCATTTACTTATAACAGGTAAATTTGCAACTGTTATGATGTTACAGGCAATGATTCTCTAATCTAACACCAGGCATATCTCCCTCAACAATTGGACCTGAGTGTCACAGTGGGTTTTACAGAATGACAGAAACGTCTCCAGTAACCACAGATGTATAGAATGTAGACACATACATGAGATGCACAGTAATGTTCATTGCACTATTCTTTACAAGAAATAAGATCTTATGAATACAATAATTATGAAATCTTATACCCCCACTGCTGTTTATAACCTTCAATATTCCTATACAAGCCTATACATTGTAAGTCAATGTAAAATACTAGTCTCAGACAAGGTAACACTCTCGACTATCATGCTAATGCTAGTCCACACTCATGCAGAAACTGTTTTCTGTAACACTGATCCTCATGTCACAAAGTATGTTGTGTTAATTTGAGCAGAATAAATAATGAAAGTTACATAAAAATGTAACAATTTGATGAGTGGTCTGTCAAAGTAAGTGAGTTGGTTTTATGCCGCATTTAACAATACTGCAGCAACATCATGGCGAGGGACTCAAGAAATGGGCTTCACATATTGTACCCATGTGAGGAATTCACTCACTCACTCACTCACTCACTCACTCACTCACTCACTCACTCACTCACTCACACACACTCACACACACACACACACACACACACACACACACACACACTCACTCACTCACACACACACACACACACACACACACACATACACACACTATTGGAATACATCAAATATCAGATTAAATTATAATGGGATTATTGTCCACTGCTTGATCATTGTATTCCAGTATTGTAGTTTTGCATATTTTAACATGGAATACATAATGATATCATATACTACCATAAACATAAGCAAACAAATGATGAAAACGTAGGTACACATGCATTACACCAGACATCTGCCGACCATATTGGAGGTAGCTGCAAATAATAGAATATGGCGGAAGGTGTCCAGTGTAATGCATTCTTAACAATAAACTATCAGTGAAGTGTGTTTACAAAACAGTGGTATTGCATCTGAAAGCTGAATCTGATCACAGTGGACCTTCACAGCATGCATGAAGTGTGTGATGTACATTCACCCAGAAGCCTTAACATGCATCGACCGTGAAGATCCGGGTTATAATTGGTCTTCAGCAACCCCTAACAGGTGGTCAGGCTCGCTGACTTGGTTAACACACGTCATCGTATCCCATTGCGTAGATTGATGCTCATGATGTTGATCACTGGATTGTCTGGTCCAGACTCGATTATTTACAGACCGCCGCCATATAGCTGAAATATTGCTGAGTGCGGCGTTAAACAACCAACCAACCAATTTGAGTCTCTACTGGTAAACTCACGATCAGAATCATCACCTTGCCAGATTATTGTGATTTTTCAACTTCCCTCAAGTGTTGCATAACTTTAACAATTTGACATGGAGACTCCATGATTATGATTGTTAAGCAGCTCTCTAAATGCATTACTTTGTAAATATTAATGTAACATATGGTAAATATGGCTAAATATTCATTTCGTTCCGTATGTACAACAGGATTTTCTCCCAAAAGTCTGTGATTTTTTTCGGTTTGTGTCACTGTGTACCCTTGTAACCGTACACATATAAATGAAACCAAAGCCCAGATATTGAATGAATTGTTAATCAACTCACAATATAGCGTATATATGTAACCATGTTGTAAATTCACACTGGCATGGTTTGTTGTTGGAAGTAGGAGTCCTGATGTTGGCACAATCCCATTTGTAGCTTATGTAAAGTCGATCAAATCATTGCTTGCGTTTGTATGATCGCAATGTTCGGTCGTTACAATCTGGTAAACAAACAATGAAAGTTTGTAGTTACATTTATCCTGGCAATTTTTTATAATTGACAATCTCACTCAATAAAATTTCAAGTGATTGGATTTTTGTCTAATTACTCCGGTTAGGCCTTCCATGAATAATTCTTATGCATCTGTGATGACAGACTTGTATTTTGTGACGATGTGTTGTTTTGTTTGTATTTTATGAACAATACTTTTCCTATGCCTGTGAAGATCAATGCCTGTGAATTGATCCTCAGTAACCCATGCTTGTCATAAGAGGCGACTAACAGGATCGGGTGGTCAGGCTTGCTGATTTCGTTGACACATGTCATCGTATCCCAAATGCGTAGATCAATGCTCATGCTGTTGATCACTGGATTGTGTGGTCCATACTCGATTTTTTACAGACCGCATCCATATAGCTGGAATATTGCTGAGTGCGGCATAAAGCTAAACTCACTCACACTGATATAGGAAATACTAGATGTTGCTTTATTGTGACAATTAAATCAAGAAGCTCAATTACTGCAGGCATAATGCCCCATACAAATTTAAAACAGCCAGCTTGACATGAAATCCACTGGCTGACTAATCAGGTACTTCTTTCAAACAATGATATCGATACTTGTTCTCTATCAAGATTGAACTTTCTTTTTGTTGAACCATGATCGCCCCCTGGGGTCTCTGGGATGATACTGTTCCCCTGACACTTGTTTCTCAGTCTACCGATGACTGGATCATCCAATTCCATGTCCCTGTAATTTGAGTGTCATCATGTACTGATGATGGCATGGGTTAGTGCCCATGCTTTCAAGCACTGGTTTGGTTGGCTGCCTTGAGTTGCTGACTGTTGTGACTGGGTTGAAAAACTTCTATGGTATTGATTCCTTCACTGATGCTCTCCATCTGGCAGTGTGAACCAGTAATGAGCAGTGTCAAATAGCTGCCTTGTCGGTGTCTCATGTAATATATGACACTCATAATCTTGTTCACCCATAGTCTTTCTAATTACTTATTATATTTTCGTTTTGTCCAATTTCAATCAAATAGGGAACACAAAAATCATTTATGTGTCATTCATACAAGATTAAAAGATTGATCATCTAAGGTATTAAAAGCTAAATGGTTTGAGCAGAGTTATGTACCTTAGTCATGCAAGGATCCACTGGGTTTGATGCCCATATTTGTTCTGATTGTGAAGCTTTGTGTGTCAGCACTTGAAGAGTTTTTTACAGATGTAGATGTCCTTGAGCTGCATCACGTTTTGTCCTCCTTCCCCCACATTTAGCTGACACTGTAAGATAATACTGGCTGGAGAGATCAATAAACAGGGAAAAAATTGATGGGAAGAATTATTAATGATTATCAATACGACAATTGTGTCATGATAATATCTTAGATACACTGATATGATTAAATACAGTCTTTGTCCAGTTTGTAAAACCTTACTAGATCTCTTATTTAACTCTTCCTCAGTTATTAAAGATGCAAAGTTCTATCTGTATTTAGAATACAGTGTTCGTTAGTAATCCATGCGTATGTGTGTCTCCATTTACTCATCAGGGCGGTGGGGTAGCCTTGTGGGTAAAACGTCGCTCGTCACACCAAAGACCTGGGTTCGATTCCCCACATGGGTTTAAATGTGTGATATTGCTGGAACATTGCAAAAAACTGCATAAAACCAAATTCACTCACTCACTCATCACTTTCTTTCAGACTTTTCTTAAAAAATAGTCTCAAAGTTACTTCTGTGATATTTTTCCATAATCAATTGAGATCTAGTTTAAGTAGTTAAGGATTATTGATCACTTTGATCTATATTGATAGCCATTCCTGATCATTGTAAAACCAAACTCAATTATACATTATGTTGATAGTCTGTATGAGAAAAAAACAGCCAAATATATGCAGGATTTGCCTTTTGTCCAACACACATTTGAATGTTTTCTTTCAATTATGATGAGTAAACATCGTAAAATGTACCCAGGGATACAGACAAGAATATATGTCCCCAGCTGCCCTTGCCTCCCAATGGGCAACTGTAGGATTGAGTGGTTAGGTTGGGTTGGTGAATGTCTCCTGTAGTGAATATTGATGCTCAATCACTGGATTGTCTGGCCCAGATCGGGGCGGTGGGGTAGCCTAATGGTTAAAGCGTTGGCTCGTCACGCCGAAGACCCGGGTTCGAATCCCCACATGGGCACAATGTGTGAAGCCCATTTCTGGTGTCCCCCTGCCATGATATGCTGGAATATTGCTAAAAGCGGCGTAAAACCAAACTCAGTCAGTCAGTCAGTCTGGCCCAGATCAATTCACTTTCCAGACCACCATCTAATAGTTAGAATATTTCTGTCTGCATCATTAATAATAAATATATAATGAATAAGGTGTGAACAATATTTGATATTCCGTCCTTGTTACTTAAATGTGGACTTCCTTGTTCAATGAAACTTGAATGAAGACAGCGTGACACTGCCTGAACATTGATTAGATTTCTTGTAAGAATAGCGGCATCAGATCTTACTCCGTTTCTATCATTTCAACATCTGTACTGTTTAGCATCCAGTGGAAGGAAGCAGATTACATGTACATCCATTCCTCAAATTTATCAGTGGAAAGAAACATTTGGCAGGATGCAGTATTCTGCATCTGGGAAAACTCTGAATATGTTTCATTTTTCCTGTATGATGGAGTGATGTGCTTGTCTTACATTGTCAAACTACTTGTACAGTGGATGTGTAATGTGTCTTCTCTTCCAGTATGTTGCAGTGATGTGCTTAATTGACAAACTTTATGGATAACAACTTCTCTATTACGAGAGTGTGACGTTTCTTCCAGTATGATGCAGTGATGTGCTAATCATACATCGTCACGCTAGCTGTACACTGTCTATGTAATGTGACTTCTCTTCCAGTATGATGCAGTGATGTGCTTGTCTTACACCGTTATGCTAGCTGTACACTGTCTATGTAATGTGACTTCTCTTCCAGTATGATGCGGGGCGGTGGGGTAGCCTAATGGTTAAAGCGTTGGTTCGTCATGCCAAAGACCCGGGTTCGAATCCCCACATGGGCACAATGTGTGAAGCCCATTTCTGGTGTCCCCCGCCGTTATATTGCTGGAATATTGCTAAAAGCGACGTAAAGCTAAACTCAGTCAGTCAGTCAGAATAACTTTATGGATAACAACTTCTATTACTTAGAGTGTGGACGCTTCTTCCAGTATGATGCAGTGATGTGCTAATCATACATCGTCACGCTAGCTGTACACTGTCTATGTAATGTGACTTCTCTTCCAGTATGATGCAGTGATGTGCTTGTCTTACACCGTTATGCTAGCTGTACACTGTCTATGTAATGTGACTTCTCTTCCAGTATGATGCGGGGCCGTGGGGTAGCCTAATGGTTAAAGCGTTGGTTCGTCATGCCAAAGACCCGGGTTCGAATCCCCACATGGGCACAATGTGTGAAGCCCATTTCTGGTGTCCCCCGCCGTTATATTGCTGGAATATTGCTAAAAGCGACGTAAAGCTAAACTCAGTCAGTCAGTCAGTCCAGTATGATGCAGTGATGTGCTTGTCTTACATCGTCATGCTAGCTGTACATAGATGTGTAATGTTTGTCTTCTGTTTCAGCTACCATGTTCCTCAACACTCTGACCCCAAAGTTCTACGTAGCACTAACAGGGACGTCATCTCTCATATCTGGGCTGATATTGGTAAGCTATAGAACAGAAAGATTTGCATCAACATACCAGTGTAGGAAAGATAGCCCGTCCCAACGTCCGAGACGGGTGAATTTTGTGGAGGACGGGTTAAAAAAATATCTAGTCCGTCCTCATGTCGGGTCAATTTTAGCAAATGACAATATATGACATATATATAATGATTATAACCTTTTTGAATATTTACTGCTGAAGGTGTTTTATTTATATTTGGAGGACAGGCTAGATTTTGGCAGGACTGGTAAAAAATTTGACCTGCCAGTCCTGTGGACAGGCTAGATTTTCTACATCTTTCCTACACTGAACATACTCTCTTTTCATTTACACAAGGTTTATGGACTTTATACTTCCCATCCATACATAGTCAGAAGAAAAAGATTACCAATTTCATGTGATTCTGGAAAGAATTTTCAGACAAATGAAATGAGGGAAAAAATCATTTCCTAAGTTGTCTGGGCAGAGAGGAAATACGTTTCTATTTAGGTCCACATTATTGAAAGTGTTTGGAAGGTCCATGAATGTCTAGCTGAAGCCATTCTGAACTAGAGTCACCCTGGGCACAATTCTTTACGTCGTCTTTGAGTCAAACCCGAAGACCAGAGCTCTAGAATCGCTGTGTATTTGCATACAAACTGCAAACTATATCTAAATAACAAATTTTGAGATGTATGTGGACTGGACCCAAGAGAGTAAAATGCATTGAATGCGTAAAGACTGTTTGCAAGAACAAATATGTCCTCAAAGAGTCTAAGACCTTAAGGAAAATGAAATACTCTCTTTGCACGAGGGCAGGCCATCTTCATTGAATGAAGGGACGGTGGGGTAGCCTAGTGGTTAATGTGTTCGCTCGTCACTCCAAACACCCTGGGTCTATTCCCCACATGGGTACAATGTGTGAAGCCCATTTCTGGTACCCCTGCCATGATATTGCTGGAATATTGCTAAAGCGGCATAAAACTGATCTCTCTCATACTCATTCAGTCACTCGCATACTCACTTATTCACTCACTCACTCACTCACTCGCATACTCACTTATTCACTCACTCACTCACTTATTCATTCACTCTCTCGCATACTCACTTATTCACTCACTCACTCACCTCACTCACTTAAACCCTTGACCTTGACAATCTGTCTACCAAAGATTTGTCTGACCTGTGTGTTTGTTTTCAGTCTGCTTGAGTTTGAGATTGAGGTTTGAGTTCTTAAGGCATATGTGATATTTGCTGTTTTTCATATACTCACTGTGCAAACAATTAGATGATATTTGGTTTTATGGTAAGACTACCAGAACATAACACTAATGTCTGGCAGTGAAAGTAAGTGGTTTATGTGGCAAGAACATTCCCGAAGAAATCAACTTCCTGTCATCACTGTGTTAGTCATAAGGGACGGGACTACCTAGGGATGATGTTGCTGATTTACTGCGGTCCTTGTTTTCATGAAACAAGATGTTCAAAGACATTTCATTAAAAACATTTAACCATTACC
Organism: Haliotis rubra; assembly: GCF_003918875.1. NCBI lineage: Eukaryota > Metazoa > Mollusca > Gastropoda > Lepetellida > Haliotidae > Haliotis > Haliotis rubra. Next base: position 600,155 of record NW_025766983.1, on the reverse strand, counting down.
GAAGTAAAATATTGATCATGTGATGTTTGCAACATGCTGAACATGTACAAGCAGTGGGTGTGTTGCAGGTGGGCACATGTATGAATATTGTTGCCCAAACTTTGCATGCTTCCCAGTCTGTTGTCTCGGATTGTGGGCCCCGATACCAACAAACA